>NC_092724.1:2917368-3234069 GCF_047496885.1 Scyliorhinus torazame
CGGGGTGGGGGGGCGGGGGTTCGGGGTGGGGGGGCGGGGGTTCGGGGCGGGGGGGGCGGGGGTTCGGGGCGGGGGTTCGGGGCGGGGGTTCGGGGCGGGGGGGCGGGGGTTCGGGGGGGGGGTTCGGGGTGGGGGGGGGGGGGTTCGGGGTGGGGGGGGGCGGGGGTTCGGGGTGGGGGGGGCGGGGGTTCGGGGTGGGGGGGCGGGGGTTCGGGGTGGGGGGGCGGGGGTGGGGGTTAGGGGGTGGGGGTTAGGGGTGGGGGTTAGGGGGGGCGGGGTTAGGGGTGGGGGTTAGGGGGGGCGGGGGTTAGGGGGGGCGGGGGTTAGGGGTGGGGGTTAGGGGGGGCGGGGGTTAGGGGTGGGGGTTAGGGGGTGGGGGTTAGGGGGGGCGGGGGTTAGGGGTGGGGGTTAGGGGTGGGGGTTAGGGTGGGGGGCGGGGGTTAGGGGTGGGGGGCGGGGGTTAGGGGGTGGGGGGCGGGGGGCGGGGGTTAGGGGCGGGGGGCGGGGGTTAGGGGCGGGGGGCGGGGGTTAGGGGGGGGGGCGGGGGGTTAGGGGTGGGGGGGGCGGGGGTTAGGGGTGGGGGGGCGGGGCTTAGGGTGGGTGGGGGCGGGGGTTGGGGTGGGTGGGGGCGGGGGTTGGGGGTGGGTGGGGGGCGGGGGTTGGGGTGGGTGGGGGCGGGGGTTGGGGTGGGTGGGGGCGGGGGTTGGGGTGGGTGGGGGGCGGGGGTTGGGGTGGGTGGGGGCGGGGGTTGGGGTGGGTGGGGGCGGGGGTTGGGGTGGGTGGGGGCGGGGGTTGGGGTGGGTGGGGGCGGGGGTTGGGGTGGGTGGGGGCGGGGGTTGGGGTGGGTGGGGGCGGGGGTTGGGGTGGGGGGGCGGGGGTTGGGGTGGGTGGGGGCGGGGGGTTGGGGTGGGTGGGGCGGGGGTTGGGGTGGGTGGGGGCGGGGGTTGGGGTGGGTGGGGGCGGGGGTTGGGGTGGGTGGGGGCGGGGGTTGGGGTGGGTGGGGGCGGGGGGGTTGGGGTGGTGTGGGGGCGGGGGTTGGGGTGGGTGGGGGCGGGGGTTGGGGTGGGTGGGGGCGGGGGTTGGGGTGGGTGGGGGCGGGGGTTGGGTGGGTGGGGGCGGGGGTTGGGGTGGGTGGGGGCGGGGGTTGGGGTGGGTGGGGGCGGGGGGTTGGGGTGGGTGGGGGGGCGGGGGTTGGGGTGGGTGGGGGCGGGGGTTGGGGTGGGTGGGGGCGGGGGTTGGGGTGGGTGGGGGGCGGGGGTTGGGGTGGGTGGGGGCGGGGGTTGGGGTGGGTGGGGGCGGGGGTTGGGGTGGGTGGGGGCGGGGGTTGGGGTGGGTGGGGGCGGGGGGTTGGGGTGGGTGGGGGCGGGGGTTGGGGTGGGTGGGGGCGGGGGTTGGGGTGGGTGGGGGCGGGGGTTGGGGTGGGTGGGGGGCGGGGGTTGGGGTGGGTGGGGGCGGGGGGTTGGGGTGGGTGGGGGCGGGGGGTTGGGGTGGGTGGGGGCGGGGGTTGGGGTGGGTGGGGGGCGGGGGTTGGGGTGGGTGGGGGGCGGGGGTTGGGGTGGGTGGGGGCGGGGGTTGGGGTGGGTGGGGGCGGGGGTTGGGGTGGGTGGGGGGCGGGGGTTGGGGTGGGTGGGGGCGGGGGGTTGGGGCGTGGGTGGGGGGCGGGGGTTGGGGTGGGGTGGGGGCGGGGGGTTGGGGTGGGTGGGGGCGGGGGTTGGGGTGGGTGGGGGCGGGGGTTGGGGTGGGTGGGGGCGGGGGTTGGGGTGGGTGGGGGCGGGGGTTGGGGTGGGTGGGGGCGGGGGTTGGGGTGGGTGGGGCGGGGTTGGGGTGGGTGGGGGCGGGGGTTGGGGTGGGTGGGGGCGGGGTTGGGGTGGGTGGGGGCGGGGGGGTTGGGGGTGGGGTGGGGGGGCGGGGGGTTGGGGTGGGTGGGGGCGGGGGGTTGGGGTGGGTGGGGGTTGGGGTGGGTGGGGGCGGGGGTTGGGGTGGGTGGGGGCGGGGGCGGGGGGTTGGGGTGGGGGGGCGGGGGCGATGGCGGGGGGTGGGTGGGGGTGGGGGGTGGGTGGGGGCGGGGATGGGCGGGGGTGGGTGGGGGCGGGGGCGGTGGTGGGTGGAGGCGGGGGTGGGGGCGGGGGTGGGTGGGGGCGGGGGCGGGGTGGGTGGGGGCGGGGTGGGTGGGGGGCGGGGGGTGGGGGCAGGGGTGGGTGGGGGTGGTGGGGGCGGGCGGGGGTGGGGGGGTGGGGGGGGCGGCGGGGGCGGGGTGGGGGGGGGCGGGGCTTAGGGGTGGGGGGGTGGGGGGTTAGGGGTGGGGTTAGGGGTGGGGGGCGGGGTTAGGGTGGGGGGGCGGGTTAGGGGTGGGGGGGGCGGGGTTAGGGGTGGGGGGGCGGGGTTAGGGGTGGGGGGGGCGGGGTTAGGGGTGGGGGGCGGGGTTAGGGTGGGGGGGCGGGGTTAGGGTGGGGGGGGCGGGGTTAGGGGTGGGGGGGGCGGGGTTAGGGGTGGGGGGGCGGGGGTTAGGGGTGGGGGGCGGGGTTAGGGGTGGGGGGGCGGGGTTAGGGGTGGGGGGGGCGGGGTTAGGGGTGGGGGGGCGGGGGCGGGGGGTGGCGGGGGTTAGGGGGCAGGGGGTGGCGGGGGGGTTAGGGGCGGGGGTTAGGGGTGGGGGGGGGGCGGGGGGTTAGGCGTGGGGGGGGGCGGGGGTTAGGCGTGGGGGGGGGGCGGGGGTTAGGCGTGGGGGGGGCGGGGGGTTAGGCGTGGGGGGGGGGCGGGGGTTAGGCGTGGGGGGGGGGCGGGGGTTAGGCGTGGGGGGGGCGGGGGGGTGGGGTGGGGGGCGGGGGTGGGGGGGTGGGTGGGGGCGGGGGTGGGGGGGTGGGGGGGTGGGGGGGTGGGTGGGGGGGGGCGGGGGGTGGGTGGGGGTGGGTGGGGGTGGGGGGGGGGCGGGGGTGGGGGGGGGCGGGGGTGGGGGGGGGCGGGGGTGGGGGGGGGCGGGGGTGGGGGGGGGCGGGGGTTAGGGGTGGGGGGGGCGGGGGTTAGGGGTGGGGGGCGGGGGTTAGGGGTGGGGGGCGGGGTTTAGGGGTGGGGGGGCGGGGGTTAGGGGTGGCGGGGGTTAGGGGTGGCGGGGGTTAGGGGTGGCGGGGGGTTAGGGGTGGGGGGGGCGGGGATTAGGGGTGGGGGGGGCGGGGGTTAGGGGTGGGGGGGGGCGGGGGTTAGGGGTGGGGGGGGCGGGGGGGTTAGGGGTGGGGGGGGCGGGGGTTAGGGGTGGGGGGGCGGGGGGTTAGGGGTGGGGGGGGGCGGGGGTTAGGGGGTGGGGGGGGGCGGGGGTTAGGGGTGGGGGGGGGCGGGGGTTAGGGGTGGGGGGGGGCGGGGGTTAGGGGTGGGGGGGGCGGGGGTTAGGGGTGGGGGGGGGCGGGGGTTAGGGGTGGGGGGGGGCGGGGGTTAGGGGTGGGGGGGGGGCGGGGGTTAGGGGTGGGGGGGGGCGGGGGGTTAGGGGTGGGGGGGGGGCGGGGGTTAGGGGTGGGGGGGGGCGGGGGTTAGGGGTGGGGGGGGGGGCGGGGGTTAGGGGTGGGGGGGGCGGGGGGTTAGGGGTGGGGGGGGGCGGGGGTTAGGGGTGGGGGGGCGGGGGTTAGGGGTGGGGGGGGCGGGGGTTAGGGGTGGGGGGGGCGGGGGGGCGGGGGTTAGGGGGTGGGGGGGCGGGGGTTAGGGGTGGGGGGGCGGGGGGGGCGGGGGTTAGGGGTGGGGGGGCGGGGGTTAGGGGTGGGGGGGGCGGGGGGGGCGGGGGTTAGGGGTGGGGGGGCGGGGGTTAGGGGTGGGGGGGGCGGGGGTTAGCGGTGGGGGGGGCGGGGGGTTAGCGGGTGGGGGGGGCGGGGGTTAGGGGTGGGGGGGGCGGGGGTTAGGGGTGGGGGGGCGGGGGTTAGGGGTGGGGGGGCGGGGGTTAGGGGTGGGGGGGGCGGGGGGTTAGGGGTGGGGGGGGTGGTGGGTAGGGGTGGGGGGGGCGGTGGGTAGGGGGTGGGGGGGCGGTGGGTAGGGGTGGGGGGGCGGAAGGTAGGGGTGGGGGGGGCGGAAGGTAGGGGTGGGGGGGCGGAAGGTAGGGGTGGGGGGGCGGAAGGTAGGGGTGGGGGGGCGGAAGGTAGGGGTGGGGGGGGCGGGCGGTAGGGGTGGGGGGGGTGGGGGGGTAGGGGGTTGGGGGGGGTGGGGGGGTAGGGGTTGGGGGGGGGGTGGGGGGGTAGGGGTTGGGGGGGGGTGGGGGGGTAGGGGTTGGGGGGGTGGGGGGGTAGGGGTTGGGGGTGGGGGGTAGGGGTTGGGGGTGGGGGGCGGGTAGGGGTTGGGGGGGTGGGGCGGGTAGGGGTTGGGGGGGTGGGCGGGTAGGGGTTGGGGGGGTGGGCGGGTAGGGGTTGGGGGGGGTGGGCGGGGTAGGGGTTGGGGGGGTGGGCGGGTAGGGTTGGGGGGGGTGGGCGGGTAGGGGTTGGGGGGGGTGGGCGGGTAGGGGTTGGGGGGGTGGGCGGGTAGGGGTTGGGGGGGTGGGCGGGGTAGGGGTTGGGGGGGTGGGCGGGTAGGGGTTGGGGGGGTGGGCGGGTAGGGGTTGGGGGGGTGGGCGGGTAGGGGGTTGGGGGGGGTGGGGGGTAGGGGTTGGGGGGGGGGGTGGGGGGGTAGGGGTTGGGGGGGGGGGTGGGGGGGGTAGGGGTTGGGGGGGGTGGGGGGGTAGGGGTTGGGGGGGGTGGGGGGGTAGGGGTTGGGGGGGGGGTGGGGGGGGTGTGGGGGGTGGGGGGTCGGGGGGGTGTGGGGGTAGGGGTTGGGGGGGGTGGGGGGTTGGGGGGGGTAGGGGTTGGGGGGGGGTGGGGGGGGTAGGGGGTTGGGGGTGGGGGGGTAGGGTTGGGGGGGGTGGGGGGGTAGGGGTTGGGGGGGTGGGGGGTAGGGGTTGGGGGGGTGGGGGGGTAGGGGTTGGGGTGGGGGGGTAGGGGTTGGGGGGGGTGGGGGGGGTGGGTGTGGGGGTAGGGGTGGGGGGGTGGGTGTGGGGTAGGGGTTGGGGGGGGTGGGGGGGTGGGGTTGGGGGGGGGTGGGGGGGTTGGGGTTGGGGGGGGTGGGGGGGTTGGGGTTGGGGGGGGTGGGGGGGTTGGGGTTGGGGGGGGTGGGGGGGTAGGGGGTTGGGGGGGTGGGGGTAGGGGTTGGGGGGGTGGGGGGGTAGGGGTTGGGGGGGGGTGGGGGGGTGGGGTGTGGGGGTAGGGGTTGGGGGGGGGTGGGGGGGTAGGGGGTTGGGGGGGGTAGGGGTTGGGGGGGGTGGGGGGGTAGGGGTTGGGGGGGGTGGGGGGTAGGGGTTGGGGGGGGTGGGGGGGTAGGGGTTGGGGGGGGTGGGGGGGTAGGGGTTGGGGGGGGTGGGGGGGTAGGGGTTGGGGAGGGGGGGGGTAGGGGTTGGGGAGGGGGGGTGGGGGTAGGGGTTGGGGGGGGTGGGGGGGTAGGGGTTGGGGGGGGTGGGGGGGTAGGGGTTGGGGGGGGTAGGGGGTTGGGGGGGGTGGGGGGTAGGGGTTGGGGGGGTGGGGGGGTAGGGGTTGGGGGGGTGGGGGGGTAGGGGTTGGGGGGGTGGGGGGGTAGGGGTTGGGGGGTGGGGGGGTAGGGGTTGGGGGGGTGGGGGGGTAGGGGTTGGGGGGGGTGGGGGGGTAGGGGTTGGGGGGGTGGGGGGGTAGGGGTTGGGGGGGTAGGGGTTGGGGGGGTGGGGGGGGTAGGGTTGGGGGGGTAGGGGTTGGGGGGGTGGGGGGGTGGGGGTGGGGAGGGGGGTGGGGGGGGTAGGGGTTGGGGAGGGGGGGTGGGGGGGGTAGGGGGTTGGGGAGGGGGGTGGGGGGGGTAGGGGTTGGGGAGGGGGGTGGGGGGGTAGGGGTTGGGGAGGGGGGGTGGGGGGGTAGGGGTTGGGGAGGGGGGTGGGGGGGTAGGGGTTGGGGGGGTGGGGGGGTAGGGGGTTGGGGGGGTGGGGGGGTAGGGGTTGGGGGGGGTGGGGGGGTAGGGGTTGGGGGGGTAGGGGTTGGGGGGGTGGGGGGGTGGGGGGGTAGGGGTTGGGGGGGTGGGGGGGTGGGGGGGTAGGGGTTGGGGGGGGTGGGGGGGTGGGGGGGGTAGGGGTTGGGGGGGTGGGGGGGGTTGGGGATAGGGTTGGGGGGGTGGGGGGGGGTGGGGGGTAGGGTTGGGGGGGGGTGGGGGGTAGGGGTGGGGGGTGGGGGGGTAGGGGGTGGGGGGTGGGGGGTGGGGGGGGGGGGTGGGGGGGAGGGGGTGGGGGGGTGGGGGGGGGGGGTGGGGGGGTGGGGGGGGGGGGGGTGGGGGGGGTGGGGGGGGAGGGGGGTGGGGGGGTGGGGGGGAGGGGGGTGGGGGGGTGGGGGGGAGGGGGGTGGGGGGGTGGGGGGGGGGGGGTGGGGGGGGGGGGGGGTGGGGGGGGTGGGGGGGTGGGGGGGTAGGGGGTGGGGGGGGTGGGGGGTAGGGGTTGGGGGGGGGGGGGGTGGGGGGGTGGGGGGGTGGGGGTGGGGGGTGGGGGGGTAGGGGTTGGGGGGGGGTTGGGGGGTTGGGGGGGTAGGGGTTGGGGGGTTGGGGGGTAGGGTTGGGGGGGGTAGGGGTGGGGGGTGGGGGGGTGGGGGTTGGGGGGTGGGGGGTTGGGGGGGGGTAGGGTTTGGGGGGGTGGGGGGATAGGGGTTGGGGGGTGGGGGGATAGGGGTTGGGGGGTGGGGGGATAGGGGTTGGGGCGTGGGGGGGTAGGGGTTGGGGGTTGGGGGGTAGGGGTTGGGGGGGGTGGGGGTGTGGGGGGTAGGGGTTGGGGGGGGTGGGGGGGTAGGGGTTGGGGGTGGGGGGGTAGGGGTTGGGGGGTGGGGGGGGTAGGGGTTGGGGCCTACACTCTCTCACTCCCGCCGCCGCCTCTCGATTTCCTCGCACCCCCGGCCCTCCCGCTTCACTCACCCCGCAAGAAAAGGCTTCAGCTTCCGGCCGGTGCGACAAGGAGCCGAGTGAGGGCCGCGGCCCCGTTAATCCATCCGCCGCTCCGGGCCCGCGGCTCCCAAACCCGAAACCCGGAGAGAGAGCACGTCACCCGCGGGGGGGAGGGGGAAAGAGGGGGAGGGGGAAGGATGGGGGAGGGGAGGGGAGGGGGAAGGATGGGGAGGGGGAGGGGATGGGGAGGGGAGGGGAGGGGGAGGGGGAAAGAGGGGGGTAGGGGAGGGGGAAAGAGGGGGTAGGGGAGGGGGAAAGAGGGGGGAGGGGAGGGGGAAAGAGGGGGGGAGGGGAGGGGGAAAGAGGGGGGAGGGGAGGGGGGAAAGAGGGGGGAGGGGAGGGGGAAAGAGGGGGGAGGGGGAGGGGGAAAGAGGGGGGAGGGGAGGGGGGAAAGAGGGGGGAGGGGAGGGGGAAAGAGGGGGGAGGGGAGGGGGAAAGAGGGGGGAGGGGAGGGGGAAAGAGGGGGAGGGGAGGGGAGGGGGAAAGAGGGGGGAGGGGAGGGGGAAAGAGGGGGGAGGGGAGGGGGAAAGAGGGGGGAGGGGAGGGGGAAAGAGGGGGGAGGGGAGGGGGAAAGAAGGGGGAGGGGAGGGGGAAGGATGGGGGAGGGGAGGGGGAAGGATGGGGGAGGGGAGGGGGAAGGATGGGGGAGGGGAGGGGGAAGGATGGGGGGAGGGGAGGGGGAAGGATGGGGGAGGGGAGGGGATGGGGGAGGGGAGGGGGAAGGATGGGGGAGGGGAGGGGGAAGGATGGGGGAGGGGAGGGGGAAGGATGGGGGAGGGGAGGGGGAAGGATGGGGGGGGGAGGGGGAAGGATGGGGGGGGAGGGGGAAGGATGGGGGGGAGGGGGAGGGGGAAGGATGGGGGAGGGGAGGGGGAAGGATGGGGGGAGGGGGAAGGATGGGGGGAGGGGGAAGGATGGGGGGGAGGGGGAAGGATGGGGGGGGAGGGGGAAGGATGGGGGGAGGGGAGGGGGAAGGATGGGGGGGAGGGGAGGGGGAAGGATGGGGGGAGGGGAGGGGGAAGGATGGGGGAGGGGAGGGGGAAGGATGGGGGAGGGGAGGGGGAAGGATGGGGGAGGGGGAGGGGGAAGGATGGGGGAGGGGAGGGGAGGGGAGGGGGAGGGGAGGGGAAGGATGGGGGAGGGGAGGGGGAAGGATGGGGGAGGGGAGGGGGAAGGATGGGGGGGGGAGGGGGAAGGATGGGGAGGGAGGGGAAGGATGGGAGGGGAGGGGGAAGGATGGGGGAGGGGAGGGGGAAGGATGGGGGGAGGGGGAGGGGGGAAGGATGGGGGAGGGGAGGGGGTAGGATGGGGGAGGGGAGGGGAGGGGGAAGAGGGGGGAGGGGAGGGGGAAGGATGGGGGAGGGGAGGGGGAGGGGGAGGGGGAAGGATGGGGGGGAGGGGAGGGGGAAGGATGGGGGAGGGGAGGGGGAAGGATGGGGAGGGGAGGGGGAAGGATGGGGGAGGGGAGGGGAAGGATGGGGAGGGGAGGGGGAAGGATGGGGGAGGGGAGGGGAAGGATGGGGAGGGGAGGGGGAGGGGGAAAGAGGGGGGAGGGGAGGGGAATGAGGGGGGAGGGGAATGAGGGGGGAGGGGAAAGGGGGAGGGGAAAGGGGGAGGGGAATGAGGGGGGAGGGGAAGGGGGGGAGGGGAATGAGGGGGGAGGGGAATGAGGGGGGAGGGGAATGAGGGGGGAGGGGAAAGATGGGGGGGTGGGGAGGGGAATGGGGGAGGGGAATGAGGGGGGAGGGGATGGGGGGAGGGGAATGAGGGGGAGGGGAGGGGAGGGGAAAGATGGGGGGAGGGGAGGGGAAAGATTGGGGGGGAGGGGAAAGATGGGAGGGGAGGGGAAAGATGGGAGGGGAGGGGAAAGATGGGAGGGGAGGGGAAAGATGGGAGGGGAGGGGGGAGGGGAGGGGAGGGGAGGGGAGGGGAAAGATGGGGGGGAGGGAGGGGGAAAGATGGGGGGGAGGGGAGGGGAAGATGGGGGGGTGGGAGGGGAAAGATGGGGGGGAGGGAGGGGAAAGATGGGGGGGAGGGAGGGGAAAATGGGGGGAGGGAGGGGAAAGATGGGGTGGAGGGAGGGGAAATATGGGGAGGAGGGAGGGGAAAGATGGGGGGGAGGGAGGGGAAAGATGGGGGGGAGTGAGGGGGAAGATGGGGGGGAGGGAGGGGAAAGATGGGAGGGGAGAGGAAAGAGGGAGGGGAGGGGGAGGGGAAAGAGGGGGAGGGGTGGGGAAAGAGGGGGAGGGGAGGGGAAAGAGGGGGAGGGGAGGGGAAAGGGGGAGGGGAGGGGAAAGGGGGAGGGGAGGGGAAAGAGGGAGGGGAGGAGAAAGAGGGAGGGGAGGGGAGGGGAAAGAGGGAGGGGAGGGGAGGGGAAAGAGGGAGGGGAGGGGAAAGAGGGAGGGGAGGGGAAAGAGGGAGGGGAGGGGAAAGAGGGGGAGGGGAGGGGAAAGAAGGGGGAGGGGGAGGGGAAGGATGGGGAGGGGAGGGGGAAGAATGGGGGAGAGGAGGGGAGGGGGAAGAATGGGGGAGGGGAGGGGAAAGAAGGGGGATAGGGAGGGGAAAGGGGGAGGGGAATGAGGGGGGAGGGGAGGGGAAAGATGAGGGGAGGGGAAAGATGGGAGGGGAGGGGAGGGGAAAGATGGGAGGGGAGGGGAGGGGAAAGATGGGGGGGAGGGAGGGGAAAGATGGGGGGGAGGGAGGGGAAAGATGGGGGGGAGGGAGGGGAAAGATGGGGGGGAGGGAGGGGAAAGATGGGGGGAGGGAGGGGAAAGATGGGAGGGGAGAGGAAAGAGGGAGGGGAGGGGAGGGGTAAGAGGGGGAGGGGTGGGGAAAGAGGGAGGGGAGGAGAAAGAGGGAGGGGAGGGGAAAGAGGGAGGGGAGGGGAAAGAGGGGGAGGGGAGGGGAAAGAGGGGGAGGGGAGGGGAAAGAGGGAACGGAAAGAGGGAGGGGAGGGGAAAGAGGGAGGGGAGGGGAAAGAGGGAGGGGAGGGGAAAGAGGGAGGGGAGGGGAAAGGGGGGAGGGGAGGGGAAAGGGGGAGGGGAGGGGAGGGGAAAGGGGGGAGGGGAGGGGAAAGGGGGAGGGGAGATAAGGCGGAGGGGGAGGGGAAAGAGGGGGAGGGGAGGTGAGAGAGGGGGAGGAGAGAGAGGGGGAGGAAGAAAGAAAGAGGGAGTTTTGGGCTTGGAGTAGATTTGAGAGAAATCGGGAGGGCAAAAAGGGGACAGATATGGCAAAGGAAAATCAAAGAGCTTTTCCAGATACATGAAGGGTGACTCGGGAGAGGGTAGGACCTCTTCAGGATAAACAAGGTCATCTATGTGCAGATCCATAAGGGGTCCTAAATGAATATTTCTCGTCAGTATTTACTGTTGAGAAAGGCACGAATCAAGGAAATTGGGGAAATAAAACGTGATGTCTTGAGGAGTGTACATATTGCAGAGAAGGAGGTGCTGGAGGTATAAAGCGCATCAAGATAGACAAATCCCAGGACGTTGTGGGAGGCTAGGGAGGAAATTGCCGGCCCCTTAGCTGAGATATTTGAATCATCGACAGCCACAGAAGAGGTGCCTGAAGATTGGAGGGTAGCAAATGTTGTGCCCTTGTTTAAGAAGCGCTATGGGGATAAGTCTGGGAACTACAGACAGCCTTACTTCTGTAGTGGGTAAATTGTGAGAAGGTATTCTAAGGGACAGGATCTACAGGTATTTAGACAGGCAAGGGCTAATTATGGAAAGCCAGCATGGCTTTGTAAGGGTCATGTCTTACCAATTTGATTGAGTTTTGAAAATGAAATGAAAATCACTTATTGTCATAGAATTATCATAGAATTTACAGTGCAGAAGGAGACCATTTGGCCCATCGAGTCTGCACCGGCTCTTGGAAAGAGCACCCTACCCAAGGTCAACACCTCCACCCTATCCCCATAACCCAGCAACCCCACCCAACACGAAGGGCAATTTTGGACACTAAGGGCAATTTATCATGACTAATCCACCTAACCTGCACATCTTTGGACTGTGGGAGGAAACCGGAGCACCCGGAGGAAACCCACGCAGGCACGGGGAAGATGTGCAGACTCCGCACAGACAGTGACCCAAGCCGGGAATCAAACCTGGGACCCTGGAGCTGTGAAGCAATTGTGCTACCCACAATGCTACCGTGCTGCCCATTGTCACAAGTAGGCTTCAAATGAAGTTACTGTGAAAAGCCCCTAATCGCCACATTCCGACGCCTGTTCGGGGAGGCTGGTACGGGAATTGAATCGTGCTGCTGGCTGCTTTAAAAGCCAACGATTTAGCCCTGTGCTAAACCAGCCCCTTTTTTGAAGGGGTAACCAAGAAGGTAGATGAGGGCAGTGCGGTCAACGCTGTCTACATTGACTTTAGCAAGACCTTTGACAAGGTCCCTCATACCAAAAAGTTAAATCTCACGGAATCCAGGGCGAGGTAGCCAATTGGATACAAAATTGGCCTGGCGACCGAAGCCAAAGGGTGGTTGTGGAGGGTTGTTTTTCAAACCGGAGGCCTGTGACCAGCGGTGTGGCTCAGGGATCGGGGCTGGGTCCACTGTTTAATTTGGATAAATGTGACGGGATGCATTTTGGTAGATCAAATCAGGGCTGGACCTACTCAGTTAATGGTAGGGAGTTGGGGAGAGTTACAGAACAAAGTGATCTAGGGGTACAGGTTCATAGCTCCTTGAAGGTGGAGTCACAGGTGGACAGGGTGGTGAAGAAGGCATTCATCATGCTTGGTTTTATTGGTCAGAATATTGAATACAGGAGTTGGGACGTCTTGTTGAAGTTGAACAAGATAGGACAGCACGGTAGCGCAGTGGCTAGCACTGCTGTCTCACGGCACTGAGGTCCCAGGTTCGATCTCGGCTCTGGGTCACTGTCCGTGTGGAGTTTGCACATTCTCCCCGTGTTTGCGCGGGATTTGTGCCCACAACCCAAAAGATGTGCAGGGTAGGTGGATTGGCCACGCTAAATTGCCCCTTAATTGGAAAAAATGAATTGGGTACTCTAAATTTATTTTTTTTAAGTTGTACAAGACATTGGTAAGACCACACATGGAACACTGTGTTCAGTTCTGGTCACCCTATTATAGGAAGGATATTGTTAAACTAGAAAGAGTGCAGGAGAGATTTACGAGGATGCTGCCAGGACTTGATGTTTTGAGTTATGGATAGGCTGGGGATTTTTTCCCTGGAGCATAGGAGGCTTGGGGGTGATCTTATAGAGGCCTATAAAATAATGAGGAGCATAGGTAAGGTGGATAGTCAACATGTTTTCCCAAAGGTAGAGGGGTCTAGAACTAGAGGGCATAGGTTTAAGGTGAGAGGGGATAGATACAGAAGAGACCAGAGGGGAAATGTTTTCACACGGAGGGTGGTGAGTGTCTGGAACGAGCTGCCAGAGGCAGTGGTAGAGGCGGGTACAATTTTTTCCTTTAAAAAACAATTAGACAGTTACATGGGCAGGGTGGGTATAGAGGGATATGGGCCAAATGCGGGCAAGTGGGACTAGCTTAACGATAGAAACTGGGCGGCATGGACAAGCTGGGCCGAAGGGCCTGTTTCCATGCTGTAACCATCTATGATTCTATGACTTATGTTACCAGTCGCTTTCTCTTTCACTTTCTTGCTACTTGCGACTGTTTTTGTTGCTGGTTGGTTGGTGGGATGCGGTAGTTCTCCCAGTCTTCTCTTTTTTCTCGTAATTTTTGGTATGTCTCTTGGTTTTGTTTTTTTTCTTTGCAGCAGCCTCTGGCGTGGTGCTGGCTGTCATTGTAAATTGAGTTGTTTGAAGAGGTTTAGGCATCGCGTCATCTCTTGGTGCTGTAACCATGCTGTAACCATGCTGCCTCATCGACCTGTTGGATCACCTCGGTTTCTCGTGCCGGCATGAAGGATGGAACTGGGGTTGGCGGTTTCACCTCTTCTTGGCGCGCTGGAACGTTGGTGACTTGCTCTTCATCACTGGAGATGACTATACTTTCTGGCTGATCTGATCCAAGCACTGGGTTATCTTTTTTTTAAAGTATTTTTTATAGAGTTTTTGGTATACAAAACAAATATAAATATGAACAAACTGGGAGTTAAACAGGAGAATATATAAGAAGTAAAACTAGAACTATTAACAATTTACACCATGATCAGTTTTGACGATATAAATACATCACAGTTTCCCCTTCCTTTTCTTTTATTCCGTCCTTGCAGCATTTGCCGTGGCGATTGTGGTCACCTGCGTTACGCTCCCCACCGGCTTTCCCTTCGTTTTTCTTCCTTTTGGTGGCATTGGGTCTTCTTGATCAAACTCGCAAATGTGCGAGTGGTCTATGGAGCTGCATAATGAGACAGCCATTTGGTCGTCCTCAGAGTCAGTGTCAGAGTAACTGACGATTGCAATATCCACGTCGCTGTAATCAGCATCTTCATCTATGTCTTCTGTCACGTGACGGTCCCTTTAAGAAAAGTGTGTTTTATCAAATGGCTGCAGTGATGTCATTGTGTGGGTGGAGCTGGCCTATGATTCTGTCATAGAACATAGAACAGAGAACATACAGGGCAGAAGGAGGCCATTCGGCCCATCGAGTCTGCACCGACCCACTGAAGCCCTCACTTCCACCCTATCCCTGTAGCCAGTAACCCCTCCTAACCGGAGAAAACCCACGCAGACACGGGGAGAACGTGCAGACTCCGCACAGACAGTGACCGAGCGGGGAATCGAACCTGGGACCCTGGCACTGTGAAGCCACATTGCTATCCACTTGTGCTACCGTGATGTCTTTTACTTTCATTTTGAGATGGAAGCTGCTTTCTGGCTCTGAGGTTTTTTGGTTTCGTTTTCAGTTGCGAGCTGCATTCAAACAAAGAAGGTGTATTTTTGGTCTCTCTCTCTGCATGCTAAAGAATGTCTCCAGACTACTTGATAACTTCAAAGTAATACCTGTTTTCTGTAAGGAATTCAAATCTACTGTTTTGTTTAAAAAGGGTATTTGGCTTATGGATGTTGTTAGGAAAGTTATTAAGGGTTACCTATCGAGTACGGTATCTTTGGGGGGGTATTTGTGTTGGTAGTTGATAAGATGTTTACTGCGTGTTTATAAAATATTAACTGGATTCATAGAATAAACATTGTTTTGTTTAAAAATACTGAAGATCTCTGTTGCATCACACCTGTAGAGTGGGCCCTTAAGCTCCTCATAACCAAAATCTATTTAAAGTTGTTGGTCAGGTGAACTCCATGATATACTTTGGTGTTCTCTAAACCTTGGCCCATAACACCTCCCATTCGTCATCGGTGTCATCGACTGCTTGGGAGTAAATTACCAGAGCCATTTCAAGGATTTGTAACGGGTCACCACATACCTCTGAGGCCAGTTTTTACAAGATTGGGATGGCTTCTTGCGTCTCTGGTTCAATCTGTAGCCATGTAAAATGGCTGCGTTCCGATTAATCTGGCTAAAACCCAGTTTCGGCTAACCCGAAAGACTGCTGGGAAAAGCAGTCAAGAAGACACAAGCAGGCAGCTGCAGACAGGTTTGCATATTCAGCCTCTGGGAACGTAGCCCAGATCGATACTCAGGGCTATCAACAGCCCATCAACCCAGGTATCCGCAGTTGCATTCAGGACTGTTTACACCTAATCTACTCAGACATCCACAGTTTAATCGGCTATCCCCGGGAACAATTGCAACATATTAGCAATTGAATACCGGGCCAGACCTGTCGGCGCCTGCAGTGGCCGAAACAAAGACAGGTGAGCGACCACCCCCCCGATCGAGGAATCACCTCACCATTGGACACATCAACCCCAGAGACTGGGGACAGAATCCAATCACTTGGGACTCAGGGTCAAGGGCAGCCCCGGGAGGCGGGAAGCCCCTGGGCCCTATAAAAGTAAAGGTCCAAGTTCAGATCTCTCTCTCTCTCCTCTTCGCCTGCTCGAGACCTTCGCAAGACCAGCCACCGGCAAGTGTAAGTTTGAATCCAACGATCGCTATCCGATAGAGACACCTAGCCACCGACCTGTAGCAGCCTTTTGAATTCCGCGGGCCAGATTTGATTGGACAAGCCATTCGTTTCCCTGACCTGGTGGGCTCTTCCTAAGTTAAGTATTGGCCAGTAGTGATAGGTTTATTATATAAATAATAGTATTAGGGTATTAATATTGCTTGTTGTATATAATAAATGACCGTTTTAATCCTTACTAAGCGGTGTGCTGTGTTATTAATCATAACCTGAACTTGAACCACGTGGCGGTATCATAAAGATACCTGGTGACTCATGAGCAAAGGTGACCTAAACAGAGCAAATAGACTAAAGCTAGAAAGAGCAACAAATCAATAGCTGATCTTCGGTTGTGTCAGCAGCTTCAATTTGCACATGCGCCATCTCCAAACTTCTGCTCTCCACAGAGTCCAGCACGGACTGGATGTCCCCGTGAGCACCTTGTTATTGCTTGCAGACCACCATAGTTGTGCCTCTGGAGCCTCATCTGTGCTGCTGGAGAAGAGATGTACAAGCAGTTCATCATGTTCCTCATCCTCATTAGAGGGGCTGTTTAGCACAGGGCTAAATCGCTGGCTTTGAAAGCAGACCGAGGCAGGCCAGCAGCACGGTTCAATTCCCGTAACAGCCTCCCCGAACAGGTGCCAGAATGTGGCGACTAGGGGCTTTTCACAGTAACTTCATTTGAAGCCTACTTGTGACAATAAGCGATTTTCATTTTCATTTCATCCGTCTCACCTTCCATGTCATCACTTTCTGCAGCATCTTCGATGACTTCAAGAAGATATTCATAGTAATCAGCTTCAGATTCAGCATCATCGTCAGTTTTTTCACCTGAAAAATGTAACTTTGCATACAGAATTATTTGTTCATGAAATAGAGCGCCAAGTTCAAAATCAGCCTTTTGTTTGGCCGTCAAAGCTTGGTTTAAAAGTCCACCCTGTGGAACTTCAGTGGGACTGAAGAAATTGAAGAACGATTCATGTGATATGGTTCTTGTCGCTGTTCTTGGAGTGCTCTGACCCCCCTGTACTTTGGTTTTGTTCGGATTGTTCTGACTGTTACATTTTTGCCCTCCTCCAGTCGAGTGTGCAGTCTGTGCAGCCGATGATTTGCGGTTCAGCAAAGAACGATTTCAGCGGCCATGAGTCCAACTGATACACTTTAGTGATCACCTCATTCGTGAAATGCTCATTAGGCCCGAATGGAAACTCCAGAGTGAAGCTCCGTGGCTTCCCGTGCTCTGTCTATTTAACACACATCTCACAGATGCTTTAATACGGGTTCACAATGTTCCCGTATCAGCCATTGAGCCTGTGCATGTTCTTCAAGACTGTTAACCAGAACTGCAGAATGATCACTGGCAGTTCCGTCCCCTTGTCTGCTTTGTCGTTCTCCACTAGGATTTCTTCTAAATCCTCATACACTGTACACACTGTAATGCCTTGCAGTGATTCACTGTGCTCAGGTGACCATCTACCTTCTAGGATATTTAATCATTCGACTAAATCCAGGGATTCGCATGATTTTATCCCAAGTACTGCGTCCACATCCATGTCTACAATGTGAAAGAGTATTGTGTGCTTCGTGCCTGCCACTGAAACCACTAGTTCGCAAACATTGAAGGTTTCCAGAGTTCTTGTTCCGAAGTCTATCATCAGCCCTGATGATCAGCGACGTCCCGCTGTACGTTTAGCTTTTGCAAAGCATGTCGACTCACGAGATTGGCTGTGGCTTTAGGGTCAAAGTCACAAAGAATGAAAGCATCATTCAGCATTACCTTCGATTTGAGTAGGAACTTAAAGGTTTTTGGAGCGTTCTTATTATCTTCATTCTTTGTTACGATTTTGTTTCATCTTTGTTTCTGAAAGTTGTCTAGTTTCTCGCCGCGATGAGATTGATGAAAAACACCTGGGGATTCAGGTGGCAAGGATCTGGGGTCAGCTCCATAACTTAAATTTGGGCACGATGGTTGAGCAAATGAAAGGGGACTTCTGCAGGTGGGACACGCTCCCGCTGTCATTGGTGGGGAGGGTACAGACTATGAAAATGACAGTCCTCCGGAGATTGCTCTTTGTGTTTCAACGTCTTCCAATTTTTATCCCTAAGGCATTTTTCAGGAAGATGAATGCGGTGATCTCGGGTTTTGTATGGGCCGGTAAGGCCCCGAGAGTGAGGAAGGTACTTTTGGAATGGGGTCGCGATAGAGGTTTAGCCCTTCCGAATTTTATTATTTATTACTGGGCAGCGAATATATCGATGGTTAGGAAGTGGGTAGTGGAGGAGGGGACGGTGTGCGAGGGAGTGGAGGCAGCATCCTGTAAGGGTACGAGTTTGAAGGCTTTGTTAACGGCACCTCTGCCGTTCTCACCGGCGCGGCGCTCCACAAGCCCAGTGGTAGTGGCAGCCCTGAGGGTGTGGGGGCAATGGAGGCAGCACATGGGACTGGAGGGGGCGTCGGTTTGGTCACCGATCTGTGACAACCACCGTTTTGTTCCTGGAGGGCTGGACGGGGGCTTTAGGAGGCGGCAACGGGCAGGGATTGAGAGATTTGGTGATCTCTTCATTGAAGAGGGTTTTCCGAGCCTGGAGAGATTAGAGGAGGAGTTTGAGTTCCTGGGTGGGAACAAACTTCGGTTCAATTCAGGGGTTCGCTCGGAGGTGGCAGCTGTTCATCGACTTCTTTAAGGAAAACTGACCGTCAGCAGAAGCCGGGGTGTGGGGGGGGAGGTGGGGGGGGGGGGGGGTGGGGGGGAGAAGGGAGGCATGGCATTGTACAATAAGGATAGGGAATCTAATATACAGGCAGTCAGGAGGTAGGGCAGGGGGGAAGTTGTGATGTTGCGTGTGTCGGTCCGCTCTGCTGTTTAGAATGTTTAAATGTTAAAATTATAAATGCTTCAATAAAATGTTTTCTAAAAAAAAGAGATTAACTGTTCTTCTGTGTTTATCTCATCGACTGCATGCACCACGCGTGCATGTCCATGGTGGAACGCGCAAAACATCGTTTTGCAAAGTGCTCAACACGGCCGCACCAGGAACAAACTTTTCCAAAGGCCAGACTTTGCCATGGAGGATATCAATGGCCACACTTTTGGCACAAGATGGCGGCAGCAGCTCCTGTGAGCCGCTTAAAATGGCCGCCCGGACTGAGACCATGTTTCTTCATGACGTGCGTCAAAGCACTAATGCCGCTGGCCTCTTCTTCCATGTTGGCGCCAAAATCTTTTGAGCCTATTCTTTGTGCAGCTATCTCGCTCGCCTGTGTAGCCACCTGGGTTGGCCACTTCCCGACTTAAAATGGAGAACCGCAAAGACTAAAGGGAAATTCAGCCAACACAGGAAAAACCTAGCAAGTGCAGAAATCATGTGTATTAGAACTTGCAGAAACCCAGACAGCACTGAAACCAGCAGCCATCTGCATATTAATGAGCGATCCCCGGGCACAATTGAAACATTTAAGGTGAATAAGGCCAAGCCAGACTCCTCGGCGCCAGCAGAAGCCAAGACAAAGGAAGGCCAACGGACACTTAGGGACCGCCCAGCGATCAGGGAACCACTCCTGTATTGCAGAAATCGATCCCAGTGATCGTCCAATCATTTGGAACCAGATACGGGGTCCGCCCCGAATGGTGCGAAGTCCCTGGGGACTATAAAGTAAAGCCCCCAAGTTCAAATCGGTCTTCTTGGCAGGGTCACTCAGCAACTCGATTCAACCCGTGAGAGTGAACTGTCTAAGCTGCCGCATCAACCAAGTAAGTCTCCAGTCAACGCACGCTACGAGATAGGCGCTCCTAGCTACCAGTCCATACCAGCTTTTGAATCCTGCAGACTCAGATCGAACAAAGGGCCATTTGTTCCCCTGACCTGGTGGGCCAGTTCCGAAGCTAAGTATAGACCTTTTAGTGATAGAGAATAGTCTAGAAAGTAGAGTTTATGCATGAGTAATGATTTACTGTGTATAATAAATGTGTTTTGATTTGAATCTTACTAATTGGTGTGTTGAGTTATTGATCAGTACTTGAACTTCAACCTCGTGGCGGTATCATAAAGATACCTGGCGACTCTAGAACAAGGGTTATAGAAACAGAGCAAATTTAGTAAAGACCCAACGGGCAACGAATTAAGAGCCAACCAAAGTTAGCAACACCTGGCAAATCTTCACTGCCTTTTCTAGCACCAAAGCTTCCTCCCATAATAATATCGCCCGAAGCTTATCATCAAGTAAGACAATTTGGTCGCGGATTAGCAAAGATTTCACGTCACTGAAGTTGCATGGTTGGGCCTTCAGCCTCAAGTCCGTGACAAAACTGAAAAATGATTGGCCAGGTCTCTGGGTACGCGTATGGAACATATAGCGCTCAAACGTTTCATTCTCCTTGGGGAAACGATGCTTATCGAAATGCTTCATAACTTCATCATATTTCTTGTGATCCTCCTCATTATGAAACACAAACGAATTGTACAGTGCGGCCGCTTGTGGACCTGCCATTGTGAGCAGCAACGCGATTTGCCTTTCGTCAGGCTGGGCCTGTAGGCCCAGGGCCCAAACATAAAGTTGGAACTGCTGTTTGAGCAGTTCTCACCTCCGTTATCGGACATCTGAAGCTGGTGGGGGGCCCTCAGTCTGTCCATCTCGAGCTTCAGCATTTTCTTACATGTTGGATCGCCTCAGGCTGCAGTTCACCAGACCGATCTTCAAGCCGAATGGCCAACATTGTCACTGCCGTTGCTAACCTTTAAATCTTCAGAACTCATGGTACCATGTTGTGTTTAATCCTTTGTACTTCACGAAGGAATCTACCAAACATTTTGACTTGTCGAAACCAGAATCTTTTGTTGAGTCTCGTGTGGTAAGATAGCAATCTGATGCAATGCACGTTATCATGGAGTCTGCTAATTACTCCTCTGGAACTTGCACCTAGCACTGACCATTCACCTGTATGTCTTATAACCCTCTTAATCTTCTTCTGAAGATGGCCGGATGGGTCTCCCCTTAGTCACAGGTCACATGACCTTGGTCTAGAGACCATATGGTGTGTCTGTCCCACCACCTGCTGGTTGGAGGTCGCACACCTTCCAACAATGATATAGCCCATAGGCATAACACCACAGGGAGAGGGAGAGAGAGCAGAGCTGGTGCTGGGGGGAGAGGGAGAGCGCAGGGCTGATCCTTGGGGATAATGATGGGGAAGAAAACCCAGAGCATCCAGTTCGGCTGGGACTGGAGCCAATGAGGAATGCAATCCAGGTTGGGATTGGGGGGACAATGAGGAATAAGAGGTGGAAGCGTGCAGCCTTGCTGATGTTGTGTATTGGGGAAAACTGTGGGACAATAAAGTGTGCAGGATGAAGAAATAAACATGAACCAGGCACATCTAATTATAATCTTTATTAGTGTCACAAGTAGGCTTACATTAACACTGCAATGAAGTTACTGTGAAAATCCCCTAGTCGCCACACTCCGGCACCTGTTCGGGTACACAGAGGGAGAATTCAGACTTGTGGGAGGAAACCGGAGCACCCGGAAGAAACCCACGCAGACACGGGGAGAACATGCAGACTCCGCACAGACAGTGACCCAAGCCGGGAATCGAACCCGGGTGCCTGGGAAGCAACAGTGCTAACCACTGTACTACCATGCCGCCCTTCTACTGCGGATCAAGTTGGCACAGTTTTCTTATGTGTGCATCAAAACATTAGAGCGGATCAGCTCTTGATGTTCTGTTGAGTGGGGACTGTTTCTCACTATCTAAACTGACCATCCCAAGGCTCTTGAACACCTTTGGAGGTGGTGAAGCAGTGGTATTATCCCTGGACTAGTAATCCAGAGACCAGGGTAATGCTCTGGGGTCCTGGGTTCGAATCCCAGCACGAGAGATGGTGAAATTGAAGTTCAATAAAAAAATCTGGAATTAAAAATCCAATGATGACCATGAAACCATTGCCGTTTGCTGTAAAAATCCATTTGGTTCACTAATGTCCTTCAGGGAAGGAAATCTGCCATCCTGAGGGTACCCGGTTACGGGGCAATTTAGCGTAGCCAATCCACCTAACTTGCAAATCTTTGGGTTGTGGGGGTGAAACCCACGCAGACACGGGGAGAATGTGCAAACTCTACACGGACAGTGACCTAGGGCCAGGATTCAAACACGGATCTTCAGCGCCGCAGTCCCAGTGCTAACCACTGCGCCACCGTGCTGCCTTTGAAATCTGCCATACGTACCCGGTCTGGCCTACATGTGACCCCAGACCCACACAGCGATGTGGTTGACTCTTAACTGCTCCCCACTGAAGTGACCTAGTAAGCCACTCCGTTCAAGGGCAATTAGGGATGAGCAACCAATGCTGGCCCAGCCCAGCGATGTCCACATCCCAGGAACAAATAAAAAAAACAGTCTCAACTATCCGATTAATCCTTATAGCTACGTTTCTTTATCCCTGGAATCATACTTGCGAATCTCTTCTGTAATCTCTCCAATGTCTTCCCAACATGACCACCTTACTCTTGTACTCATGTCCCTATTGTTAAAGCCTAAGATACTATTACGCCTTATAAACGTCTCTCTCAACGTGCCCTGCTATCTTCAATGACTTATGTACATAATCACTGAGGTCTCTCTGTTCCTGCACCTCTAGAGTTCTTCCGTTTATTTGGTGCTGTTTCTCCATATTCTTTCTGCCAAACTGATCACCTCATACATTGAACATCATCAGTCACTTTTCTGCGCATCCACCAATGTGTCTATGTCCTTTTGAAATTCAGGACAATCCTTATCACAGTTGACAAAGTTTCCAATCTTCGTATCGAGAAATCGTGCCCTGAACACCACCGTCTAGGTCATTAATATATGTCAGGAAGAGCAAGGCACACAACTGACCTCTAAGGAACTCCACTACAAACCTTCCTCCAGTCTGAAAAGCAACCGTTTATCACTAATGTTTCCATCCACTCAGCCAATCTTATATCCAAGTGCCTACTTTCTCTTTTATTCCACGAGCTAGAGTTTTGCCAGTCTGTCGTCTGCAAATGTATCAAATGTCTTTTGATAAAACTGTATACGCCACATGACAGGCATTGTCCTTATCAACCTTTGGTTACCTCCTCAAAAAAAACCAGGAAGTTAGTTAAACAGGATTTTCATCTTGAATCCATGCTGGTTTCCCTAATTATCCAGCATTTGTCTAAAAGGCTATTGACTTTATCCTGAACTATAGTTTCCAGAAGTTTCCCTCCCACTAATGTCAAACTGACTGGTCTGTAGTTGCCAACTTTATCCTTGCTCCCCTTTTTAAGCTGTGGTGTAACATTCACGGCTCTCCAGTCCTGTGGCATGACTCCTGTGCCTAAGGAAGACTGGGAGATTATCACTTGTGTCTCCTTCCAGTATCCTTGGATGCCTCTCATCAGTCTGATCAGTTTTAAGTAAAGATAGCCTTTGTAACACCTCCTCCATCTCAATTGTAAATACTTTTAGTGTACCAGTTGCCTCCTCTCTCACCTGGATAGCACTTTCTTCCTTGGTAAAGACAGAAGCAATACCTCCTTTATTTCTCCTGACTTTGTCTGCATGTCCCCTTTTTCTGTCCCTAATCGGCCCTATTCTTTATTTTATTATTTGGATGCTTATGGAAGACCTTGGGATTCCCTTTTATATGAGCTGCCAATCTCTTTTCATGCTCTCACCTTGCTTTTCTTATAAGTTTTCTCACTTCCTCTCTGTATTCCATATTCAACCTGGTTGTGTATTGTATTTACTACCTGACACCGATCACATGCACATTCCCCCTTTTTCATCTTTAACTCTCTCGTCATCCAGGGCATTCTGCATTTACTTTTCCTCTTCAAGGGAATATATCTTGATTTTTGCCTGCAATACCTTTTCTTTGAAAGTGGTCCACTGTTCAACCACACTCCTTTCTGACAACATTTGATTCCAGCTCACTCAAATGGCAGCATGGTAGCACAGTGGTTAGCACTGTTGTTGTACAGCGCCAGGGACCCGGGTTCGATTCCCGGCTTGGGTCACTGTGTGTGCTGAGTCTGCGCTTTCTCGCCATGTCTGTGCGGGTTCCCTCCCACAAATCCCGAAAGACGTGCTTGTCAGATGAATTCTCCCTCAGTGTACCCGAACAGGCGCCGGAGTGTGGCGACTAGGAGATTTTCATAGTGTGGTAGTACCAGGTATTGCGGTACCTAGAAGGCTGATGACCATTGGTTAGACCCAGGAGTCTACCATTGGCTGTATTATGTAGCTCCGCCCTGACAGGCGGAGTATAAGAGATGGTGCCGTCCCAGCAGCCTTCACTTTCTGTACCGAAGCTGCTGGGGAACAAGTTCTAGTCGATTAAAGCCTTCAGTTATGGAATCACTTCGTCTTGAGTGTAATTGATCGCGCATCAATTTAATCTACTAGACTTAAACTGGAAGGATGGATCTCCAAATCAAACCGGAGTGCCTTCAACTCAGCCCCCACGCGGAGAACTCTGCTGCAATATTTAAACACTGGCTGGCGTGCTTTAAAGGCTACCTGGAGACGGCCGGAGGCACCCCCACAGAGGGACAGAAAATGCATCTCCTGCGCTCAAGGGTCAGCCCTGGGATCTACACCCTTATCGAGGAGGCGGAGAACTATGATGCCGCGATCGAACTGCTAGAAGGACATTATATCCGCCCTGTAAATCAGGTCTACGCTCGTCACCTGCTTGCAACAAGACGGCAAAGCCCCGGGGAATCGTTGGAAGATTTCTACCGGGCGCTACTGGTGCTGGGCCGAAACTGTGGCTGCCCGCGGGTTTCGGGGTAAGAGCACATGGAACTTTTAATCAGGGATGCTTTCGTAGCAGGTATGAGCTCTTCAGATATCCGTCGAAGACTCCTAGAAAGGGACACCCTGGGACTTAGAGAGGCATGGGCCCTGGCAGGATCCATGGACGTTGCCTACAAAAATGCGCAGTCCTATGCGCCCGACTGCGCGGTGGCCCCCTGGGCTGCGTGGCACCCCGCAGCGGCAGCCCCACAGACCTTCCCCCTGACCCCGCAGGCCTGTGCTACGAGACAGCCCACTAACGCCGCCGGGCCCCGCTGTTTTTTCTGCGGGCAGGCGAATCATGCCCGGCCCACACCGCCACCTGCAAAGGGTGCGGCAAGAAGGGCCACTTTGTAGGGGTCTGCCTGGCCCGTGCCATGGCTGCGGTCTCCAGCGACTCTGGAGTGCCGTGGCAACCCCTCCTTCAGGCCCCGACCGGCCAGCGCTCACCGCCACCCCCCTATCCTAGGGCCACGTGCGACCCACGGGCGTGGCCATCTTGCCCCCCGGACACCATGCTGGATGAGTGGGCGCTGCCATTTTGTCCATCGCCGCTGCCATCTTGTTCATCCCCGGACACCATGTGCGACCCATGGGTGACGCCATTTTGGATGGGGCCCCAGGCCCCCAGCACGGCCGACTACACGCTGCCCGATCGGAACTCGCAATTGCTTCATCTGGCCTCGGTGACACTGGACCAAAGTCGACCCCGGACACTCGCAACAGCTACAACGACGGTCCTCATCAACGGCCACGAGACGTCTTGCCTGATTGACTCTGGGAGCACGGAAAGCCTTGTTCACCCCGACACCATAAGGCACTGTTCGCTTGTAACCCATCCTGTCAACCAAAGGATCTCCCTGGACTCCGGGTCACACTCGGTGGAGATAAAGGGGTTCTGCCTAGCGAACCTCACTGTCCAAGGCAGGAAATTCGATAATTTCCGCCTGTATGTCCTGCCGCACCTCTGCGCGGCTACCCTCCTGGGGCTGGACTTCCAATGCCATTTGCAAAGCCTGACCTTTAAATTCGGCGGCCCTATACCTCCCCTTACTGTCTGCGGCCTTAAGGTCGACCCGCCTTCCCTGTTTGCGAACCTCACCCCGGATTGCAAACCCGTCGCCACCAGGAGCAGACGGTACAGTGCCCAGGACAGGACCTTTATCAGGTCAGAGGTCCAAAGGCTGCTGGGGGAAGGGGTCATCGAAGCGAGCAACAGTCCCTGGAGAGCTCAAGTAGTGGTGGTAAAGACCGGGGAGAAGCATAGGATGGTCATCAACTACAGCCAGACCATCAACAGGTTTACGCAGCTGGACGCGTACCCTCTCCCCCGTATAGCCAACCTGGTAAACAGGATCGCACAATACATGGTTTCCTCCACGGTGGATCTCAAGTCCGCCTACCACCAGCTACCCCTCCGTAATAGTGACCGCAAGTACACTGCCTTCGAAGCAGATGGGCGGCTCTATCAATTTTTAAGAGTTCCCTTTGGTGTCACTAATGGGGTCTTCCAGCGAGAGATGGACCGAATGGTTGACTGGTACAGCTTACGCGCAACGTTCCCGTATCTGGATAACGTCACCATCTGCGGTCATGACCAGCAGGACCACGACACCAACCTCTGCAAATTTCTCCAGACCGTGAAAATCCTTAACCTGACATACAATAAGGATATGCGTGTTTAGCACCGACCGTCTCGCCATTCTAGGCTACGTAGTGCGAAATGGAGTTATAGGCCCCGACCCTGAACGCATGCGCCACCTTATGGAGTTCCCCCTCCCTCACTTCCCCAAGGCCCTGAAGTGCGTGGTTTTGGCCTCCCTGGCAGCTTCGTCACCCCTAGGCAGCGCTGTTGGGGCAGACAGTTGACATGGGGGGCGGCGCCTGTAGGGGGCGTCAGTGGGTGGGCGGGCCTAGGCAGGAGCGGTGGGAGTACTGACAGTGGGTCCCCAACTACGCGGACAAATCTGCGCAGAGTGCAAACCGCACTTCTACCGGCCAGAGAGGGCGCACCTGATAAAGGCCTCCCATCCCTTTGAACGCCTCAGCATGGGTTTCAAAGGCCCCCTCCCCTCTACCGACCGCAACACGTATTTCCTGAACGTGATTGACGAATACTCCGGGTTCCCATTCGCCATCCCCTGCCCAGACATTACCACAACCACCGTCATCAAGGCCCTCCAGGGTATCTTTACACTGTTCAGTTTCCCCGCGTACATACACAGTGATAGGGGGTCCTCCTTTATGAGCGATGAACTGCATCAGTTCCTGCTCAGCAAGGGCATCGCCTCGAGCAGGACGACCAGTTACAACCCCGGGGAAACGGACAGGTAGAGAGGGAGAACGGAATGGTCTGGAAGACTGTCCTACTGGCCCTACGGTCCAGGAATCTCCCAGTCTGCCGCTGGCAAGAAGTCTTCCCGATGGCCCTCCACGCCATCCGGTCGCTGCTCTGTACAACCACAAATCAGACACCTCCTCCGGGACCTCGCTCCCAACCTGGCTAGCGACACCCGGACCCATCCTGCTCCGGAAGCACGTGCTGGCGCACAAGTCGGACCCGTTGGTCGAGAGGGTCCACCTGCTCCATGCTAACCCCCAGTACACCTACGTGACATACCCCGACGGCCGGCAAGATACAGTCTCCCTTCGGGACCTGGCGCCCGCCGGAACCCCATGCGCACCCGAACCATTACCCCCACCCCCACCCCACCCACAGCAGTGGGAGGGGTCAGTACTCCCACCGCTCCTGCCTAGGCCCGCCCACCCACTGACGCCCCCTACAGGCGCCGCCCCCCATGTCAACTGTCTGCCCCAACAGCGCTGCCTAGGGGTGACGAAGCTGCCAGGGAGGCCAAAACCACGCTCCCGGAGTCTCAACCACTGGGACCCCCACCAGAATCACCACCGAAGCCCAGAGCTCCAGAAGGACGACCAGGCCACCTTATCGACTGATTGCTTCACTGTGAACACTTTGTAAATATCCTCGACACCATGGTACCTCCATACCTGGTCATACCATGCTAAAGGCGACTGTTACCACTGGCCACCACCCCCGCCGGACTCTTTTTTAACAGGGGGTGAATGTGGTAGTACCAGGTATTGCGGTACCTAAGAGGCTGATGACCATTGGTTAGACCCAGGAGTCTACCATTGGCTGTATTATGTAGCTCCGCCCTGAAGGGGCGGTACTGGACCTGGTATTGGGGAATGAGCCCGGCCAGGTGGTAGATGTTTCAGTAGGGGAGCATTTCGCTAACAGTGACCACAATTCAGTAAGTTTTAAAGTACTGGTGGACAAGGATAAGAGTGGTCCGAGGATGAATGTGCTAAATTGGGGGAAGGCTAATTATAACAATATTAGGCGGGAACTGAAGAACATAGATTGGGGGCGGATGTTTGAGGGCAAATCAACATCTGACATGTGGGAGGCTTTCAAGTGTCAGTTGAAAGGAATACAGGACAGGCATGTTCCTGTGAGGAAGAAAGATAAATACGGCAATTTTCGGGAACCTTGGATGACGAGTGATATTGTAGGCCTCATCAAAAAGAAAAAGGAGGCATTTGTCAGGGCTAAAAGGCTGGGAACAGACGAAGCCTGTGTGGCATATAAGGAAAGTAGGAAGGAACTTAAGCAAGGAGTCAGGAGGGCTAAAGGGGTCATGAAAAGTCATTGGCAAATAGGGTTAAGGAAAATCCCAAGGCTTTTTACACGTACATAAAAAGCAAGAGGGTAGCCAGGGAAAGGGTTGGCCCACTGAAGGATAGGCAAGGGAATCTATGTGTGGAGCCAGAGGAAATGGGCGAGGTACTAAATGAATACTTTGCATCAGTATTCACCAAAGAGAAGGAATTGGTAGATGTTGAGTCTGGAGAAGGGGGTGTAGATAGCCTGGGTCACATTGTGATCCAAAAAGACGAGGTGTTGGGTGTCTTAAAAAATATTAAGGTAGATAAGTCCCCAGGGCCTGATGGGATCTACCCCAGAATACTGAAGGAGGCTGGAGAGGAAATTGCTGAGGCCTTGACAGAAATCTTTGGATCCTCGCTGTCTTCAGGGGATGTCCCGGAGGCCTGGAGAATAGCCAATGTTGTTCCTCTGTTTAAGAAGGGTAGCAAGGATAATCCCGGGAACTACAGGCCGGTGAGCCTTACTTCAGTGGTAGGGAAATTACTGGAGAGAATTCTTCGAGACAGGATCTACTCCCATTTGGAAGCAAATGGACGTATTAGTGAGAGGCAGCACGGTTTTGTGAAGGGGAGGTCGTGTCTCACTAACTTGATAGAGTTTTTCGAGGAGGTCACTAAGATGATTGATGCAGGTAGGGCAGTAGATGTTGTCTATATGGACTTCAGTAAGGCCTTTGACAAGGTCCCTCATGGTAGACTAGTACAAAAGGTGAAGTCACACGGGATCAGGGGTGAACTGGCAAGGTGGATACAGAACTGGCTAGGCCATAGAAGGCAGAGGGTAGCAATGGAGGGATGCTTTTCTAATTGGAGGGCTGTGACCAGTGGTGTTCCACAGGGATCAGTGTTGGGACCTTTGCTGTTTGTAGTATATATAAATGATTTGGAGGAAAATGTAACTGGTCTGATTAGTAAGTTTGCAGACGACACAAAGGTTGGTGGAATTGCGGATAGCGATGAGGACTGTCTGAGGATACAGCAGGATTTAGATTGTCTGGAGACTTGGGCGGAGAGATGGCAGATGGAGTTTAATCTGGACAAATGTGAGGTAATGCATTTTGGAAGGTCTAATGCAGGTAGGGAATATACAGTGAATGGTAGAACCCTCAAGAGTATTGAAAGTCAAAGAGATCTAGGAGTACAGGTCCACAGGTCATTGAAAGGGGCAACACAGGTGGAGAAGGTAGTCAAGAAGGCATATGGCATGCTTACCTTCATTGGCCGGGGCATTGAGTATAAGAATTGGCAAGTCATGTTGCAGCTGTATAGAACCTTAGTTAGGCCACACTTGGAGTATAGTGTTCAATTCTGGTCGCCACACTACCAGAAGGATGTGGAGGCTTTAGAGAGGGTGCAGAAGAGATTTACCAGAATGTTGCCTGGTATGGAGGGCATAAGCTATGAGGAGCGATTGAATAAACTCGGTTTGTTCTCACTGGAACGAAGGAGGTTGAGGGGCGACCTGATAGAGGTATACAAAATTATGAGGGGCATAGACAGAGTGGATAGTCAGAGGCTTTTCCCCAGGGTAGAGGGGTCAATTACTAGGGGGCATAGGTTTAAGGTGAGAGGGGCAAGGTTTAGAGGAGATGTACGAGGCAAGTTTTTTACGCAGAGGGTAGTGGGTGCCTGGAACTCGCTCCCGGAGGAGGTGGTGGAAGCAGGGACGATAGGGACATTTAAGGGGCATCTTGACAAATATATGAATAGGATGGGAATAGAGGGATACGGACCCAGGAAGTGTAGAAGATTGTAGTTTAGTCGGGCAGCATGGTCGGCACGGGCTTGGAGGGCCGAAGGGCCTGTTCCTGTGCTGTACATTTCTTTGTTCTTTGTTTGTTTGTTGAAGGCGGAGTATAAGAGATGGTGCCGTCCCAGCAGCCTTCACTTTCTATACCGAAGCTGCTGGGGAACAAGTTCTAGTAGATTAAATCCTTCAGTTATGAAATCACTTCGTCTTGAGTGTAATTGATTGCGCATCACATAGATCATAGAATTTACAGTGCAGAAGGAGGCCATTCATCCCATCGAGTCTGCATACACCGGGCCTTGGAAAGAGCACCCTACTTAAGCCCCACGCCTCCACCCTATCCCCCTTTATCCCCGTAACCCACCTAACCATGTTTTGGACACCAAGGGCAATTTATCATGGCCAATCCACCTAACCTGCACATCATTGGACTGTGGGAGGAAACCGGAGCACCCGGAGGAATCCCACGCACACACGGGGAGGATGTGCAGGCTCCACACAGACCATGACCCAAGCCGGGAATCGAACCTGGGACCCTGGAGCTGGGAAGCAACTGTGCTAACCACTATGCTACCGTGCGTAACTTCATTGCAGTGTTAATGTAAGCATACTTACATTATTTGCATACTTGTTCTTTTGTTACCTTATCATAGTGTGGTAGCAGTACTGAGCGTAACATGCGTTACTCAATCCAGTTGCTGAAGAGGCTTTCAGTACCTTGATGAGAGAGACTCAAAGTCATCCAGGGGTATTGAAAGGTTTATTGAGTAACTAAGTTAACAACTGCATGAGTTTTTTACTTTAAGATCAATACCAGTAGAAAGGTTACAAAGTCTATATATAGTAGCTACGTCTGACCACACTAATCACCCTGAGCTAAATCAATGCACCTGCTCTCGTCACAGTCTAATCACTAAGAGGGGGAGGAACTGCTTTCGTCTGACTTTTACACCCGCCAGTGCTGCCCTCTAGTGATCTTCCGATTTCTCATTAACCCCTTATGTACATGCACATACAATGATCACTACACTTGTGACAATAATAATAAAGATTATTAACTGAGATGCATCTTCATCCTTCCGAAGTTAGCCTTTCCCCAGTTAATTATCCCTGCCATGGGTTGTTCTTGTCCTTTTCCATGACCAACCTAAATCTTATGATATAGTGGTCACTGCACCCGAAAGGCTCTCCCACTGATATTTGATCCACTTGTGCCAATTCGTCCGCCAGGACCAGGCCCAACGGTGCCTGCTCTCTCATTGGACTGGAAATAAAAACTGCTGCAGAAAACTATCTTGAACACACTTCAGGAACTCACACTTCTCTTGTCCTTTTGCACTATTCCTATCGACGCCTATATTTTGATAATTGAGTCCCCCATTATAATTACTCTAATTCTTCCACCTCTCTTAATTTCTTTGCAAATTTGTTTCACTCCATCCCTTCCACTAGTTGGTGGTCTATATACTACACCAATCAATGTTATGTCACCTTTCCTTCCCGGTGGTGGAGCAGGGGAGACAGGAAGAGTTGGAGGTGATGATGGGACCGGTCGTGGTTATCAAGTGGATCAGATTAATGCAGTCGGGCAAAATTCTGCATCCGGATGTGTTCCCTATTGAATTCTATAAAAGTTTTGTGGGTCGGTTGATTGCACTGTTGCTGGACATGTTCAATGATCCGTGTCCCTGAGGTGTTGCTGGCCATGTTGGCGCAGGCATCGAGATTTCCCTGATCCTAAGGAAGGATAAGGAACCTATGGAGTGTGGATTGTATCGACCCATTTTGTTGTTGAACACTGATGCTAACTTGTTGGCGAAGGTATTGGCAATGCGCTTGGAGCCCTACCTGCCGTGATTTCAGAGGAGCGGATTGGTTTTGTTAAAGGCCAGCAATTATTGGACAACACACGGCGATTGTTAAATGTTGTTCTGTCCCCTCCAGTTCCCCAGCCAGAGGTGATTATTTCAATGGCCGCTAAAAAAGCATTTGATAGGGTTGCTTGGGGGCACCTATTTGAGATTCTTGGAAGGTTTGGCTTTGGGCAAAATTTCTATCATGGTTTTGGCTTTTGTACAGGGCCCCCACCACGAGTGTGTGTCCAAATGCCCTGAGTTTGGGTTACTTCCAATTGAACAGGGGTACAAGACAGGGTTGTCCATTTCCCCCATTTCTGTTTGCCTTGTCTGGCCATTACTTGGTGGTCGTCCACTAGATGGAGGGTATGGAGTGGGGGTGGGGGGGATGTGGTGTCTTTATATGTGGATGATCTGCTTCTGTACATCAGGGACCCACCCTTCATTGTAAAGAAGATAATGAAGCCAATTAGGAGTTTAGGCTCCTCCTCGGGGTATAAGCTGAATCTGGACAAGAGTGGATACTTTCCGGTGAATCATCCGGAGTGGGGAGCTGATCTGGCGAAGTTGCCGTTTTGCCTGGCCAGGACTAGCTTCCGTTATCTGGCAATCCGAGTGGCCCATGATCGGGACTCGCTCCTCACACTTAACTTTGTTAGTCTGGTGAATGGGGTTAAGGTCAACTTGTAAAGGTGGACGCCCTCCCTCTGACCTTGGCAGGCAGGGTGCAGACTGTGAAAATGAACATTTTTGTTTTATTTCAGAGTCTCTCAGTCTTTCTTCCCAAATCTTTTTTTTGTAGGGTCAATAAAATGGTATCCTCTTTATTTGGACAGGCAAGTGCCCAAAGAGTTGTAGGATGTTTCTACAGCTGAAGGGGGAGGAGGGGGGGGCGTGGTTTGGGGCTACCTACTTTGTTATTTTATTATTGGGCTGCAAATATTGCAAAGGTGTGGATATGGCATATGGATCCAGATTGTACATGGGAGTGGATGGAGGTGGGTCTGTGGAGAGGTTTAAGTCTGAGAGCCCTGGTCACTGCCCCGTTTCCGTTTTCCGTGCAATATTCGAGCCTGGTAGTGGTGACCACTTTGAGGATTTGGAGGCAATTTCGACAGCATTTTAAGATGGGCTCCATATCAATTTTGGTCCCTATTTGCAAGAACCATTTATTTGTGCCAGCGGGCTTGGGCTCCTCATTCAGGGCATGGGGTCGGCGGGGTTGGAGAGGTTTGGGGACATGTTTATTGAAGGAAGTTTCACCGGTAAGGATGAGTTGTTGGAGAAGATCCAGCTGCTGAGAATGAATATATTTGGGTATGTGCAGGTTCGCGGGGAGGTTCTTTCATGTCCCCTGGCACCGTCGCCCTCACACTTGGACAGGGTCCTGCCTCTGGCCGAGTTGGGTGAGGGGAGGATTTTCAATATCTGTGGCTGGACCCTGTCAATGGAGCGACTTCGTTGAAGGAAGTGGGAAGGTGAACTGGGTCCAATTTTTGATGGGGTGGGATGTGGAGTGAGGCTCTTCACAGGGTCAACTCCACCTCCTCTTGTGCTCGGCTCAGTTTGATCCAGTTCAAGATGGTGCACAAAGTGCATTTGACCAGGGTGCAGGTGAGTGGTTTCCTCTTGGGGTGGAGCATAGTTATGATCGTAGTTCTAGGGGCCAGGTGAATAATACACACATGTTTTCATAGTTATCATAGAATTTACAGTGCAGAAGGAGGCCATTCGGCCCATCGAGTCTGCACCGGCTCTTGGAAAGAGCACCCTACCCAAGGTCAACACCTCCACCCCATCCCCATAACCCAGTAATCCCACCCAACACTAAGGGTAATTTTGGACACTAAGGGCAATTTAGCATGGCCAATCCACCTAACCTGCACATCTTTGGACTGTGGGAGGAAACCGGACCACCCGGAGGAAACCCACGCAGACACGGGGAGGATGTGCAGACTCCACACAGACAGTGACCCAAGCCGGAATCGAACCTGGAGCTGTGAAGCAATTGTGCTATCCACTGTGCTACCGTGCTGCCCAGTTTTGGTCTTGCCCTAAACATGTGAGCTTCAGGGCCTCCTTTATCAACACCACGTCAGGGATCTTGGGTATTCAGCCGGAGCCATGCCTATTGCTGGCCATTCTTGGTGTGTTGGACTGACCGGTGCTGCAGACGGGGTTGAAGGCGGACATTCTCACCTTCGCCTCGTTAATAGCCCAGAGGCGAGTTCTGTTTGGGTGGAGGTCCGGGGTATCATCCAGTGCCTCGGCCTGACTGAGTGATCTGATGGAAGTTTTGCATCTTGAGATGGTCAAGTACGAGGGAGTCGGTGGGACGACTCTACTCGAGGTGGCGACTTTTCATCTCTTATTTCAGCAAATTGGTCACCATCAGTTGCTGGGTGGGGGGGGGGGGGTAGTTTTTGTTCAGTTTTGTGTGTTCGTGGGGGTGGGGGTTAGTTGATATTTTGTATCTTGGTATAATGAAAAACGTTTCCATGGTGGTAAAATAAAGTCAGAGATTTTGACCATGAATAAAAATATATTTAAAAAAAACATTACGGCACCTTTTTCATTTCATACCTCCAGCCAGAGAGATCTGTCCTTGCCTCCTCTAAAATATCCTCTCTCTCCAGTGCCATAATCTTTGATCGATCCTGTCACTTCCCCAATTTGCTTTTCTTCCTTTCCTGTCTCTGAGCCAGGTTTCTGTTAGAACAATATCCTAATACCATTTGTCAACCTGTGCCTGTAATTAATCAACCTTAGTAACTATACTCAGTACATTCAGATGCATGCACATTAACCCCAATTTAGGGTTTTTCACTTCCGCCCCCTACTCTGACTCTGTCTAATTACTTATGACTGCCTACGCTAATTCTATCAAACTCTCCAAATATTTTATTTACCTTGATACTACTCTGATATATCCTCCTAATCAGTGAATACTTCCCCCACTGCCAGTTCTTCTTATCTTCATGGAATTTCCCTTCAGCTTCCCACTCCCTTGTCAATCTAGTTTAAATCCACCCTAACAGCACCACAAACCTCCCCACGAGGACATTAGTTCCAGTCCTGTTAAGGTAAAGCCTGTTCTTCATGTACAGGTCTTACCTTCCCCAGAAATCAAAAGCCTTTCCTCCTACTCCCATTTCTTCAGCCATGCGTGGAACTACTCAGTCTTTCTACTCTTATGCTCATTGGCACACGGCACTAGGAGTAATCCTAAAATTATTGCTCGAGGTCCTGGTTTTTAATTTCCTTCTTAACTCCCTAAAATCTGCTTTCAAGACCTCATCCTTCAGCCACATGAAAATGAAATGAAAATCGCTTATTGTCACAAGTAAGCTTCAATGAAGTTACTGTGAAAAGCCCCTAGTCGCCACATTCCGGCGCCTGTTCGGGGAGGCTGGTACGGGAATTGAACCGTGCTGTTGGCCTGCCTTGGTCTGCTTTAAAAGCCAGCTATTTAGCCCAGTGTGCTAAACCAGCCCCTACATGTGTACCACAACCTCTGGATGTTCATTCTCCCCTCCCTTCCCAAAATAATGTCCTACAGCCACTCTGTGACATCCTTGACCTGGTACCAAGGAAGCAACATACCATCCTGGAGTCATGTCTACAGCCACAGAAACACCTATCTGTTCTCCTAACTATGGAGTCTGCCATCACTATAGCTCTTCCACTCCTGTGCAACTGAGCCACCCGTGGCGGCAAACATGTGATTCTTGCTACAGTCCCCCGAGGAACATTCTCACTCCTCAGTATCCAAAATGGAAAAGCAGTCCGAGAGCATTCCAACATAATAACTCACCTTTACTCACCAGCCAGCTCCTCTCTGCCAAATACAGAAAAATCTATTCTTACCAATTTAAGTGACTCCTGTGACGTCTCTTTAAACGTTATCTGTAAACTCCTAGCTCTCTTTCTCTCCCAACTCATGCCACTTTATGGCAACCTTGACAGGCCTGCTCTTCCCCAGGCTGTATATATTTTGAAATGCTATTTACCATGTCAATCTCAGTATATATAAGTGTTGATATTTACCGCGTGCCATATTGACGCAGCCAAAGTATTTCCAGTCTAACAGGAATCCTCCCAATACTGAACTTCAAAATCACTTACTGGTAATAATGGAAAAATTAATAGCACTAAAAAATAAAAAGCTTTGTGACAGGTATTTTGATATGATATTTAATGCACCACAAATATGTAATATTTAATAGAACTCTTCATTCTTCCCTCAACAATGAAGTTCCATGGTGGTAAAATAAAGTCAGAGATTTTGATAGGAAGCTAGATCATACATTTATACATGCCCAATAATTTCATGGTCATCATTAGAGTAATGTATTCTATTTGCACATACCCAAGGGAATTCATTTAAGATGGCCAGCTGAATAGAAAATGTTGACTTAAGGATTAACATTCATTGCAATATTGTTTTGTCGATATAAGTAATTGCATGGATAATTTTAGAATCCTGTCACATTTCATTAATTAATTACAACTAAAGGCAAATAATTATGACTAATATGTAGATATATTTCATGGTTAGGTACATTATCATTCATATATAATGTAATATAATTAGTGTAATGGTACAATTTATTGCGATATCAGATGTCAAGTTCTATAGACTAACCAAAGTGAATGATGAACTACAGAACATCTAGTTTAAATAATTTATGATGGAACAACTGCGTGGTGAAGATAATTAGGATAAATAAAATTATAAACTATTAACACTAATTAACTATTGTAGAGCTGCTGCAAAATATGTCTATCCTCCAACAGGACTTATTCCCAACTGTCCAGCCACAGAGTCACGTTGTGGGTTTACATTACACCTAATGGTCGGAGGTTGTGCATAATGTTATGTACAGAACTGCTTTATGCATATCATTACATCAGACATTGATATATCAAATGTTTTTTTTTTAATGGTTCACAGAGATTTCTGTGGAGGCAGATTTAAAATACCAAAACATTGCAAATGGAAGTTATTATTTTCCTGGATGTTTAAAAGAAACATCTGAGCTCTACTACGATCATCTCAACATTGCCAAAGCAAAACATTTTAAAATGATTTTGAAATTAAAATTGAGCAACATTAAATAGTTGATTGCAATATTCTCAGAGTTTGGAAGCTTACAATATCCACTGGCGGAACTGAAGAGAGTTTGCCATGATTCTTTTCAAATTGCAGAAAAATCAGATATAAATCTTTATAAACATATATTAGAATTTGAAAAAAGATCTTTATGGGCAGCACGGTGGCGCAGTGGTTAGCACTGCTGCCTCACGGCGCCGAGGACCTGGGTTCGATCCCGGCCCCGGGTCACTGTCTGTGTGGAGTTTGCACATTCTCCCCGTGTCTGCGTGGGTTTCACCCCCACAACCCAAAGATGTGCAGGGTAGATGGATTGGCTACGCTAAATTGCTCCTTAATTGGAAAAATTAAAAAAGAAAAATCTCTTTATAAACAATAACCTTAAATACATAGAAATAAACTGCAAAGGAAGCAAATTAGATTTGTTTTAGATCACTTCTGTCGTTAATATATTCAAAAGAATGTCATGTTTCAATTCCATTGTTTCTCCTCTTGGTCGTTTAACTCAAAGGTGCACAGTTCAACTAGCTTTCACAATCAATGGAAGAATTGAAGACTTTGCACAAACAAGAAAATCAATCATAATTTGTTTATAAGTAAAGGCAAACTGAATTAATAACACTACAATTATCTAAAACTGGCAGGTAAAACAGGATTTGATGTTTCCTGGTAAACAAATGCTTTAATTTATCTACCAAACATGTAACATCTCTATGCTTTTGTTCCAAAAGTAGATATCACAGTGCAGAAGGCACTACCCCAGATTTTCCTGTTGTTTGGTTTGTATATAGACAAGTTAGTATACCTTAAAAATACCTTCCTCTTATTTTCGATCTATTTCTTTGTTTTATCCTTCAGAAAACATCCATAATTGTTCACTGTTTTGACCATCATTCTCCCCATTCTGTGATTTTTATTTATATCTCAAGATAGTTCTTGTTCCTGGAATTAATTATTCTATTTTGCTGAGTAATATTTGGTCCAGTAAGTCTAATAAACTTGCAGGAGAACGTCCAGATTGACTGCCTAGCCACAAAGGACAGATTCTGTTCTTTAAACCTCATGGGTGGACTTCCAGTGGTGGCCACGGAGTGAACGGTCACACATTTGGCAACTCACGCTTGAGGCAGTTTTTTTGGTCCTTTTCTCCGTTTGTCGGATCGATGTTTTGCAGGAAAAACGTGTAGAGGGAGTGGAGGAAAATCATACTTTACTGGTGAGGTCGGTGGATGGATCTGTAGACCAGAAGTGGGTCTAGAAGGAAGGAGCTGCAAGGACAATAAACTCTTTGTGGACAGGGAAAGATGGCGGAGAGCCGGCCCTACCAGCCCAATGGTGAACGGAGCAGTTGGTGGACTTTCTGAATGAAAGGTTCATCCAACAGAGGAGGGAACGCAGGAGGACCTGGTGAAGGTGGTGGACCCGCTGAGAGCGGGGATTGACCGCGTGGAGCTGAGGCTGGAGGCCCAGAGCCAGGTGATCCAGAAGGTGGAGGAGGCGGTGGGGGAGTACGAGGAGCAGCTGACCTCATTGGTGGCTGAAATTGGGATGTTAAGGGAGACCCAGAAGCGGCTCGAGGAGCAAGTAGAGGATCTGGAGAACCGCTCCCGGAGGCAGAATTTGAGAATAGTGGGGATGCCGGAGGGCGTTGAAGAGCGGCGCAGGCTCTTACGTGGCCAAGATGTTGGAGCAGGTAATGAGGGAGGGGCCTTCGACTGGCCCCTGGCGGTCGACCGGGTGCACAGGGTGCTGATGAGGAAACCACAGGCAAATGAGCCACCAAGGGCGATGATGGTAAGGCTGCACTCTTTTTTTGTTAAAGAGAAGATCTTGCCAGGCAGACGAGGAGACATACCTGGGAAGGCAACAAGCTCAGGAGATATCAGCACCTAGGTACGGAACTGGCAAAGTGGCGAGCCGGGTTCAACCGGGTCAAAGCTGCCCTCTTTAAGAAGGGGATGAAGTTCAGGATGCTTTACGCGACTCACCTTTGGGTGACCCACAATGGCCGCAAGTATTATTTCGGAACACCGGAGGAGGCAACAGGGTTTTTCAGAGCCAATGAACTGGCAGGAGAGTGAGGACACCGAACTTTGGAGGAAGGGTGAGGTGGTTCTCTTTTTGTTTTTACTGCTTTGTGCTCTTTTTGCGCGATGGTCACGGGAGAACCTCTCTTCTCTCGGGGGCTGTTAGCGTTTCTATGGGGTTCTTTGGTGGGGAGCCGGAGGGAGGAGGGCGGAGGATGAGTGCACCTATTTTTCTGCTTTTCGCTGTTATCGTTGTTTTCACTATGGAAGTGTGCGAGGGGGGGGGGGGGGGGGTCAGTGGGGGTAGGATGCTTGCCGCAATGGGTGGGGCTGCCAGGCTGGCTGGGCGAGCTAGTTCATGGGAGTGCATGGGGGGGTGAACAGATGGTTGGAGGGGGATGGGATTATTGTTTTGTTAAGGGGAGGGGGTGGTGAGTGCTGAGGGGATGAGGCTGCTGATGTGCAATAAGGAGAGAATTGGTGATGGCGGTCATCCGAGGGCGGGCCTGGATGGTTGCGGGACACGGGCCGGGGGCTGGCCCAAGAAGGTTTAAGGTTGATCAGCTGGGGAGGGGGGGAGCGTACCAACCCCCCTTCCCCACCCCGACCAGGCTGGTCATGTGGAATGTGAGAGGGCTGAATGGGCCAGTCAAGTGGTCTCGCGTGTTCGCACACCTGAGGAGCTTGAAGGCGGGTGTGGCATTTCTACAGGCAACGCATTTGAAGATCGGGATCAGGTTAGGCTGAGGAAGGGGTGGGTAGGGCAGGGTTTTCACTCAGGGTTGGATATGAAGACCGGGGGGGGGGGGAGGGTGCTGATAAATAAACGGGTACCATTTGAGATGGGGAATATAGTAGCAGATTCGGGGGGGAAGGTTTGTGAAGGTGAGTGGGAAATTGGAGGGGATGCCAGTGGTCCTGGCGAATGTTTATAACAAGACAGTTAAGGCGTCAGCATGGGGAAGGGGGTGGTTATCGGGAGTAAAAGCAGGTGAGGCAGGTTGGATGGAGGGAAATGGCAGGCAGTGGGGTGGCGGCGTGTTATTTATTTGTTAAGAGATTTCCTGTTTCTTCTCTTTTTGGTTTTTCGTTGTGTTTCATGGATATATATAAATGCCTCAATAAAAATATATTTTTTGAAAAGTCTCATGGACACAGACTGGGAATCATAGAATCCCGACATTGCAGAAGGAGGCCATTCGGCCCATCGAATCTTCACCGACCCTCTGAAAGAGCACTCGACCTAGGCCCACTCACCACCCTATCCCAGTAACCCGACCGAGGAGCAACTTAACATAGCCGATCAACATAACACGCATATCTTTGGACTTGATATGATGGACTTGGAAAGGATATGATGGACAAGTGGTTCAACCATGCACTACTAGATCTGGCTGAACCACATAAAACACTATTGGGTCTTATTCTCGTCTGAAAACGGCCCACTATTCCATCATCCTGGAATGCAAAGATAACACCTGACTTCCTTTTTTATTCTTTTACAATATGTGGGGGTCGCTGGGTCGGCCAGCAATTTTGCTTATCACTGGTTGCCCTTCAGAAGGTGGTGGTGAGCTGCCTTCTTGAACCGCTGCAGTCCCCTGTGGTGTAGGTACACCCACTGTGCCGTTAGGGAGGGAGTCCCAGGACTTTGTCCCAGCCACAGTGAAGGAATGGCGATATATTTCCAAGTCAGGGTGGGAGTGACTTGGAGGTGAACCTCCAGGTGGTGGGGTTCCAGGTATCTGTTGCTCTTGTCCTTCTCGATGGTAGTGGTCGTGGGTTTGGAAGGTGCTGTCTGAGGAACCTTGATGAGTTGCTGCAGTGCATCTTGTAGATGGTACACACGGCTGCCACTGTTCATCGGGGGTGGAGGGAGTGAATGTTTGTGGAAGGGGAGCAATCAAGCGGCTGCTTTGTCCTGGATGGTGTCAAGCTTCTTCAGTGTTGTTGGAGCTGCGCTCATCCAGACAAGTGGAGAGTATTCCATTACACCCCTGACTTGTGCCTTATAGATGGTGGACAGGCTTTGGGGGGTCAGGAGGTGAGTTACTCACCGTATGATTCCTAATCTGATCTGGTAGCCACAGTATTAATGTGGCTGGGTCCAGTTCAGTTTCTGATCAATGATAACCCCCAGGATGTTGATTGTGGGGGATTCAGCTATGGTAATGCCATTGAATGTCAAGAGGTGATGGTTAAATCCCCTCTTGTAGGGGATGGTCATTGCCTGGCACTTGTGAGCATTAATGTGAGTTGCCACTTGTCAGCCCAAGCTTGGATAGTGTCCAGGTCTTGCTGCATTTGGACATGGACTGCTTCATTCAGTGGATGCATTGGTGGTCATCTTCCAGGATTCTATAGACTCTGGAACTGTCCCTGCAGATTGGAGGGTAACTCACGTCACTCCGATAGTCAAAAAGGGAGGTAGCGAGAAAGCAGGGAATTATAGATCAGTAAGCCTAACATCGGTAGTGGGGAAAATGCTGGAATCCATTATCAAGGACTTTATAGCGGAACATTTAGAAAGCAGTGGCAGGATCAGTCAGAGTCAGCATGTATTTATGAAGGGAAAATCATGCTTGACAAATCTGTTGGAATTCTTTGAAGAGGTAACCAGTACAATCGACAAGGGGGAGCCAGTCGATGTGGTACATTTGGACTTTCAGAAGGCGTTTGACAAAGTCCGGCATAAGAGATTATGGTGCAAAATTAAAGCGCATGGGATTGGGGGGAATGTATTGAGGTGGATAGAAAACTGGTTGGCGGAGAGGAAACAAAGAGTAGGGATTAATGGGTCCTTTTCAAATTGGCAGGCAGAAACCAGTGGGATACCACAGGGATCAGTGCTGGGACCCCAGGTATTCACAATATATATTAATGATTTGGATGAGGGAATAAAATGTAACATCTCAAAGTTTGTAGACAATACCAAATTAGGTGGGAGGGTGAATTGTAACGAGGATGGAGGGATCCTACAGCAAGATCTGGACAGGTTGGGCGAGTGGGCAAACCAATGGCAGATGCAGTATAATTTGGATAAGTGTGAGGTTATTCATTTTGGAATCAAAAACAGGAAGGCAGATTACTATCTGAATGGTTGTAAATTGAGAGAGGGGAGTGTGCAGTGGGACCTGGGTGTCCTTGTGCACCATTCGCTGAAGGTAAGCATGCAGGTGCAGCAGGCGGTAAAGAAGGCTAACGGTATGTTGGCCTTCATTGCAAGAGGTTTCGAGTATAGAAGCAGGGATGTGTTGCTACAATTATACAGGGCCTTGGTGAGGCCACACTTGGAGTATTGTGTGCAGTTTTGGTCTCCTTCTCTGAGGAAGGATGTTCTTGCTCTTGAGGGAGTGCAGCAAAGGTTTACCAGACTGATTCCAGGGATAGCGGGACTGTCATATGAGGAGAGATTGACTCGGTTGGGATTGTTCTCGCTGGAGTTCAGAAGAATGAGGGGGGATCTCATAGAGACTTATAAAATTCTAACAGGACAGGACAGGGTAGATGCAGGGAAGATGTTACCAATGGTGGGTGTGTCCAGAACCAGGGGCCACAGTCTGAGGATTCAGGGTAAACCACTTTGGACAGAGATAAGGAGACATTTCTTCACACAAAGAGTGGTGAGCCTGTGGAATTCATTACCACAGGAAGTAGTTGATGCTAAAACTTTGAATATATTCAAGAGGCGGCTGGATATAGCCCTTGGGGAGAATGGGATCAAAGGCTATGGGGAGAAAGCAGGATTAGGCTATTGAGTTGGATGATCAGCCATGATGGTGATGAATGGCGGAGCAGGCTCGAAGGGCCAAAAGGCCTCCTCCTGCTCCTATTTTCTATGTATCTATGTGTCGTGTTATTGACCCTGGGGTAACCCGGACAGCAACTGGATGCAGTTAGACTGGAAAGCAGACACCAAACTTAGACGTTGGTTCAACATGATTTATTGAACTTCTGGAACAAGGCAGACAGCTTGCTGTGGGTTGACACTCTACTACTCTAAATGTGCTAACTCTAACTAACTAGACCAGGCTAGCCCTGAGCCACGTGTAGAAGGTGCTAACTGATATATAGTGACCCTGACTGTCACTACAGTTGTCACCAGTGGAAAGAGGCGGAGTGCTGATGCCTCGTGTGTTTTATAGTAGGAAGCCCCCCCTCTAGTGTTCTGTCTAGTGATTGGTTGTGTTCTGTCCTGTGTGTTGATTGGCTAACCTGGGTGTTTATCACCGCCTGTCTTTACCTCATGATGTGCATGAGTGCATATTATGACACTATGTATCTATGTATTATTCAGCCCTTTTGTCCCTGCGTCAACCAGGCTGTAATGAGACCAGGAGCCGAGTGACCCTGGCAGAACGCAAACTGAGCATCCGTGAACAGGTTATTGCTGAGCAGATTACTATCTGACTTGATAGCACTGTTGATAACTCCTTCCATCACTTTGCTGATGATGGAGAGTAGACTGATAGGACAGTAGTTGGCCGGGTTGGATTTGTCCTGTTTCTTGTGTGCAGGACACACCTGGGCAATTTTCCACATTGCCGAGTAGATGCCAGTGTTGTAGCTGTACTGGAACAGCTTGGCTAGGGGGTGCGGCAAGTTCTGGAGCACAAGTCTTCAGTAGCACATAATTACTATTATCGGAGAAGATGGTTATGTACTGATAATGGCTAGTTGTCCAGAGGCCCAGGCTGCTGTTCTGGGGACATGGGTTCCAATCCCACCATGGTAGCTTGTGGAATTTTAAAACTCAGTTAATAAAACTGGAATATAAAGCTCATCTCAGTAACCGCCTCCAAGAAACTACAAAAACCCATCTGGTTCACTGATGTGCTTTAGGGAAGGGAATCTATCGTCCTTGCCTGGCCTGGCCCACATGTGACTCCAGACCCACAGCAATGTGGTTGACTTTTAACTGTGACTTGAAATGGCCGAGCAAACTGCTCAGTTCAAGGACAGTTCGGGATGGGCCAGTGATACCCAGATGTACTGAATGAATAAAGAAAACAAAATTAGACATTGAACAGACACTTTTCTCCAAGGCATCCTACACTAAGGGCTGGATTGTCCAGCCGCGTGTTTCTCTGCAGCGGGAGGCGGCGCGTTGTTCGCTGACTGTTCCTGCCGCTGTAAATGGGAATTCCTGTTCGAGCATCCCCCACACCGCTGGGAAACCTGCGGGAGGGAGTACGCTGCAGCAGGACCAGACAATCCCGCTGCCAGCGAACGGCCAGAGAATTCTGGTCGACTTACCCTGGACTTTGCTTCATTTATACATTAGACATGTTCCAACATGAGAAATTACAGGTCAGTCTATTTGGGCTTTGTGAATCAGGGATTCTTCCAGTGACTCTCCCTGGAAAACGGGAAAACGGGAAAGCGCGGTCTTCCCACCCATGTGTATGCTGCAGCTAATAATTTGATTCTTAGCCATGTTGGATGTGATGAGCAGTTCGTAGATGAGTTTTGAGAAGGAGATTGACAGGATTAGGCACCTATATTTGAAGTTTCAGCAGAAAGCAAGATTGGAGGAAATGAATCCCACTCAAATATCCAATGCTCAGAATTTGGTCGATCTGACTACATTTGAATTTCAGCAAAATCAGTGAAGATTTTTAAAAAATAAATTAAGAGTACACAATTTTTGTTTTAATTTTTCTAATTAAGGGGAAATTTAGTGTGGCCAATCCACCTTGCCCACATATCTTTGGGTTGGGGAATGAGATCCACACAGACATGGGGAGAATGTGCAAACTCTACACGGACAGTGACCCGGGGCCGGGATCGAACCCGGGTCCTCAGCGCCGTGAAGCAGCAGTGCTAACCACTGCGCCACCGTGCCGCCCCCAGTACAGATTTTAACGCTGAACTGTTTACTATTTGTCTGCACATTGCCTGAATCTCGAAGACATTTAAAAGTATTCATCTCAGTTCAGAGGCAGGAAATGATTAGTTGCTGGATCATAATCTTATTTTTAAAGTATGCATGATTTCAGACTATGCTCATCAATTGAAGCCAAAAATGTAGCTTAATCACATTGAATTGGTGTCAAATGCAATAATTTGAAGTTTAGCTGATGGTTTACTGTAACTGACCTGCTCCTTTCTCCATTTCATTAAACTGTCACTAATGGTCAATATATTGACTCTTGACATAGTAATAGTGTTTCACACGTAATGGAATACGATCGGAACACATCCAGCTTTACTGGCACTGCTCAACACCAGTAAAGCCACAAAATGCCTCACCCCTCCTAAGTAAAGGCTATTTGAATATTGAATACGCGAACATCAGACCTGGACTGGACAGGTGAAGGCGACCAGCATGAACAGGATGCAGGAGAAGAAAATAATAGCAGCATGAATTGCAGATAGTGGGCAGAGGGGTTGAGGGCAGAAAGAAGAGGGGTAACGTGTGTTCAGGGCTGGCGAGTGTGGAGTAAAGATTGCCAACGCGAATTGGGGTGGGGGAACTAAAGTGTTTGGATGACTTGGGAGGAGAGACAGCAGAGGGCCAGTGTGAATATGGGAAGAAGGATGGCTAGATTAACTCTTGGAGAAACTTTACCTCAGCCTGTCTTAGAGGTTTAAGCTTCAACTGGATATTAAAAGTACCAGAGCTATGTTTGGGCAAAATACTTTGTTGATAGTGGTGGATGGGTTGGGGTGGTCAAACCCAAGGATTAGCCATCTTTGGTGAAAGGGAATAGGCTGGGAACAGGGGACTGCCATCATACCTAGTTGGAAGGCCAAGCAGGGAATTGCACAGACCAACAGGTCAGAAAGCCAAAGACAGCTGACATCTGGGAATAAAATGAAGACAGTTTTGCGAAGCTGCATTACTGACCTTGAAATGATTGGGCAGTGCTCATGACCTCACCTGCCACGACCTCACCTGCTCATGACCTCACCTGCCATGACAGACCTACCCTCTCCTCACTGGTTCCAGCAATGAGTTCTCTCCAGAACTGTTGAAGGCAGTTAGCAACCAGGTTGTGCACTCTGACGATACGCAGGACCTCCCCACATGCCCACAGGTTTCTCAGAGTTTATTTCCTTTCACCCTATAAGAATTTAGACCATTTCTTTTCCTTTTCCAAAAGATGTCAAATCAAACGTGGTCTTGAATTTTCAAAGTTTTAGTCCAAAGCAAGTTTAAAATCAAAATATCAGCAATGTCCTCTCTATTTATGAGCTGCTGAGTTTTTACTTTCTTGCCAGGTAGACAACATTGACAACTTCTTTCTATTGTTGATGTTTAGAAAGCAAAAGAAATATTGTTCAATGAGAACAGGGCTCTTTTTCACTCAGTGGAAAGATGGAAGACAATTCCGTTTACTTTTCCAAGATTGAAATCTTCCTTTCACAAACTTGTTCGACCAGCATTGCCAAAAGCCTCAAGACATTTTCTTGTAGCTCCATAGTTTTGCTTCCCTAATTTGCCACAGAAACATTTCCCCTCTAACTTCCTGCAGGCTCTTCAGCATCGACCTAATAACGGCAACCTGACTATAGGAACATTCTACCAGTCCCTCAGCAACAGCATCTAAATGGGAGGTAACACAAGGCTACATTTTCATCCCAAGGCAGTGATAGACTTGGAGGAGGACACGCTGACACATTCTCATTGCCGGTCAGTGTGCTGGTCTGATTGCAAGTTCTTACCTCTGACTTATTTTCAAGGAGGCAACTTCTGGGGAACTGGTGACCAATCAGGTCAATTAATGCATCAAATGAAGTCATTCTTCCAATGCCATCTGTTTTTTTGGGATGAAATTTAGTCCCCCCCTTTTTGGCTGGAGGTCTCTGGTGGCAGCCTCCAGTAGGCAGGGAGGGCAATTTCGAGGCACATCTTACAAAGCAGCCCAGCTTGGATTCTCTGGCCGGTGAGGGCTATACCCGTGGCCACCCTGGGGAGGGATTTCACCTCCGCAATGATAACCTGGTAACTCTGGCCATGTATATTTTGTTCCATTCCCAAGTCTTCAGAGGCTGCCTCCATCTTGAGGCAGATTTGCGGACACTACCTACACCGACAGCCCCCACCTCACCCGGTGGGGTTGCCAACCGCCCAGACCCTTGGATGCTGCTATTGGTTCCTCCCTGCAGAGCCTGTCCCACCATCCTGAATTGGATTGGGCTCACAGAGGCGGCCTCTTAATGGGCCTCTTCCTCTGCATTCCTACCACAGCCACTTTCAGGTTTTCCGCCCAGAATTCAGCTCAATGTCGGGATGGGTATTGGGATCTCAACACTAAAATCCAGCTGCTGCAGACTGAGGTGACCGTCACTAATACCTCCAGGCAGTCATTGGTTTCTTCCCAACCAGCTTCCTCCGGTTTAACTCCTTCTGGATGAGCAATGTCCCCTTTGTATCTCACTCTGTGTGCTGCCCAATCACAGTACAAACAGAAAACTACTTCCGAGTTATCATCCCTCTATCTGAATTTGCACCTGAAGATGCAAATAATTATTCAAATTAATTTTAACTACAGAATTCTCTTGAAATTCATTCAGGATTAGAACCACTTTACAATGAGTTCAAACAGTCTAAAGATTAAAAAATCACTCTATTACAGTTCTTTCTTTTAGAAAATATTTTATTGAGGCATTTGTAATTTTCAGTTTAACACATTAACATCTCTTAAACACCAGCCCGGGCTGACACACGCAAAACGATAGAACAACGCCCCCTACTCCCCCCGCTCTATTCCCTAGCTACCCGTAAACAATATTCTCTGTCCCGTTGTAACATTGCCATGCCTCTCTGTTTTTCTCCTCCCCCTCTTAGTGCTGACGTTCAGTTCTCCTTGAAGTAGTCTATGAACAGCTGCCATCTCAGGGCGAACCCTTGAGTTGATCCTCTCAAAGCAAATTTAATTTCCCCCAGATTGAGGAACCCGGCCATATCGCTGACCCACACACCTGACTTCAGGGGTTCCGAGTCCCTCCAGCCCAGCAAAATCCGTCTCTGGGCCACCAGGGAGGAGAAGGCCGGAACATCAGCCCCCACCCCCCCGCCCCCGGATCCTCCGATACCCCACATATTGCCAATTATGGACTCGGAGTTACCTTCCCTTCCAGGACTTCCGACATAATGTCTGCAAATCCCTGCCAGAATCCCCTCAACTTCGGACATGCCCAAAACATATGAACATGATTGGCCGGGCTACCCCCACACCGCCCACATCTACCTTCGACCTCCTCAAAGAACCTGCTCATCCGGGCTGCCGTCATGTGGGCCCCGTGGACCATCTTGAACCGAATCAAGCGAAGCCTGGCACACGACGAGGATGAATTGACTCTCTTCAAGGTTTTTTCCCACAGCGCGAATTCTATCTCCCCACCCAGCTCCTCTTCCCACTTCCTCTTCACCTCCCTGATAGGGGCCCCTTCCCACTCCATCAGCTCCTTGTCTACCTCCGAGACCCTCCTCTCTCCAACCTTTGTTTTTGACATCACCTTATCTTGTAACCCCCTCAGGGGGAGGCGAGGGAAGCCAGGAACCTGCCTGCGGACAAAATCCCGTACCTGTAGGTACCGAAACCCATTCCCGCCTAGCAACCCAAACTCCTCCTCTAATGCCTCCAGGGTAGGGAAACCCTCCTGAATGTATAGGTCCCCAAATCTCTCAATCCCTGCCCGCCGCCATCCCTTATAGCACCCCCCCCCCGGGGCAAACTGGTAATTGTTACAAATCGGTGACCACACTGACGTCCCCTCCAATCTCATGTGCTGCCTCCATTGCCCCCACACCCTAAGGGCTGCCACCACCACAGGGCTCATAGAGTACCGTGCCTGCGAAAACAGCAGGGGCGCGGTCAGTAAGGCCTCCAACCTCGTCCCCTTATGGGGTGCCGCTTCTACTCATTCTCACACTGACCGGTCCCCCACTACCCACCTCCTGACCATCGATATGTTGGCCACCCAGTAATAGTTAATTAAGTTCAGGAGAGCCAAGCCCCCCCACTCCGCGACCCCGTTCCAGGAGTGCCTTCTTTACTCTCGGAGTTTTACCCGCCCACACAAAACTCAATATCAGCGCGTTCATTTTCCTGAAAAAAGCCTTTGGGATAAAAATCGGAAGACATTGAAAAAAGAAGAGCAGTCTCGGAAGGACCATCTTCTTCATTGTCTGGACCCTCCCCGCCAGCGGGAGCATGTCCCATCTGCGAAAATCCCTTTTCATTTGATCCTCCGCTTTGCCCAGATTTAACTTCTGAAGCTGCCCCCAATCCTTATCCACTTGAATCTCCAGATATCCAAAACTCCTCTCAACCACTCTGAATGGTAACTCCCTCAGTCTCTTTTCCTGCCCCCGTGCCTGGATCACGAACATCTTGCTCTTTCCCATATTTAACTTGTTACCTGAAAACCGCCCAAATTCTCCTAGTATCTCCATGATTTTGCAACCACCCCTCCAACCGGGTCTGTGACATAGAGCAACAAATCGTCCGCATATAGAGAGACTCTGTGCTCCCCCCCCCTCACTATCCCCCGCCAGGCATTTGTTGATCTAAGGGCCATCGCTAAGGGCTCTATGGTCAGGGCAAACAGTAATGGGGAGAGCGGACATTCCTGTCTTGTCCCCCTGCAGAGACCGAAGTATTCTGACCGGACTCGGTTAGTTCTTACATTTACCACCGGAGCCTGATACAACAGCCGGACCCAATCCACAAATCCCTGCCCGAATCAAACCTGCCTAAAATGTCCCATAGGTACTTCCACTCCACCCGATCGAAAGCCTTCTCTGCATTCATGGCAACTACCACCTCAGCCTCGCGCCCCTCCGCTGGCATCATAAGAAGCCGACTAATGTTGGACGTGAGGTGCCTGCCCTTCACAAATCCCGCCTGATCTTCCCCAATTATCTCTGGGACGCAATCCCCTATTTGAGTGGCCAAGATCTTTGCCAGCAATTCAGCGTCAACGTTCAGTAGGGAGTTTGGCCTGTACGATCCATAGTTCTCCGGGTCCTTATCTCGCTTCAGGATGAGAGAAAATGATGCCTGTGATAGCGTTGGGGGGGAGTACTCCCAGCTCCCAAGACTCGTTAAAAGCCTGAACCAGGAGCAGCCCCAGTCACCCAGAGAACCTTTTATAGAATTCCACTGGGAATCCATCAGGTCCCGGGGCCTTACCCAATTGCATCGCCCCCAACCCGTCTATCACCTCCCCGAGCCAAATTGGGCCCTCCAGTCTTCTACCAGCTCCTCATCTACCTTCGGGAACTCTAGCCTCTCTAGGAATTGATTCATGCCCTCCTCCCCGGCTGGGGGCTCCGACTCATATAACCGACTATAAAATTCATGGAATACGTCATTAACCGACCCCGGGTCTATCACTACCTTCCCTCTCAATCCTTTATTTTCCCTATTTCTCTCGCTGCTTCCTCAGCTGATGTGCCAGCATCCTGGTTCTATTACAGTTCTACAATACTCTGGAATAAAACATCATTCACTCCTTCACCATAAATCAATGAGATTGGACATTAATTAGGTGAGATAAAGAATTGTTGGGGATTGTCTCATGGCTTTTTCTGCTCTGCCGCTGAAACTTGCCAAATTCCCATTTGCCCACAGAAAGAAACATTTTCACCTCCTGCAGGCTCTTCAGCTTCGACAGCAGCACCCATTTTCCCACCTAATAATGGCAACCTGACTAGAGGAACTGTCTACCAGTCCCTCAGCAACACCAGAGAATGGGAGGAAACATGAGGCTAAATTTTCATCCCAAGGCAGTGATAGGCGAGTGACAGGAAATCTACTGGTGAACCAGACCGTTTCCATTGAAGTCACTGCGAACAACAGAGTGTTAGAAGCCCTGAAGAGATTCAGACCCCATTGTGCTTTCTGACGTGATGCAAGCAAAGGCCAAGGAGACCTACTTTGCTTTACTATGAAAACCTCGGCTTGTTCTTTCTATATTTCTTTACCAATTTTTATTTTCTTTGTTCTCTGTCACTGACTAGATAAATGCAAACAACTCAATAGAAAGAACAATCTTTTCACCAGGATATTATAACACTAATGCAATGACTTCACTGGTTAATCATCCACAATTTATCTGAACACCAAGAATATTTTGTTATTTCCCTGCCCAATAATGCAATTCCAAACGTTCCTCACTCCCTGACCTGGATTCATCTCAGCAATCCTGTTTGAATTTGGCTGGGACAGGAATGGAGAACGATAGAAAATTCAGAGCTCGAGCTGCCTTGCTTTCTGCTTCCCCCTGCAGACTCATGTCTCTGTCTTTCCCTGAATGTCACACGTACGACAGGGGCAACGGTCTGCTTCACCCGTAGACTTCCTGTCATTCGCCTGTGCGACTGAGGCTTATGAAACCCACCCTCAGAAAGGTGGCAGGGGGCTCAATGAAGTGGGATTAAGACCCCCGAGATGCTCCCATGAGAGAGGAGGGAACAAATCTCCTCTCCATTCATTCCACCCATAGGTCTTAGCTGTTAAATGTCCCAGTTGCAGCCAATGATTCTAAATAAGGCAGTAGCAGCACAGAAATGGCTAACTGCCCTTATTATATTTTAATATGATGCACATGTCCCCCCCAGTTTAATAGAGTAGTACTGTAGAGAAAGTGCAAGATAGGTGTGGGGCCAGGAGGAGCAGAATACTCCTTTCCACATCACAAAAATAAGATGGGTTGCTGACTCCTCGGATGTGCCACCTCATCAATCACCATGACCCCAGGCCCCCTTACCACCACCCTGCCTCTGCGCCACCCCATATGATGGCAGGTCAAATACAGAAAGCTGCAGTGACGCACCTTTTAGCCAGTTTCATAATAATGGGGACTGGCCCTCAAAAAGGGCTGGGCCTCCTGCTGGACGAAGCTCACTGCCAGCTGCTTCGCTCGGTCCGATGATTCAATTCTGGTTTTTGGGGGCTCTTCTCTCCCTTGCTGACCACTCCTGGTCGTTCTGGTGCTGTAGCAGAACAGAGCCAGCAGAATCTTTCTCTTTTGCAGGACAGGTTCACTCTTTGTGGCAGTGATCTCTCTGGGATCCTATGTATACAGCAAATAATCCCAATCTAGGAAACTGGGTTGGCAATCCAGCAGTATCAGAGGACAAGATGAAAACTCTGTCCTTTGGGAGGAGAATCCAGCTATCTCCCTTCACCAATGATGGATAACTGTGTGGTCCATTCAGGGTAACAACAGTGTTCACATTTGAAGACCTAATGCCAAATGTAAAAAATATATATATTTTGCGTGGAATATTTGTTTAAGAAGAGCATTATAAAAGTATACACAGTAAGTTGAACATGTCATTTTTTTTGAACATCCCCAAAACGCACAATGCAGCCTTTGTTCTGTAATAAAATGTTATTTCCTTTGTCATTCTTCCACTTTTGAAATAACTTGTAATTAAAAGCTACAAAACTGACCAGTGCTGGCAGGGTCAAGTGTAGAACGTGTGGCTGCAAAAATTAAAACTGATGTTAACAATACAACATATTGAAATTTATGGCAGCAAAAACAGCTTCAGCAATGCCCTTCATTCTGCACACAGCACCTTTTGTGAATTGCCTACTGCTATCCTAACCATCTCATGGCCCTTATGCACTATATATCTTATTGCATAGCCCATTTTTAAAATCATTGGTTCAAGTAGCAGTCAGATTAGTAAAATAACTTTCCACCTGAGTAGACAAATGGTTTAAATCACTGTTTACTGGAACATATTTTACCTTAGGATTCCAACATGTTTGGATTTCTAGTAATATAAAATACCCATTTTATGGCAGCACGGTGGCGCAGTGGGTTAGCACTGCTGCCTCACGGCGCCGAGGTCCCAGGTTCGATCCCGGTCCGGGTCACTGTCCGTGGGGAGTTTGCACATTCTCCCCGTGTCTGCGTGGGTTTCACCCCCACAACACAAAGATGTGCAGAGTAGGTGGATTGGCTACACTAAATAGTCCCTTAATTGGAAAAAAGGAATTGGATACTTTAAATTAAAAAAAACTACAATTATCTACTCAGATTCAGGGTAAGAGTTGCTCCTAAGCAGTCTGCTGTCTGCTTTTCTACAGAAATAAACTCCCGCAGTTTTGTACCTGCCAGTAAGGTGGGGAACCCAGGAGTGTAACCATGAGCCTCACATTTTGATTTCACTGAATCTCTGTGCCTCAAGCATGTGTATCTTTCGAATCTCTCTGAAAGGGGGCCAGATTAGTATGAGGTGGGCATCATTTGTCTTTGTTCCGAAGTTGTTTTATTCCACCCTGGGTGAAACACACAGAATACTGAATATGATGGGAGTCAATTGGCAAAATCACTTCAAAGTCTGTTCATGCACTAGTGCAAAAATACAGAACATATGGGCAGTAACCCACTTAGCTGTTGCCTTTACTAAATGTAAGAGCACAAATTCTTCCTGAGCCAGATACAAGTTCCGCATTTGGCAGCCTGCTGCTGTTTAACTATCTTCTGGTGTCTTTATTAGACATAGAATTTACAGTGCCAAAGGAGGCCATTCAGCCCATCGAGTCTGCCCTGGCTCTTGGAAAGAGCAACCGACCCAAGGTCCACACCTCCACCGCATAACCCAGCAACCCCACCCAACACTATGGGCAATTTTGGGCGCTAAGGGCAATTTATCACGGCCAATCCACCTAACCTGCACATCTTTGGACTGTGGGAGGAAACCGGAGCACCCGGAGGAAACCCACGCACACTCCACACAGTGCAGACTCCGCACCGACAGTGACCCAAGCCAGGAATCGAACCTGGGACCCGTGAAGCAATTGTGCTATCCACAATGCTACAGTGCTGCCCATTAAGAGCAGAGCTTATTTCGTGACGGGGCTATTTCGTTGGTCAGTACGGGGATCGAACCCGCGACCTTGGCGTTATTAGCACCACACTCTAACCATCTGAGCTAACCGCCCTGCTATAACAATAATCGCTTATTGTCACAAGTAGGCTTCATTGAAGTTACTGTGAAAAGCCCCTAGTCACCACATTCTGGCGCCTGTTCGGGGAGGCTGGTACAGGAATTGAACCCACGCTGCTGGCCTTGTTCTGCAGTGCAAGCCAGCTGTTTAGCCCACTGTGCCAAACCAGCCCCTTATTATCTCTTAAAAACTTTCCCTTCAAAGACTAGCAGACATCAAAGACTTTTGTCAACACCGAGCTAATAGATCGCTCCTGAATGACCAGATATTGGTAACAAATGGACCAATGTTAAGATCTGGGCAAAGCAACCGAATGTCCTGAATTAAAACCATTGCTTGAAATTTTCACCCATTGGGACTGGCACTGTCCGGGCCTGGAACACGGGCACTAAATGTGCTTCCGATCAGTCAGCCCCAGAACAGTGATTTCACGCTGGCTGACCAATTAACGGGCATCCAGCGTGAACCGTGCGCTGGGAGTGACTGAGGGCTGCCGGGCAGGACGTGAAGAGGGTGGGTGGTGAAAAAAGAGAGGGTTTGGGCTGGGGGGCTCCCCCAGGGGGCAGCTGCTGTGAAGCTGTCTAAGGGAACTGCAGACCTGTGAAAAATAAATAGTGATGGGTAAACTATATGAAGAGAGTCTTGGCAGCACATGCAAACACAAACCTCACTCCCCAGGCATCTTTGTAAATTTGTTTCAGCCCAGACATTTAATCTCGCCCTGGATTCAGGTTGAACCTAAATGGTAAAGGTTGTCGGGCCTATTGTAGCCATGTAAAATGGCTAACTCCCGATTAGAATGGCCAAACCCCGATTTAAAATGGCGAACGGAAGAGGCTGATGGGAAAATCAGCCAACAGACAGCTGCAGGTAAAACAGTGTATTCGCCTCTGGGGAAGTCAGACCGAATCGATACCTGCAGCCATCAACATTCTGCATATTAATCAGCAATCCCCCGGAACAATTGATACAAAATAGACACACAAAGCCGACCCAGACCTTTCGGCGCCAGCAGGAGCTGACACAAACAGAGGTAAACGACCACCCCTCGATCAAGGGATCGCTCCAGCATTGGAGAATATCGAACCAAGTGATTGGGGCCAAGTTCAAATCGACCCTTCTTCACCCCTTCTTCTCCCGGCTGCACCCTTCTTCACTCTCTCCAACAACAGCCAAAAGAAACGTAAGTCTTACTCCAACGATCGCTACCAGATAGACACTCCTGACTGTCGACCTGTACCAGCTTTGAATCCCGCAGGCTCAGAACCCATATGAAAGGCCATTCATTTCCCTGACCTGGTGGGCCATTTCCAAAGTTAAGTATTGGCCTGTTAGTTGTAGGAAGTAGCTTAGAAGTAGAATTAATGTATAAGTATTGATTGCTGTATATAATAAATGAGCGTTGATTTAACTCTTACTAAGCGCTGTGTTGGATTATTAATCATTACTCGGACTTGAACCACGTGGCGGTATCAGAAATACCTGACGACTCAAGAGCAAAGGTGACAGAATAAGAGCAATTAAACTAAGGCTAAAACGAGCAACACTATCGGCCCACCTTTCAACCAGAAAGGCAGACAGTTTGTGTAAAATGGTGTTCAATTGGCCTCTTAATGGGCTTGATTGTGGGCGGGTGCACTTCCGGCTCTCATACGTGTCTGCCGGCCAAAATATTGCCCAATTTCACGCAATTCCAGGTCAGGCACACGCTTGCCCGAGCAATGTAAAATTCTGGCCCAGCTCTGTGTCCCACTCAACAGGGAGTTGTTCAGGAAAATTGTTCCATTTCTTCTGCCAAAAACCACATCATAAAACAGTTCGAGCGGGATTCTCCGCGACCCGGCGGGCGGGTCACTCCAGCGCCGAGGTGCGGCGTGAACCACTCCGGTGTCGGGCTGCCGCCAAGGTGCCGAATCCTCTGCACCTTCAGGGGCTAGGCTGGCGCCGAAGTGTTTGCCGTGTGCTGGCATCATCCCTGCGCATGTGCAGGGGGGATCTTCTCCGCACGGGCCATGGCGGAGGTTGACAGCAGCCGGAGCGGAGGGAAAGAGTGCCCCCATGGCACAGGCCCGCCCATGGATCAGTGTGCCCCGATCGCTGGCCGGGCCACCGTGGGGGCACCCCCCGGGGCCAGATCCCCCCGCGTTCCCCCCGAGGACTCTGCAGGCTGCCCGTGGAGTCAGGTCCCGCCGGTAAGGACCTGTTGTGATTTACACCGACGGGACCCGCCGAAAACGGACGGCCACTCGGCCCATTGCGGGCCGGAGAATCACCGGGGGGGGGGCACTGCTAGCGGATGCCGAGTGGCGCGGCGCGATTCCCGCCCCCGCCAAAATCCCGGCGCTGGAGAATTCGGCAGCCGGCGGGGGCGGGATTCACGCTTCCCCCGGCGATTCTCCGACCCAGCGGGGGGTCAGAGAATCCCGCCCTCCATGTCTGGTTTCTACACATGGAAAGAAAAGTGTTGACGCCGGCGTCAAAACCGGCGTGAGCGACGGCGGCGCCAACAGGCCTCCCGGACGAGTCCTCGGGGGCTAGAATGGCAGCGGAGTGCTGTGCGCTGCTCCGGTGCTGAAAGCCGGCCTCGCTTGCGCGCCATGGCTGTCTCCGCGCCAGCCCGCGGGCAACATGGCGGAGCCCTACAGGGGCCGGCGCGGAGGAACAGAGCCCCCCCTGGAATTAGCACGCCTGCCGATTGATTGCCTCCGATCGCAGTCCTGGTCACCGTGGAGGCCCCCCCCGGAGTCGGCTCCCCCCGCCCCTGCAGCCAGAATGACGATGACCCGCTGGTTAGGATCATACGCAAACGATGCCGCCGGGTCTCGGCAGGCACTTGGCCCGTCGAGCGTGGAGATACGGAATGAAACTTCTGGATTTCACTGCTTAGCAATCTCTGTTTCACTGTCTTTCTTAACACAAAATCTGGACCTTCGTTTGCACTATTGGTTTGTATTTTGACTGAAGGATACACCATTAAAAATTACTGCTTTGTTTGGTCCTTTGGATTATGAGAATATGTGAATAAGAATAGAAACTTCGTAACCAAATTTTTTCTGTATGGAGTGTGTATGTGTTGAAGATGATTTTCATATAAAGATAGATGCTCTCCTCAACGTAGTAATAATTCGAACAAGGTGACATCCTTATTTAGTCAGACTTCTCGTTAGTTTTCAAACAGAAGAGTAAGAAGTTTTACAACACCAGGTTAAAGTCCAACAGGTTTGTTTCGATGTCACAAGTTTTCAGAGCGCTGCTCCTTCCTCAGGTGAATGAAGAGGTATGTTCCAGAAACATATATATAGACAAATGATGGGGGATGAATGTAATGCGACATGAATCCCAGGTCCCGGTTGAGGCCACACTCATGTGTGCGGAAATTGGCTATAAGTTTCTGCTCGGCGATTCTGCGTTGTCGCGCATCCTGAAGAATCGCCGAGCGAAATCCTACCAACTGTCCTGGCTTGACACAATTCACACCCCTTTAACCTGGGGTTACCCCACCTCTGGATCTGTAAAGATTTAATCACCTGCTAATGCTCGCATTCCAAGCATTGTCTGGCATCTTTGAATCTGTCTATATATATGTTTCTGGAACATACCTCTTCATTCACCTGAGGAAGGAGCAGCGCTCCGAAAGCTAGTGACATCGAAACAAACCTGTTGGACTTTAACCGGGTGTTGTAAGACTTCTTACTGTGCTCACCCCAGTCCAACGCCGGCAACACCACATTCAAACAGAAGGGAAGCTGTCCAAATCTCAGTAGACTCGCTACCTAAAGTCAACTGCTTCTAAAATGACACTGGCAACATTGCTCTTTCATTTCCAAATACTGGACAATCTCAGCAGGTCTGACAGCCTCTGTGGTGAGAGGAGGGAGCGAACGTTTCCAGTCTGGGCGACACTATTGTAAAAGGTTTGACAAAGAGTCACCCAGAAGTGAAATGTTAGTTCCCTTTTCTCCCCACAGATGCTGTCAGGACTGAAATGAGACCAGGCTCTGCCACCACTTTGAAATGTCATGGCCATTGGCCGGGATTCTCCGAGCCCACGCCAGGTCGGAGAATGGCCGGGGGTGGCGCGCGAACCCCGCCACACCGCTCCGACACCGGGCCGTCGATACTCCGGAATTTTAGGAGGTTGTTAATGACTTCAGGCAACTTCATGCTCTTGTCTGGACCTGGAAAAATGTATTGACTCCGCTGAGCTTTTGCAGTATTTGCTGTTATTGATAAGGAAGTTTAACTTGGATATAAGAAAGGGGCAATGGATTTGGATCAAATCGGTGATCAAAGCAAATCAAAGCTGGGATGTTGGCCAAAAATGTTTGGAGTGGGGCATCTCACATCGAGCGCAGTGAATTCAATATTTTCCTTTCCCATTAGAAGGACAGATGCCTGGGAGTGTGAGTTGATAATGACATGCAGAGGCCAGCAGGCCACCTGATACACCTGAATATTCCGGATCCGGCAGTATCTCCCCTTAACCAATTCAATCTAAGGATAGAGACAGAATCAAGAATGATTAGCAGAGACGCAAATAGATGAATGAGAATATTAAATATAGAAAGCGAAACAAAGGGAGGGAAGGAATGATTGGATTGAAAAAAATTAAGATAGCAATTAAAATTTAATAAACTCTGGGGACAGTTTGCAGTGAGACTCCAGTGTTCCAGGGGCTCCCTTTCTGTCCAGGAGAGGTCGAGTTTCATGTCAAAGCCCATAAATTATTATCAAGGTGTGGTGGTATGTATTAGGGGTATTAAGGTACCCTGGGATGCCGAGAGGCTATTGGTAGATAGACACTGGATCCCGATTGGATCAGCCGCCTGCTGGCTCCACCCAGTAAGGCGGAGTATAAGAGCCCGGGTTCTCCCAGCAGCCGCATTCTGTAACTGTGCTGCTGGGAACAAGTCTGCGTAATAAAGCCATCGTTCGACTCCTTCTCATCTCGCCTCGTGAGTGATTGATTGTGCTACAATTTATTACGCAAACTTTTAAGGACATGGAGCTCCGAATCATTCCGGAGTGTCTGCGAATCAGCCCCCACGCGGCAAATGCAGCGGCCACTTTTAAACATTGGTTTAAAAGTGGATGCGGAAAATTTCCCGACAGCGATCGCAATGCTGATAGGAATCTACGTTCGACCCGTCAACCAGGTCTACGCACGACACCAGCTCGTGACGCGACAGCAGATCCCCGGGGAATCGCTGGATGAATTCTACAATGCACTGTTGATACTGGGGAGAAACTGCAACTGCCCATCGGTTGCGTCTAATGACCACACAGAGCTGCTGGTCCGAGATGCGTTCGTGGCATGTATGCTTTCAACCCAAATTCGCCAGCGATTGCTGGAAAGAGACACACTAGGCCTCAAAGAGGCACGGGCCCTCGTGGCCTCGTTTGATGTGGTGTCACAGAACGCCCGCGCCTATGCCCCCGACCGTGTGGCAGCCCCGTGGGCACCGTGGATCCCCGCCACGACCGAACCCCCGGGACCCTCAGCCCCCCCGCAGGCCGGCGCTGCCAGAGCGGCGGATCACCCGGGGGGGGGGGCCCCGCTGCTACTTTTGCGGGCAGGGGAAACACCCCCGGATGCGCTGCCCGGCCCGCTCGGCCCTCTGTAAAGGGTGCGGGAAAAAGGGGCATTTTGTCGCTGTATGCCAGGTCTGGAGGGTAGCCGCAATCTCCGGGGGAGAACCCCAAACTCAGCCCCCCCAGCGATCCATGTGCGGCCAACGGGTGCCGCTATCTTGGGACCCGGACTCCACGCGGGAGGGATGGGCGCCGCCATTTTGTGCCCCCCGGCAACGTGCGATCCATGCGCGGCGCCATCTTGCCCACCCCCGACCGTGTGCAACCCGTGGACGCCGCCATCTTGGCTGATGTCTAAGGACCCCGGGATGGATGGCCACACGGGGCCTGAAGAAAACGCCCCGATGCAGCAACTACGACTGGGTTCGGTGACCCTGGACCTGTCGGGGCCCCGAATGCTCCAAACAGCATCAACAACGATATTTGTTAACGGGTACGAGACGCCCTGCCTGATCGACTCTGGGAGCACGGAGAGTTTTATACATCCTGATACGGTAAGACGCTGTTCCCTTCCGATCCACCCAAGTAATCAAAAAAAAATTCTGGCGGCGGGGTCCCATTCAGTGGAGATAAAAGGGTTCTGTATCGCGAACCTCACGGTGCAGGGGAGGGAGTTCAAAAACTACCTGCTGTACGTCCTTCCCCACCTCTGCGCTGCCACACTCCTGGGACTGGATTTTCAGTGCAATCTCCAGAGCTTCACGTTTAAATTCGGCGGCCCTATACTCCCACTCACTATCTGCAGCCTCGCGACCCTCAAGGTCGATCCGCCTTCTCTGTTCGCAAACCCCACCCCAGATCGCAAACAAGTCGCCACTAGGAGCAGACGGTACAGCGCCCAGGACCGGTCTTTTATCCGGTCAGAGGTCCAGCGGCTGCTGAGGGAAGGCATAATTCAGGCCAGCAATAGTCCCTGGAGAGCCCAGGTGGTAGTCGTAAAGACCGAGGAGAAGCAGAGGATGGTCGTAGACTATAGTCAAACCATCAATAGGTACACGCAGCTGGATGCGTACCCTCTCCCCCGCATATCCGACATGGTCAATCCGATTGCACAGTACAAGGTCTTTTCCACGGTGGACCTTAAGTCCGCCTACCACCAGCTCCCCATCCGCCCGAGCGACCGAAGATACACTGCTTTCGAAGCAGATGGGCGACTCTATCATTTTTTAAGGGTTCCTTTCGGCGTCACTAACAGGGTTTCGCTCTTCCAACGGGCGATGGACCGAATGGTTGATTAGTACGGTTTGCGGGCCCAGTTCCCGTATCTCGACAGCGTCACCATCTGCGGCCACGACCAGCAGGACCACGACGCCAACCTCCGCAAATTCCTCCAGACCGCAAACGCCCTGAATCTCACATACAACAGGGAGAAATGCGTGTTTAGCACCGACAGTCTAGCCATCCTTGGCTACGTAGTGCGATAATGGAGTGATAGGCCCCCTCCCCCACTGCTCCAAAGCCCTGAAACGCTGTCTGGGCTTCTTCTCTTATTACGCCCAGTGGGTCCCCAACTACGCGGACAAGGCCCGTCCGCTAATCCAGTCCACGGTCTTCCCCCTGTCGACAGAGGCCCGCCAGGCCTTCAGCCGCATCAAAGCGGATTTCGTAAAGGCCACGATGCACGCAATCAATGAGTCCCTCCCCTTCCAAGTCGAGTGCGGCTTGGGTCACTGTCTGTGCGGAGTCTGCACATCCTCCCCGTGTGTGCGTGGGTTTCCTTCGGGTGCTCCGGTTTCCTCCCACAGTCCAAAGATGCGTAGGTTAGGTGGATTGGCCGTGATAAATTGCCCTTAGTGTCCAAAATTGCCCTTAGTGTTGGGTGGGGTGGCTGGGCTATGGGGATAGGGTGGAGGTGTGGACCTTGGGTAGGTTGCTCTTTCCAAGATCCGGTGCAGACTCGATGGGCCGAATGGCCTCCTTCTGCACTGTAAATTCTATGAAATCTATGAAATCCCCTGTCCCGACATGACCGCAGCCACGGTCATTAGAGCCCTCGGCACCATCTTTACATTGTTCGGTTTTCCCGCCTACATACATAGCGATAGGGGGCCCTCTTTCATGAGCGACGAACTGCGTCAATTCCTGCTCAGCAAGGGCATCGCCTCGAGCAGGACGACCAGTTACAACCGCCGGGGGAACGGTCAGGTAGAGAGGGAGAACGGAACGGTCTGGAAGACCGTCCTGCTGGCCCTACAGTCCAGAAGTCTCCCAGTTTCCCGCTGGCAGGAAGTCCTCCCGGACGCCCTCCACTCCATCCGGTCGCTGCTGTGTACAACAACGAATCAAACACCTCACGAACGCCCCCTTGTCTTCCCTAGGAAGTCCTCCTCTGGAACGTCACTTCCGACCTGGCTGGCAGCCCCGGGACCCATCCTGCTCCGAAAGTATGTGCGGACGCACAAATCAGACCCGTTGGTCGAGAGGGTTCATCTCCTCCACGCAAACCCTCAATACGCCTACGTGGCGTACCCCGACGGCCAACAGGACACGGTCTTCCTGCGGGACCTGGCACCCGCCAGAGCCCCGCACACCCCCCCAAAACCAGTGACCCCCTCTGGAGCCACGCACACCCCCTCAACACTGATCACCCCCTCCCCCCGCTGACGCACCCCACAGCCGCCCCCTTCCAGGGTGGATCGGTCCTTCCCCCGGCCCCGAATAGGGATATTGGAGTGGGACAAGGCATCGCAACGCTCCCAGAGACGACGAGGCCGGAACCTGCGCCTACATCACCACCGGGGCTAAGATGATCGGCGAGGACGGCCAAGGCACCCATCCGACTCATCGAATCTGTATAATGAAGCATGAAATGCCTCTGTAAATAATTTTTTTGGTTTGGTTTGGTTGCGCAGTAAAAGCGGCATTGTAAGTAGTTAATATCGGAGCATAGCCGCCGTGTTAGCGGCATCCTAGGTACCCACTCTGGAAACCCCTACCACCATACGGCCCACTACCCCGCCGGGTTCTTTTTTAACAAGGGGTGAATGTGGTGGTATGTATTAGGGGTATTAAGGTACACTGGGATGCCGAGAGGCTATTGGTAGATAGACACTGGATCCCGATTGGATCAGCCGCCTGCTGGCTCCACCCAGCAAGGCGGAGTATAAGAGCCCGGGTTCTCCCAGCAGCCGCATTCTGTAACTGTGCTGCTGGGGAACAAGTCTGCGTAATAAAGCCATCGTTCGACTCCTTCTCATCTCATCTCATCTCGTGAGTGATTGACTGTGCTACACAAGAGTCCTCACAGCCTTGAATATCTGTGGGAAGAGACATCTCTATTAACCAGACAAATCCAGCAAATTTCTTTGGAGGGTTGATGACAACTGGCAAAGTCCCATTTCTTTGTACGTTTTGTGTCAGCCAATGATTCAATCATTTGGCAGCACTGTCGTCCTTGAGTCTATTATTTTTTCAGAAATTTGTGACCCAAAATTAATATGGCAGGTCTGCACCGAAATTAGAACTAATGCAGTCCAGGGTGATGCATTGCCCCCACTGTGAGTTCATCTGGTTTCAATAATTAATAATTAATCACTTATTGTTACAAGTAGGCTTCAATGAAGTTACTGTGAAAAGCCCCTAGTCGCCACATTCCGGTGCCTGTTCGAGGAGGCCGGTAAGGTAATTGAACCCACGCTGCTGGCATTGTTCTAACCCTAACCCTAATTACAAGCCAGCTGTTTAGCCCACTGTGCTAAACCAGCCCCAGTTTATGTTTAACACCTCGGGGCATTAAGCATTGACACAATAACAGTTTTGGCAACTGGCAGGGGAATTCCAATCCATCCACTCCCACAGCGTCATCAATAATTAGCAAGAACTCGCCCACACCGAAAATAAAATTCAGAGGTGCCTTTATCTTCCCAAGAGAACAGGAAGGAGTAACTCCACTAACTCTAAATTATCTGAACACAAACTTACTTCTCACGTGTGCAATGGTTTGAGCTGAATTGACCAAAATCACAACCAGCCCCTGGAAATGACTCAGTCAATTCTGCTGATTGCTGCGGGCGGATTTGGATTCATTATTTTAAACCAGATTTCTGAAACTTGTCGAAACTTTTTCGTCACTAAGATGTTGTTTTGAATTGAGAGAGAGAGAGAGAAAATCCGGAGCCTTTTCACATTGCAAACCTTGCTGGCAGAAAGCTGAAAAAAAGCCCCTGGGTATTTTAAACATTCAACACTGAGAAAACATTTCTAATGATCTTTCTCAAACTTTCAGGGTGGCTTTGCGGGTGGGGACCGTCCAATAATCGTCAATGTTGACAAAACGCAGCTCTCATTATTCACACCGGCAGCACGAAAGATGATTTGTGTGGAGTTAATGACCAACCCCGGGAGGCTTCCGAACGGATTGAGGACAGGAAGCAGAAAGTTCGGAGTGAGGGTGAATCCTCTCTGTAAACCTGACCACGACCCACTGCACAAGCGACACCTTCGCAGACAATGTTGGCATTTGTCTTATCTGAGTGCTTCCAGCATTTAAAAAATATATTTTTGTTTCAATTTGCAGTGGGTACCTTTTTTTTATTTTTGGTTATGCAGAGCTTTCTAATTTTTCTAGCAAATACTTTTGCTACAAGCACATATCTCTGCCCTTCGAGATGTAAATCTTCCATTGGCACTTCCCAGACTGCCATTGGCCAAACATCAACAAAGCATTTATTATTAAGTATTTATATTGCACCTTCAAGGTAATAAAGAGTCCCATGATACTTAGAGCAGTGTTTTTCAAACTTTTTTTCCCGGGACCCACTTTTACCAACTGGCCGACCTTCGCGATCCACCATTATTTCTTACCTTTAATGCGACAAGTGAGCCAGCTTGGTCCTCACTTGCTTTGTCATTCAATGTTACATTTCTGCTAAGACTTAATAATAATAATCTTTATAAGTGTCACAAGTAGGCTTACATTAATACTGCAATGAAGTTACTGTGAAAATCCCCTCGTCGCCACATTCCGCGCCTGTTCAGGTACGCAGAGGGAGAATTCAGAATGTCCAATTCACCTTACAAGCACGTCTTACGGGACTTGTGGGAGGAAACTGGAGCACCCGGAGGAAACCCACGCAGACACTGGGAGACCGTGCAGACTCCGCAGAGACAGTGACCCAAGCCGGGACTTGAACCTGGGTCCCTGGCGCTGTGAAGCAACAGTGCTAACCACTGGGCTACCGTGTAGATGGATTGGCTATGCTGAATTGCCCCTTAGTGTCCAAACAATATGTGTCGGTTAGGTTAAGGGGTTATTGGGGTACGGCAGGGGAATGAGCTTGGGTGGGGGTACTCTTTCAGAGGGTCAGTGCAGACTCGAAGGGCTGAATGGCCTTCTTCTGCACTGTAGGGACTCTGGAGCTGTGAAGCAACAATTCTACCCACTGTGCTACCGTGTTGCCTTCAGCTGACGATTTAAGTTCTTGCTGCATCCTTTCAAAAAAATCAAGAGGTTTGTCCTAAAAGTTTTCAAATACCTTTGAAGATTTTAGGGTTTTAAACATTTGCTAGTACTTCCCAGCATTTAACACACATGGGTTTTGCATCCTGATTTGCATTGGCACAATAAAGCCATACCTCAATAAATCATCTTTATACTGATTTGTTCCTGATTTCAGTTTCTTTTTAACTGTCTGTTCTCCAGAGGCCCTGGAGCTCTGGATACAGCTCACACCAGCACTGCTTAGTCCTGCCATGGACTCTCCTGTGCAGCTCTCTCCAGCAGATTCAGTTGTGAGATCCTGGCTTGTTTGTGTCTCTGGCCCTCTCTTCCTTATTACAAACCGATCCATCTTCATTTATTCACACAGTCCTGTTGCTTGCATGCTGGCAGCTACAAAATGGAGGAATCTCTCCTTCAATATTTTGCGCCTAAGGCACGGATGTACAGGGAGCACGGATGTACAGGGCGCACGGATGTACAGGGCGCACGGATGTACAGGGCGCATGGATGTACAGGGCGCACGGATGTACAGGGCATCTGGCGTCAGTGTGTGAGCCGGGCGCGTGACCTTCTCTCTGCCGCTGTCTCTGGTGGAAAGTCTTTGAAGGCCAGTCGTGGCCGCCATTCTTTTTGTTACTTTGAAACTTTATTTCCAAAACCTGATTTTGACATGTTTATGAATTATTACTGCTGAAAATTAAAACAATTTCAGTTGAACATGCTTACATTTACGCACAAACTTTGTTTTAAATATATTCTCATCTCTTTAGAAATCTAAACAAGTATAGAAAAAAAGAACAATCTTGTTTTTACTTTACAAACTATGACTTTAGATGAGATGAAGTAACTTGTTAAACACACACAATGTCAAAGAACAAAGAACAAAGAAAAGTACAGCACAGGAACAGGCCCTCCGGCCCTCCAAGCCTGCGCCGACCATGCTGCCCGTCCAAACTAAAATCTTCTATACTTCCGGGGTCCGTATCCCTCTATTCCCATCCTATTCATGTATTTGTCAAGATGCCCCTTAAACGTCACTATCGTCCCTGCTTCCACCACCTCCTCCGGGAGCGAGTTCCAGGCACCCACTACCCTCTGTGTAAAAAACTTACCTCGTACATCTACTCTAAACCTTGCCCCTTGCACCTTAAACCTATGCCCCCTAGTAGTTGACCCGTCTACCCTGGGAAAAAGTCTCTGATTATCCACTCTGTCTATGCCCCTCATAATTTTGGAGACCTCTATCAGGTCGCCCCTCAACCTCCTTCATTCCAGTGAGAATAAACCAAATTTATTCAACCTCTCCTAATAGCGAATGCCCTCCATACCAGGCAACATCCTAGTAAATCTCTTCTGCACCCTCTCTAAAGCCTCCACATCCTTCTGGTAGTGTGGTGACCAGAATTGAACACTATACTCCAAGTGTGGCCTAACTAAGGTTCTATACAGCTGCAACATGACTTGCCAATTTTTATACTCAATGCCCCGGCCAATGAAGGCAAGCATGCCGTATGCCTTCTTGACTACCTTCTCCACCTGTGTTGCCCCTTTCAGTGACCTATGGACCTGTACACCTAGATCTCTCTGACTGTCAATACTCTTGAGGGTTCTACCATTCACTGTATATTCCCTACCTGCATTAGCCCTTCCAAAATGCATTACCTCACATTTGTCTGAATTAAACTCTATCTGCCATCTCTCCGCCCAAGTCTCCAAACGATCTAAGTCTTGCTGTATCCTCCGACAGTCCTCATCGCTATCCGTAATTCCACCAACCTTTGTCACAATATGTCACAATATTTCTTACTGGTTCCACTGCATTGCACTATCCAAACATCCAAGGCATCTCCTTCTCCATTCTCCCCAAAATCACTTACTTTCAGGTTTCCAGAGAGTGGTGACACAAAGTGATGACTGTAGGTTTCTTCCAGTGTTGACATGTGCCAGCCGTATTAAGTGGCCTCGTCGGATCGGTATTCCTCGCCGACAAACCTGGCCTGGCATTGACCAGCACACAGCCCAGCCTCGTGCTGCCCGCCCCCTCAAACGCACAACCAATCGAGGACTGCCCACAGCCGGAATTCTTAAACATCGGTCTCAGCCGTTAGGGACTTATCCCATGATTGGGAACGCCACAACCGATTACTCCGCGACCCTCCCGACACCTGCCCGCCACCCTGAGTTTGAAAAACCCTGCTTTAGAGGAACATGATAAAATAAAATAGGACACTGAACCCCATGAGGAGATATTGTAAAAAGTTTGATTTGTTAGAGGCCTATGAAGCCTTGTCAATCTTTGATAGATTTAAAAACACAGATGATCAATCCATGGAGGAATTTATTATGGACATTGACAAGTGGTTTATGAGTCTAAAAAAGGTTTGCCTTGAAATCCTGGTGTCATAGAATCATACAGTGCTGAAGGAGGCGCCGGAATGTGGCGACTAGGGGCTTTTCACAGTAACTTCATTTGAAGCCTACTTGTGACAATAGGCGATTTTCATTCATTTCATTCGGCACATTGAGTCTGCCGACTGACCGAAAGAGCCCCCCACCCAGATCCAGGCCCACTCCCCGACCCCATTCCCACAACCGATAACTCCACCCAGATCCAGGCCCACTCCCCCGACCCCATTCCCACAACCGATAACTCCACCCAGGTCCAAGCCCACTCCCCCGACCCCATTCCCACAACCCATAACCCCACCCAGGTCCAGGCCCACTCCCCCGACCCCATTCCCACAACCCATAACCCCACCTAAACCTTTGGACACTAAGGGGCAATTTAGTGTGACCTGCACATCTTTGGACTGTGGGAGGAAACCGGAGCACCCGGAGGAAACCCATGCAGACACGGGGAGAACGTGCAGACTCCACACAGCCACCTGAGGTCGGAATCGAACCCGGATCCCTGATGCTATGAGGCAGCAGTACTAACCACTGTGCTACCTGGCATTTAAGTTACTCTGCATGCATTTCTCATGGCGACAGACTTCTGATATTGACGGGGGGCTTAATTTCGGGCAAAAGATTCCCCATTAGTGGCTGCTGCCCTGAAAAGCTTTTTGGGAAAACAGTCATTTCCAGCTGCAGACCTGTCAGATATCGGCACCTCTGTGGTAAAGCAAAGGATGGAGGATTTTACCCTGGCCCAATGTCCAGATTGGCAAAATATTCAACACCGATTCCAGTAGAAAGACAGGGCTGCTGATAGGCAGTCTGAAGGGAGTCTCGCTTTTAGTCAGGTTGAGAGTCATGACAAAATGTGGGTGTGGGACGATGACCCTGGGTACTTGAACCCAAGAAATGCCTGGGGAATGGTTGTCCAGTGTGGTTCTATGTATCATCGCGCATTGAATTGCCCGCAGTGAAAGAATCATGCTTTTGAAATAACGCATGAAACATATTTCTGAGGTTGAAAATGATGCCGGTGATTGCCATGAATGAGGTTTGTTGGTCACAGGGAGATTGAATCCTGTGATGAGTAGTTTGAAGGCTGGTTCATTCAACTGCACAGTTTTAGATAGTGGCCGCACTTCCACAGTGTGTATGGGGTGGATTGGCTTAGCTGCTACCTGGGTTCTTTTGATGAGGCAGATTGGTGGAAGGTTTTTTTTCCCCCCCAGAGTTATAAAAATATTTTAATGAAAGTTCCATGAAAAAAAGCAATTGTAACAAAAATACAAAGCTCTGATCATTTTAACAGACACTGGAGGAGGCAAAGAAAATAGTTTAATTCACTTTACTCTCTGAACTTCCACTTGTAGAGTATGAATATGCCTTACCCAAAACAATTCTGTCTCGGAGTAGTTTAAAGAAGGCATAATAATAACTGAAGAGAATTCATGCCAAAGGTATTGTTTGATGCCATTTTCCTGAACAAATTAATGAGCACAATTGATAGAGTATGATGACTCCTTCTAAAATGATGAGAATGTTCACGATCCTCAATGGTTTATTGAAGAAAAAATAGAATCTGAAATGTGAAACATCTGAAGGGATTGCCACATTGTAATTTCCCATTGTTTTGTACACATTCTTATTGTGTTTTACTAACACACCCTGTGGCCACGTATACTCCTCTGACCATGGATGCTGAAGTACATTCGAGCAGAGTGCCGGATCCACTTTTTGCCAGCTACCCAGATGTGCTGCTGCCTTGTGTAACAGGTCACAATATCGTGATGGTAACAGATGCCTCGTTAGTATTACGCAAGTGCTGACCCAAACTAAGATAAAAAGTTCACATGACCACCTTTTATCGTAATATTGTGTACTCTTTATAAACCAAACAGGAACAAAGGCTATGTAATATGCACTCAGCATTGCATTCACCAGAACTTCCTTCATACGCCAGTTGAAATCCATTTTCAGATGTTCCACTTCATTTCTAATCAAGTCTGGAGACAAGCAGTATGCAAGCTTTGGTGTCGTGTTTAAGATTGGTGGAAGGTTAAGCAGTAAGGAAGCTCTAACTGCTTTAGGTTTGAGGATGATAAAGAGTGGTCCTCCTTTGCAAGGTAGCTGGAATCAGTCTCTTGATCAGTACCTGATAGTGTTCAGAATGTGGTACCTTTCAGTTCGATTGGGGTTTTTACAACTGGGTTGTTGCCAACTGAATTCAGATCCTGCCATGTTTTACTGGTGCTAAAGCGGGAAACTGGCTGGCATCTTCCCGATACATGTTGATGCCTTCTTGTGACATGAGTGAGTTTCGAAACAGAGTTATTGACAAGATTAGGACAGGTTGGGAGCAAAGTGATGGCACCTTTAAATATATTGGATTAGAAATAAAACAGTATTGGTCTGAGTTTAGTTTGCATCAGCAATCATATTTAGAAAGTGTTCACCCAATTACAGTCAGTCTTTGCAAAAAGATGCTGATATTCTATGGATGGGACGGAGCAGCACCACAGTCTGGCTGGCCACCCAGATAAAGCTTGATGCGAGTTTTGCTGCTCTTGAACTGAGTTCTATAATGAAACTTTCCAAGGTCCAGGATGTCTTACAAGCAAACAAGATATAAAAGTTAAAGAGGGAGAAATTCTCGGATGTCCACCTTTGGTGACCCTACAAATGTGAAATTGATTGTGTTTAGTGACGCCTCACACACAAACCTCATTGATGGGCTTTCAAGTGCAATGCGTTTATTAATATTTCTTGTGGGTGAAAATGGGAAGTTTTTTCCCTTAGCTTGGAAAGCCAAGAAAATAAGACAAATAGGGCAAAGCGCTCTGGCTCCAGACACTCTGCTTTTATCGGAAACATTCGGGGAAATACCACATGGGGGACATGATAAAGGAAATGTCCCAGTGCAATGTTATGTTGACAACAGATCCCTTTGGGATAAGATGCAATCCACAAAGATAGTGCGTGAATGAAGATTACTAATTGATATTGCGAGTCTAAAACAAATGGTGCAGGAAAAAGGAAATGTCGAAACTCCACTGGGTTGAGATAAGCCATCAGTTATCAGGCTGTTTCAGCAAAAGGAATGTTCCTAGTGAAAGATTATTGGGGCAATAGAAAAAGGGTGACTCAAGATGTGAGCATTTTTAAAGATGGGTGATTTATTTTTCTATCTTCCGTTTTTCTATTTTGTGCTGAAAAGGAAATGCTCTTGTGTTATTTTTAGCTTTTAAAAAAGGGGATCTGTTAATGTTGAAATTGGGCTGCAATAGGATGTATTCTTTAAGTTGGTCAGCACAGCTATTCCCAGTTGGGGAAAGATTAGACAATCACTGCACGAGTTTATAAACCAGTTCACGTTGGGTGTCTGGAGGAACTGGGAGAGTCTGTGACTTGGCAGGTTCAAGGAACAGGCTGGCTTCAGACTCATTGAGTCATAGAGTCATAGATGTTTACAGCATGGAAACAGGCCCTTCGGCCCAGCTTGTCCATGCCGCCCAGTTTCTATCACTAAGCTAGTCCCACTTGCCCGCATTTGGCTCATATCCCTCCATACCCACCCTGCCCATGTAACTGTCTAACTGCCTTTTTAATGGAAAAAATTGTACCCGCCTCTACCACTGCCCCTGGCACCTCGTTCCAGACACTCACCACCCTCTGTGTGAAGAAATTTCCCCTTTCTTCCTTTTGTCACACATGTCTCCACTCGAGCCCTGGTATGATTGGATGATCTCAATCTTTGTGACAAAGAAGTTTATTTGAGCTAAGGGTGGAAGGGACAAGGAAGAGCAGTTTCAGAATACAGTTTGCAGCAAATGCTTCAGCTTGGGTTCCGCCAGGGTCACTCAGCTCCTGACCTCATTACAGCCCTGGTTCAAACATGGACAAAAGAGCTGAATGCCAGAGGTGAGGTGAGAGTGACTGCTCTTGACATCAAGGCAGCATTTGACTGAGTTTGGCATCAAGGAGCCCGAGCTAAACTGGAGTCAATGGGAATCAGGGGGGAAACTCTCCGCTGGTTGGAGTCATACCCGGCACAAAGGAAGATGGTTGTGGTGGTTGGAGGGCAATCATCTCAGCTCCAGGACGTCACTGCAGGAGTTCCTCAGGGTAGTGTCCTCGGCCCAACCATCTTCAGCTGTTTCATCAATTACCTCCCTTCCATCATAAGGTCAGAAGTGGGGATGTTTGCGGATGACTGCACAATGTTTTGCACCATTCACGACTCCTCAGATAATGAAGCAGTCCGTGTCCAAATGCAGCAAGACCTGGACAATATCCAGGCTCGGGCTGACGAGTTACATTCGTGCCACACAAGTGCCAGCAATGACCATCTCCTACAAGAGAGGATCTAACTACCGCTCCCTGACATTCAATGGCATTATCCTCGCTGAATCCCCAACAACCAACATCTTGGGGGTTACCATTGATCAGAAACTGAACTGGACTAGCCATATTAATACTGTGGCTACCAGAGCAGGTTAAAGGCTACGATTCCTACGTTGAGTAACTCACCCTCTGACCCCTCAACATCTGCCCACCATCTACAAGGCATAAGCCAGGAGTGTGATGGAATACTCTCCACTTGCCTGGATCAGTGCAGCTCCAACAACACTCAAGAAGCTCGACACCATCCAGGACAAAGCAGCCGCTTGATTGTTCCCCCTTCCACAAACATTCAAACCCTCCACCACCGACGAACAGTGGCAGCTGTGTGTACCATTTACAAGATGCACAAGGTTCCTTAGACAACACCTTCCAAACCCATGACCTCTACCATCTAGAAGGACAAGAGCAGCAGATACCTGGGAACCCCACCACCTGGAGGTTCCCCTCCAAGTCACTCACCACCCTGACATCCCGTAAAAACGAAGTAAATTTTAAAAATGTTACCCACTATGTTTCTATTTTTATTACTCCTGTTAGCTACAACATACTGGGTACAGTACTGTCGATGTTGCCGGAGTTATGAAGCTGACCGAATGGGCTATGACGTAGAATCTTATTCATTAGAACACATGCAAGATTAAGATTCGGTGTACAGTGAAGGCAGTGACGCCAAAATAACTGGTATTTTAGCAACCAGCTTTAGAGGGATTTTCCATACTCACAAACAACTGAAAAATAAACATCTGCATTACAAAAGCAGCAAACTGCTGGAAACTTGACAAAAAATGCTGGAAATACTTAGCAGGTGGGCAACATCTGTGGAGAGAGAAACCGAGTTAAAAGCATAAAGCTGCTCTCGTAGCACATGCCCGTTTGAGGCCTGATACTGAATCTGTAACAAGATTGGGCCATAGAGAAAGTGAGCAAAAAAACAGGTCTGAACTTCTTGAATAGAAGTATATCTTGAACTTTATTAATTATAAATGGTGTCTGAATGTGCTTCAGTAGTGTCATCACTTTTGCAATTTGTAATATATGTGCGCAGCTGTCAAACTGCAGGCTGGTAAATACTGTACAGCACAAGCTACATTTTCCAATTGGCTAATTTGCTGTGTTCCCGCCCTGTGTCTCAGATTGGGTTGTTGAAACAACGCGGTCTCGCTAATGAAGAATGGCCAATGGGATGAGCGACTGTGGAAGTGCAGAATTGGTGGAAATCTGCCCTGTATGACTCAGTGCCTCGGAGCGGTTTGGCTGCCCGATTGCATGCCTGTTAGATCCTGTCTTCAAAGAATTCTTTCACTTCCATCTGTTGTGTTCTTTTGTGCAAAAGTGATGTTCTGTCACTTCCTGGCATGCACGCGGCAAGAAGAGAACTGAAAGAGATGCAAGCTATTTTCGCAGACATTTATGAATCATTCAATAATTAGCTTCTGAAAATAGTAAATGGAGGCGGCAATTGCTTTGGATTAAACCTTTCGTGAATTGTGGGAAAAGATGACCATTTTCCCCAAAGGACTTTGGAAATAAAGTTCAAATGATGAATCTGGGTTCTGGGTTCCTTTTCCTGCACATATGCAGTGACACGGCATCGTGGAGAGGCAGCAGAGAAGGAGCCAATTGCTGATACCTCGGAGTTGGGCAAACGTGCCTGCTCCTCTTGGAATTTTTTTGACAAACTTTATCAAAGAAGAGTTACATTTTGTTGGCTCCTGAGCTCAGCAGGCTGGGAGCCCTGCTACACTCCATTGCAATCTAACGGCTGTGCAAGAGAGCCTAAAACAGGCACCGTGCCTTTCATTGGTGTATGCAGGGAGCCGAATGTTTGTTTGCAGTTACCAGGAATGCCTAAAAATGGCCCAACCCATTGTCAGCTTGGCACTCCGTCAGGTGTCTTTGAAACACAGGGAGCCAGGCTTTAGGGAAGATGTGAAGGCTTTAGAGAGAGTGCAGAAAACATTCAGGAGAAAGGTTCCAGGAACGTGGGAATCTCAGTTTTGAAGAGAGTGGAGAAATAAGAATTGGACAAAACAAAAGCTCAAAGGAGATTTGATGGGGGCATTTAAAATCACGAGGGATGGACAGAGTAGAGAGGGAGAAACTGTTCTCGCTCTTGAAAGGATTGAGAATCATCTTGAAATTTTACAATTTATACAAATCATTTGGATGAAGGGACTGTAGGTATAATTAGTTGCTAAATTTGCTGATGACATAATAATAATAATCTTTAGATAGGTAGGAAAGCAAGTTGTGAAGTGGGCTTAAGGAGGCTATAAAAGACCAGTTAAATGGGTGGACAAAAATCTGACAAATGGAGCATAATGTGAGCAATTGTGAAATTGTCCATTTTGGCAGGAAGGATAGAAATGAAGCTTATCTGAATGGTGAGGGATTCAAAGCTCTGAGGTGCAGAGGGACCTAGGTGTCCGAGTGTGCAAATCACAAAAGGTTGGTGCACAGGTACAGGAAGTGATTAGGAAAGCTAATAGAATGTTATTGTTTACTGTGAGCGGAATGATGACAACAATAGGGAGATTTTGCTTCAGTTGTACTGGACACAGTGAGCCCACATCTGGATTATTGTGTACATTATTGGTCTCTTTATTTGGTCTCCTTATTTAAGGAAAGATGCAAATGTATTAGAAGGAGTTCAGGGAAGGTTTACTAGACTGATACCAGGAATGGGTGGTTTGTCTGATGAGGAATGGTTGGAGAGGTTGGGTTTGTATCCACTGGAGTTTAGAAGAGTAAGAGGCAATTTGATCAAAACATTTAAGATCCTGAGGGGTATTGACAGGGTGGGTGTGGAGAGGATGTTTCCTCTTGTCGGAGAATCCAGAACTAGGGAGTCACTGTTTAAAAATAAGGGATCGCCCATTGAAGACAGAGATGAGGAGAAATTTCTTCTCTCAGAGGGTGGTGAGCCTCTGGAACTCTCTTCCTCAAAAGCTGGTGGAAGAAGTGTCATGTTGGGTGTCCTGGTCTACAAACAGGTCAACACGGCTGGAGATGGTGTAACTCTATTTTATTAACAACTCAACTGTAATAATATACTGTAAGCTTGGGTACGTGCATTACTGGCTTATCTGTGGACCCTGTCCTATCACTATCTAGGTGAGGCACTCAGCACATGGTGAATGTCTGTGATGCAGGCTGTGAGCTCTGAGCTGGCTGCTGCTAGAATGTGCGGGAACTCTGGTGTCCCCTGTCTTTATAGTGCACGTGCTCTCACTGGTGATTGGCTGCGATGTTGTGTATGCTGGTTGGTCCTACTGTATGTCCATCAGTGTGTCAGTGTGTGTATGATTGCACCATGATATGCTGATGTATATCATGACATCCCCCCCTTTTCGCAAAGAATATATGCCTACATGAGAATAAATAAAGTGTAGTGAGTGTGTCTGATCATGTGTGTGCATTATTTACATCAATATGTACATGTGGCTATGCTATATACACGGGAAGGTGCCAGGTGCAGAGGAAAACTATGTTACACCAAGAACGAAACACATGCTATTAACAAACGATGAAAAACTCTTAAATAGTACGACAGAACAAGTCAGTGAGTCCAATAGTGCCAGGTTTATAAATCAAGTCCCTGGGGTGGGTGACGAATTCGGGTTGACCGTCTCAAGGGTGGTTCAGGATCCACCGGCTGAGGAATGGGCCGGGCCACAGTCGAGTGAGGAGGAGGCAGGGTATCCGGAAGCTCAACAAAGTCCATGTCAGGGACAACAGGAGGGCGTGGCATCGGTGCAGAATTTCGTAGTGAGCGTGGAACCAGACGAAGGGCACGCCGATTGCGGCGGCGAATGGAGCCATCAGGCAAACGAACCAGAAACGAGCGGGGAGCCACCTGTCTAAGAACCTCAGCGGTTGCTGACCAGCCACCCTCCGGAAGGTGTATGCGGACATGATCACCAGGCACCAGGGCAGGAAGATCAGTCGCCCGAGCATCATGAGCCGCCTTGTGTTGCTCACGCTCTTGTTGCATCCGCCGAAGTACCGGAGCATGGTCGAGGTCTGGGACGTGGATGGACGGCACAGTGGTCCTGAGGTTGCGACCCATAAGCAGTTGGGCCGGCGATAGGCCCGTGGACAGTGGGGCCGAGCGATAGGCCAGCAAGGCGAGGCAGAAGTCAGATCCTGCATCAGCAGACTTGCAGAGGAACCTTTTTACAATGTGGACGCCCTTCTCTGCTTTGCCATTTGACTGTGGGTGCAGGGGACTGGACGTCACGGGTGCAAAGTTGTATGCACTAGCGAAGGAAGACCATTCCTGACTAGCGAAGCAGGGGCCATTGTCTGACATCACGGTGAGCGGAATGCCGTGGCGAGCAAAGGTCTCCTTACAGGCCCGGATAACAGCCGATGACGTGGTGTCGTGCAGGTGGATGACCTCTGGATAGCTGGAAAAGTAGTCGATGATGATGATGTAGTCCCTGCCGAGCACATGGAACAGGTCCACGGCCACCTTCGACCAGGGGGACGTGACCAACTCATGGGGCTGTAGGGTCTCACAGGGTTGTGTCGGCTGGAACCGCTGACAGGTGGGGTAATTGAGCACAGTGTTGGCAATGTCCTCATTTATTCCGGCCAGTACACAGCCTCTCGGGCCCTCCGGCAGTTCTCAACGCCGAGATGGCCTTCATGCAGCTGTTCTAAAACAAACCGGTGCATGCTGTGTGGGATCACGATGCGGTCCAGCTTCAGGAGGACACCATCCACGACAGCCAAGTCGTCCCGAATGTTGTAAAACTGTGGGTAATGTTCCTTGAGCCACCCGTCCGCCATGTGGCGCATCACACGTTGCAGAAGGGGGTCGGCCGCAGTCTCACGGCGAATGTGGGCCAGGCGTCCATCAGTGATCGGCAGATTGGCAGAAGTGAAGGCTACATGTGCGTCGACTTGGCCAACGAACCCCTCTGGGTCGGACGGAGTGTCGACTGCCCTGGACAGAGCGTCTGCTATGATCAGGTCCTTACCCGGGGTGTAGACAAGTTGGAAGTCGTACCTCCGGAGTTTGAGCAGAATGCGCTGGAGGCGAGGGGTCATGTCATTAAGGTCCTTTTGGATGATGCCAACCAGCGGGCGATGGTCGGTCTCCACAATGAACTGGGGAAGGTCATACACGTAGTCGTATAGTCGTGGAACTTGTCAATGCCAGTCAACAGGCACTCCTTCTCAATTTGCGCATAACGCTGCTCTGTGGGGGGTCATGGCACGTGACGCATAGGCGACAGGGGCCCATGATGAGGCGTCATCTCGTTGCAGGAGGACCGCCCCAATGCCGGACTGGCTGGCGTCAGTCGAGATCTTCGTCTCCCTTGCAGGATCGAAGAACAGCAGTACCGGGGCGGTGGTATAAATACCGTATGCTAAATACCGTATGCTAAATACTGTATACTAAATACCGTATACTAAATACCGTATGCTAAATACTGTATACTAAATACCGTATACTAAATACTGTATACTAAATACTGTATACTAAAAACCATAAACTAAATACCGTATACTAAATACCATATACTAAATACCGTATACTAAATACTGTATACTAAATACCGTATACTAAATACCGTATACTAAATACCATATACTAAATACCGTATACTAAATACTGTATACTAAAAACCATAAACTAAATACCGTATACTAAATACCATATACTAAATACCGTATACTAAATACTGTATACTAAATACCGTATACTAAATACCGTATACTAAATACTGTATACTAAATACTGTATACTAAAAACCATAAACTAAATACCGTATACTAAATACCATATACTAAATACCGTATACTAAATACTGTATACTAAATACCGTATACTAAATACCATATACTAAATACCGTATACTAAATACTGTATACTAAAAACCATAAACTAAATACCGTATACTAAATACTGTATACTAAATACCGTATACTAAATACTGTATACTAAATACCGTATACTAAATACTGTATACTAAATACTGTATACTAAAAACCATAAACTAAATACGGTATACTAATTATCATATATTAAATACCATATACTAAATACTGTATACTAAATATCGTATACTAAATACCATATATTAAATACCATATACTAAATACCATATATTAAATACTGTATACTAAATACTGTAAACTAAATGTTTACGTTAATGATGGAAAGGGATAAGTATACACCGCAGGGCAAGAGTTATAGCTGGGGGAAGGGCAATTATGATGCCATTAGACTTGACTTGGGGGGGATAAGGTGGAGAAGTAGGCTGCAAGTGTTGGGCACACTGGATAAGTGGGGCTTGTTCAAGGATCAGCTACTGCGTGTTCTTGATAAGTATGTACCGGTCAGACAGGGAGGAAGGCGTCGAGTGAGGGAACCGTGGTTTACCAGGGAAGTGGAATCTCTTGTTAAGAGGAAGAAGGAGGCCTATGTGAAGATGAAGTGTGAAGTTTCGGTTGGGGCGATGCATAGTTACAAGGTAGCGAGGAAGGATCTAAAGAGAGAGCTAAGACGAGCAAGGAGGGGACATGAGAAGTATTTGGCAGGAAGGATCAAGGAAAACCCAAAAGCTTTCTATAGGTATGTCAGGAATAAGCGAATGACTAGGGAAAGAGTAGGACCAGTCAAGGACAGGGATGGGAAATTGTGTGTGGAGTCTGAAGAGATAGGCGAGATACTAAATGAATATTTTTCGTCAGTATTCACTCAGGAAAAAGATAATGTTGTGGAGGAGAATGCTGAGCCCCAGGCTAATAGAATAGATGGCATTGAGGTACGTAGGGAAGAGGTGTTGGCAATTCTGGACAGGCTGAAAATAGATAAGTCCCCGGGACCTGATGGGATTTATCCTAGGATTCTATGGAAGGCCAGGGAAGAGATTGCTGGACCTTTGGCTTTGATTTTTATGTCATCATTGGCTACAGGAATAGTGCCAGAGGACTGGAGGACAGCAAATGTGGTCCCTTTGTTCAAAAAGGGGAGCAGAGACAACCCCGGCAACTATAGACCGGTGAGCCTCACGTCTGTAGTGGGTAAAGTCTTGGAGGGGATTATAAGGGACAAGATTTATAATCATCTAGATAGGAATGATATGATCAGGGATAGTCAGCATGGCTTTGTGAAGGGTAGGTCATGCCTCACAAACCTTATTGAGTTCTTTGAGAAGGTGACTGAACAGGTAGACGAGGGTAGAGCAGTTGATGTGGTGTATATGGATTTCAGCAAAGCGTTTGATAAGGTTCCCCACGGTAGGCTATTGCAAAAAATACGGAGGCTGGGGATTAAGGGTGATTTAGAGATGTGGATCAGAAATTGGCTAGCTGAAAGAAGACAGAGGGTGGTGGTTGATGGGAAATGTTCAGAATGGAGTACAGTCACAAGTGGAGTACCACAAGGATCTGTTCTGGGGCCGTTGCTGTTTGTCATTTTTATCAATGACCTAGAGGAAGGCACAGAAGGGTGGGTGAGTAAATTTGCAGATGATACTAAAGTCGGTGGTGTTGTCGATAGTGTGGAAGGATGTAGCAGGTTACAGAGGGATATAGATAAGCTGCAGAGCTGGGCTGAGAGGTGGCAAATGGAGTTTAATGTAGAGAAGTGTGAGGTGATTCACTTTGGAAGGAATAACAGGAATGCGGAATATTTGGCTAATGGTAAAGTTCTTGAAAGTGTGGCTGAGCAGAGGGATCTAGGTGTCCATGTACATAGATCCCTGAAAGTTGCCACCCAGGTTGATAGGGTTGTGAAGAAGGCCTATGGAGTGTTGGCCTTTATTGGTAGAGGGATTGAGTTCCGGAGTCGGGAGGTCATGTTGCAGCTGTACAGAACTCTGGTCCGGCCGCATTTGGAGTATTGCGTACAGTTCTGGTCACCGCATTATAGGAAGGACGTGGAGGCTTTGGAGCGGGTGCAGAGGAGATTTACCAGGATGTTGCCTGGTATGGAGGGAAAATCTTATGAGGAAAGGCTGACGGACTTGAGGTTGTTTTCATTGGAGAGAAGAAGGTTAAGAGGAGACTTAATAGAGGCATACAAAATGATCAGGGGGTTGGATAGGGTGGACAGTGAGAGCCTTCTCCCGCGGATGGATATGGCTGGCACGAGGGGACATAACTTTAAACTGAGGGGTAATAGATATAGGACAGAGGTCAGAGGTAGGTTCTTTACGCAAAGAGTAGTGAGGCCGTGGAATGCCCTACCTGCTACAGTAGTGAACTCGCCAACATTGAGGGCATTTAAAAGTTTATTGGATAAACATATGGATGATAATGGCATAGTGTAGGTTAGATGGCTTTTGTTTCGGTGCAACATCGTGGGCCGAAGGGCCTGTACTGCGCTGTATTGTTCTATGTTCTATGTTCTATGTTCTATGTTCTAAATACCATATACTAAATACCATATATTAAATACCATATACTAAAGACCATATACTAAATACTGTATACTAAATACCATATACTAAATACTGTATACTAAATACCATACATTAAATACCATATACTAAATACTGTTTACTAAATACCATATACTAAATACCATCTATTAAATACTGTATACTAAATACTGTATACTAAATACCATATACTAAATACCATATATTAAATACCATATACTAAAGACCATATACTAAATACTGTATACTAAATACTGTATACTAAATACCGTATACTAAATACCATATACTAAATACCGCATACTAAATACCGTATACTAAATACCATATACTAAATACCGCATACTAAATACTGTATACTAAATACCATATATTAAATACCGTATACTAAATAACGTATACTAAATCCCGTATACTACCAACTGTACCAAGAGCCTCAGGCATTGCTCAATCCGCCATACCCCAGTCACTCACCCATTGACAATCTCTATCAGTCAGGACTCATACCTAATGTTCATAAGGTGCAGAGATCTTGAGATCTTGCACACCCAGTACTGTTGCAAGCCTCACACCTTGAACTCACTGCCAGTTATTCAACCATAGCAATTACATCACCCTGCCAGTGCCCTGTTGACTTGTACCAGCCAATGTGGACTGTTTCCTGGATTGTGCAGTCTAAGGCTGGGACTTCTGGCTGCAAAGTAGCTCGAGGTTCTCCTCCAAGGCAATCTGCTACTCTATGCTATTGAAAGTCAGCAGTCCTCTCTACAGGCCATGCTGCAGCTATTGGTGTAACACCGTGGGCAAGCACCAGGATGGGTAACGCTACACAGAAGACAGGGAATGCACAATAGTAATTAGTTAAATTTTGTATGTAATATGGCATGATTTAATTCATAATTGTGGACTGGAATGTGAGTTTTGTGCTTTTATCTTGCTACATGGCCAAGTGTCTGCTAAAATGCTCAGTGATAGAAGAAGATAAGGAGTGTGGGTCCATTGACGTATGGGGAATGGAGCGTGATGTTATGGTATCTCAGCTGAATTAATTATTCAGTTACAGGTTGCAGCCTCCCAGTCCCTTTCTTTTCCTTTTCCTCCTCTTGCCCCACTTCCTCGCGGTCCTGCTCCTCAGTTTCTCACCTGGTTGGTGGTTGTGTCCACATAATGGCAAGGTTGTGCAGCATGCAACACTCCACCACAATTCGTGAGAGCTACTGAGAGTATTGCAGAGCTCCTCCAATACAGTCTAGGCAGCAGAATTGTTGTATAAGGATGTCTTAGGTGAGGCGGGGACATTGGCAATGGATGAACAATCCAGAGGCCCAAGAGGACAATGATTCGAATGCCACCATGGCAGAAAGTCTGGAATTAAAAGTCTAATGATGACCATGAAACCATTGTCGATTGTCATAAAATTTAAATTCAATTTATAAATCTGGAATTGAAGAGTATAAAGGACAAAGAACAAAGACATGTACAGCACAGGAACAGGCCCTTCGGCCCTCCAAACCCGTGCCGACCATGCTGCCCGACTAAACTACAATCTTCTACACTTCCTGGGTCCGTATCCCTCTATTCCCATCCTATTCATGTATTTGTCAAGATGCCCCTTAAATGTCCCTATCGTCCCTGCTTCCACCACCTCCTCCGGTAGCGAGTTCCAGGCACCCACTACCCTCTGTGTAAAAAACTTGCCTCGTACATCTCCTCTAAACCTTGCCCCTCTCACCTTAAACTTATGCCCCCTAGTAATTGACCCCTCTACCCCGGGGAAAAGTCTCAGTAATGATGATCATGAAACTGTCATCTATTGTTGTACTGAACCATCTGGTTTACTAATGTCCTTTAAGGAAGGAAATCTAAGGGCCGCATGCAGCGCAGTGGTTAGCACTGGGACTGCGGCGCTGAGGACCCGGGTTTGAATCCCAGCTCTGGGTCACTCTCCGTGTGGAGTTTGCACATTCTCCCCGTGTCTGCATGGGTTTCGCCCCCACAACCCAAAGATGTGTAGGGTAGGTGGATTGGCCACGCTAAATTGCCCCTTAATTGGAAAAAAAATAATTGGATACTCTAAATTTATTTTTTAAAAAGGAAGGAAATCTGCCACCCTGAGGTGGTCTGGCCTACATGTGACTCCAGATCCACAACTTTTAAATGGCCTCTGAAATGGCCGAGCAAGTCACTCAGTTCAAGATGCTGGCCTAGCCAGTGACACCCATCCCATGAGTAAGGAATAACCTTCCTTTCCAGAGTTCTTGTGGCAGCATAGCGCTCACTGTATGCACGCTGCGCACATGTGCCGGTTGCAAACCGGAGTCAGGAGCCATGTCATAGTCACCCTTTTTCTGCCCTGGTGGCTGGAGTATAGCTGGCACAGAATCAATTCAACCCATTATTTGGCTGAAAAACTGGAGGCGACTTTATAATAATAATAATAACCATTATTAGTGTGTTATGGGCCAGGGTTTAGAGAACTCCAAAGTGTATCATGGAGATCACCTGACCCACAACTTTTACTAGATTGTGGTATGGGGAGCACACGGCCCACTCTACAGGTGTGTTGCAGCAGAAATTGAAAAGTGTTTTTTAAAGCAAAACAATGTTTATTCTATGAACTCAGTTAACATTTTTAAAACATACAGTGAATATCTTAGCAACCATCAATTCAAATACAACCCCCAAAGAATACAACACTAAGTAATCCTTAAACTTTCTTTTTAACATCCATAAGACAAAAAACCCTTTTTATAGAAGCACATCAGGTTTAAATTCTCCATTGAGAGCAGTTATCACTTTGAATTCACCCAAATGATCTAGAGATAGTCTTTAGATGGCAAAGAGATCAAAATTACACCTTCTTTGGCTGGCTGCAGCTCCAACACCAAAAAAAACTAAAAAACATAGACACACCCAAGCTTTTCCTCAAAGCGAAACTAAAAAGCAGAGCCAGAGCTTAGCTCCACCCACACTCTGACATCACTGAAGCTACTTGAGCAGACAAACATTTCTTAAAGTGACATTCCCATGACATGTGTCACAAGTAGCCTCACATTAACACTGCAATGAAGTTACGGTGAAAATCCCCTAGTCACCACATTCCGGCGCCTGTTCGGGTACACTGAGGGAGAATTCAGAATGTCCAAATTACCTAACAGCACGTCTTTCGGGACTTGTGGGAGAAAACCGGAGCACCCAGAGGAAACCCACGCAGACACGGGGAGAACGTGCAGACAGTGAACCAAGCCAGGAATCGAACCTGGGACCCTGCCGCTGTGAAGCAACAGTGCTAACCACTGTGCTACCGTGCTGCCCATATACACGAGGTATATGAAAAAAGTACAATTTTCTAGGTCAAATATCAAGGGACCAACATTTACATGACTATAGATTGTATGGCATGGTGTAGTTCTGCTTTACTAGTGTTCAATCCCTACTCCGTACTGAGTTAACTGGCCTGACCTGGCTTAGCAATCAGTAATAATGCAGGTGCAGTTTGTGCCCTTGGGAAGGGAAAGGAGAGCATTAGGCAGGATTTCTGCCTCTGATCTCTAGCCAGTGATCTTTGCTGGAAAGCTGCACATGGCAGTGATAGGGTGGGGCATTCATCCCCCAGCCAAATGAATTGCAGCACAAACTGAGAGTGTAATGACACATAAGTGGAGGCCTGCTGGAACCTGTGGAACCCCACCTTTGTCTGTCTGGCTTCAGGATAAGAATGATTAAGACAAACAGAACAAAGCAAAAAATATAGGCAGAATTCTCCGGCTGTTCACTGGCGATGGGATTTTCTGGTACTGCCGACAGCGCACCCCCACCCATGGGTTTCCCAGCGGCATGGGGTGGCTTCAGTGGGAATTCCCATTGACAGTGGCAGGAGCAGAGAATTCTGCCGCCAACGATCGACGCACTGCCTCTCACTGCCGGGAAGCACGTGGCTGGGTGGCTGGAGGATCCCGCCCATAATCTTGTGTCCCCGCAATGAGCAATCAGTGTTTTAGTTGTTCCGTGAGTTGGAAAAGAAATGCAGGTTAGCATGCTTATCTTTGTGTTGGAAAATATCATTAATTTTCCATTGTGTTATACTGTAGAGACCAATAAATTTTAAAAAGAGATAAATTTCCCTGTGACTGATGGAAGAAAGGAAGAATTTTAATTTGTAAGCCTTTTACTGCAACAAACAATCTAAAATTATCATAGACTAAACATTATTTAACAGGCAACTAAAACATCAAACTAATGAAAATATACAATCACATTAACTAACACAACCAAATTATTCCTTATGAAATAATTTTGCTTGATGTCATGGCTCTGGCAGATATAAACCCTCAGTTACTTTGTGCTTTCCAAGGGACTCACCTCTCCCTGCCATGCCAGATCGAACCTTTCAGGGCTGGATTCTCTGCTCCGCGACACCAGCAGGGCGATTCACGATTGGGCAGAGAATCCAGCGTCGGGGAAAAATGGGATTGGCACTCCAATGCTCCAGTTCCCCGTTGGCATCGAGATTGAGGTTTGTGGGGCAGCAGGGTGGCGCAGTGGTTAACACTGCTGCCTATGGTGTTGAGGACCCGGGGTCGATCCCGGCCCGGGTCGCTGCCCGTGTGGAGTTTGCCAGCAGGAGGATGAAAATGGATCATTAAGACCCATTTGTGTCCTATTAATGGGCTGGCACCATGGGCGAAATTCTCCCCCAACGGCGCGATGTCCGCCGACTGGCGCCAAAGGCGGCGCCAATCAGACGGGCATCACGCCGGCCCAAAGGTGCGGAATGCTCCGCATCTTTGGCGGCCTAGCCCCAACATTGAGGGGCTAGGCCGACGCCGGAGGGATTTCCGCCCCGCCAGCTGGCGGAAATGGCGTTTGTTGCCCCGCCAGCTGGCGCGGAAATGCGGCGCATGCGCGGGAGTGTCAGCGGCCGCTGTCAGTTTCCCGCGCATGCGCAGTGGGGAGAGTCTCTTCCGCCTCCGGCATGGTGGAGGCCGTGGCGGAGGCGGAAGGGAAAGAGTGCCCCCACGGCACAGGCCCGCCCACGGATCGGTGGGCCCCGATCGCGGGCCAGGCCACCGTGGGGGCACCCCCTGGGGTCAGATCACCCCGCGCCCCCCCCCCAGGACCCCGGAGCCCGCCCACACCACCTGGTCCCGCCGGTAAATACCAGGTTTGAATTACGCCGGCGTGACAGGCAATTTCTGGGAGGGACTTCAGCCCATCCGGGCCGGAGAATCCAGCGGGGGGTCCCGCCAACCGGCGCGGCCCGATTCCTGCCCCCGCCCAATCTCCGGTACCGGAGACTTCGGCGGGGGCGGGATTCACAGCGGCCAACGGCCATTCTCCGACCCGGCGGGGGGTCGGAGAATGACGCCCCATATTCTTTGGCTCCTCAGGATTCTCCGGTCCTTTGGGCCAGGAATCATGGCGGCGAGAATTGGTGCAGGTCTTGACAAACGTGGCCCTGGCACCATGGACTTTGCGGTGGGCCAAGGGGGTAACTCGTTCAGGCAAGTTACACCCAAAGTTCAACGGAAGGCCACCCTCCCTCCCACAATGTAAGACCTGCCCACCCCATGTCTATCAGACCCTCCCGACCAGAGACCCCCTAATTAGAGAGACTCCCACCAGAGATCCCCATAAAAGAGCCTCCTGCCTGGAAGCCAGAGAGCAGCGCAGACAGAGGCAGCTCCAAAAATAATTGCTTTAACACTGACCTGGATAATATACCTGCTGGCTCAGGCAGAGGATGCAGCACCTGCCAATTCCTGGAAAAAGAAAACCACTCAACTGGGTTTAAACGCCCTCAGATCTTTGATCTGCAACTCTTTCATTAATTTCTCTGTGAAATTGCCTTCACACACACCCAGTGTCTGCATTGTTTCATTTATCCCCTTGAGCAGCTTTGAAGTATCCAGTTGTGAAATTAACAGAAATCACTTAACTGTCTTTGATGTGTTCCGGTAACTGTGAACCATAGCTAGATGTTTATAACATTATGGTTAGTTTCATAACTGGGTATTTCAAAGCCACTCAAGCATGAAGGAAGATGAATGAAATAATGCAGACAGCTGTGTGTGTGTGCAAGCTGTCAATCACAGCCTACTAACAATTTGAAAACACAGTGGAAAAAATGCAACAACCTTCCTGTGACGCATTGCTAATTTCAACTGAATGCTTAGTTACCTTTCCACAGTGGTGTAAAATGAGAACTCTGCATTTGGCTATGGAACTAAGCAAAGAGGGGATTTTTAACATTGAGGAGGGCATGAGTTTAGGTGTAAGTTTCGAGTTTAAAGTTGGTGAATAATGTCTGTGTGCCTGGTGGTCGGCTACAGTTTTAACTGGGGTGCATTCAAATGCTTTCTGTAATCCACTGGGCTTAGTGATGTGACTATGAAAATCACAAAATTGCCGTGATAATCCAACTGGTGTGTAAGTTAATGCTGCCAGCATGGGTTACCGGCTTTCCTGAAACTCACCATTGAGACCAAGTTGAAAAGGGAATAACAATTCATGAGGCTCATTAAAAGTCAGCCATACATAGTCAATGCTCAGAGCTGCTTCTTTCTGACCATTGGGGAACTGTTTGTCGACAGTACCGTGGTGAGCAGCAAATGTCTGTAACCAAGAGGTATTGAGAATCAAGGTCGTGGCTTTGTCATGTTCTGGTATAATTTGAACTTCAAACTAATTTTTATATTGAAAGAAAACTGACCACCAAAGGCTGCGAAACATGGCCACTGAAGGATCACCTGATTTCTTTTGTGGGTTAAAATCATTCCCTGGATAATATACCTAATATAACATAAACGTCCTTCCAGACTGATGTTGAATCAATGCCTTTCCCTGAAATTAATCCACAAGGTTATTATCAATTGAATGGGTCATTCAGAGACTGCCCCAAGCTCTCCAGCACAGAATGTATAATCCACCTAACTAACCATTATGTTTGGAAAAGGGCCGGGAACTTGGGAAGTGTCACACAATGAGACAGCCATATTTCTTGTCTGCCTTTACATCAGGAAGAAGCTGTTTGCTGATAGAAACGGTTTTCCACCAGAAAGGCAGCAATTAGCCAAGGTCATTTTAATGACCAGGAAGCAAGCGGGAGGAATGATAAAGGATTTATTGAACAGAACATAAAGTCTGCCCATGGCAGTAACTATTAACAATTCACAGCCCCCGTTGACACAACCAACATGCTGGTTCCTGCTCGGGACGGCTTTTCTGTTCAGTTTTTTACAAGCCGCAGCTGGGTGGGCCTCCTCCCCCTACTGGGGAAGCTCCTACACAAGCCTCATGGGGAGATCGATTATGGTTTCCTTGGGGAGGTAATGACAGTAATTAACAGCAATTAGCAATGGCAGGCAGGATTATCAGAGACCTCTCCCACCCAGGCATTGCCTTCTTCCAGACCCTTCCATCAGGCAGAAGGTACAGAAGTCTGAAGACTCGCACATCCAGACATAGGAACAGCTTCTTCCCCACAGCTACAAGACTCCTCAACGACTCCCCCTCGGACCAATTTGTTCCCTGTAAGAACACTGTCATGTGAGAGTACTTTTAAGACATGGATGTTTAAGCAATGTACCTTTAAGAAAACAGTGATGTCAGAAAGTGGGTGGGACTGAGATCAGGTCAGCCATTTTGCAGTTTAGTTTTGCAGGTTTTTAGTTTCAGTTTAAAAAGCAGCTTTTGTGTGTCTGTGTGTTTCCAGAGAGCTGCAAGTTTGAAAAACAGCTTGTGTGTGTCTGTGTTTGCAGTGAGCTGTGATGTCTGCCATAAAAGACCATCTCTGGATCATTTGGGTGATTTAAACTTATAATAGTGAAGCCTTTAACCTGATGTGAATTTGTTTAAAGGTGTGAAGTCTCTTGGAAGTTTGAAGGAACATTTTAAGGAATTATTTACTGTTGTAATATTTTCTGAGTTATCTTTGAAGTAAGGAGTGTTAAGAGATCCAATGTTTATTTAAGATGTTAAGTTGAGTTCGTGGAAAAGACAGTGTTTAAAAACCCACGTGTCCATAATTGTAATCCCACACCTAGGGAAAAAGCCGTGTGCTAGGAAAAGCAACAAATCCATTAAAGGGAGAGGTTGGTTGAACTCCATGATACATTTTGGGGTTCTGAAAACGCCTCGTCCGTAACAACACTATTCACGACGCCCTGTGCTGCTCTTGCTCATGTATTTGCTTCGTTTAGCCTCTTGTTCCGCACTGTAACCAATCACTGTTTGTCGATGCACCATTTGTCAATGTTCTCTGTTGATTATTCTTGTGTCTACTATGTACGTACTGTGTACATTCCCTCGGCCACAGAAAAATACTTTTCATTGTACTTCGGTACATGTGACAATAAATCAAATCAAATCAAATCAATACCTTGAAAGTGGGAGATTCCAACAGAGGGAGAAGGCCTCCCCAACCTGTTGCAGTTAAATTTCATCTAAGAAGCAACATCCCAAATGTTTGGCTACAAGGGGCCTCATAGTCTGCTGATAATCCTTCTTTTTCCAAGACCTTCACTTCAACTACAATGCATCAAATGCTTCCACTGTTGCCTCACGGCCCCCTAGGTCCCAGGTTCAATTCTGGCTCTGGGTCATTGTCTGTGTGACGTTTACACATTCTCCCCATGTCTGCATGGGTTTCACCCCCCACAATCCAAAGATGTGCAGGGTAGGTGGATTGAAAAAAAATAATTGGGTACTCTAAATTGATTAAAAAAAAGAAATGGCATCCATCTTCTACAATTGCTGATTCTATGCGCAACCTGCTAATTCCTCCAAATTTCATCTTTGGGTTGACCCTTGAAGCACTCCAATTGCGATAGCGCCATGCAGGTTCTTGACATGCCACTGACAGATGTGCTGAAATTTCTTCTGGGTTTCTCATCCTATTCCAGATCCCCAGGCCCTTGCCTCCAATGCCCCCTCTCCGAACATGCTTTTGAGATGTTACTGGGGCCTAAGTGATAAGTGTCCTTAAAAAGCTATTGGCTAACCAATTCTAGATCATTTCTTGCAGTTAGCAACAGGAACACTTAATGCTGCCAATTGCTATTGACCTTTTCAGCCAGGCTTTTCGGCATTGAATTTAATGAATAAAAGTGTTTGACTTTACATGACTGTAATATACTGCGGCACAAGTCATACAGTAAGGTTCATTCTACAAAGGTGTTAGACAATCCTGATAAATATAGTCAGATTTGACAAACCAAGCTCACTCAGCCACGATATATAGCATACTCATACACGCTTATTTGATGTTTTGCTCGATACCCTCTACTTTTGTTCGGTTGAATATTTATGAGTGGGAGGTAGATATGAAAGCAATGGGTAAAGCCAGGTGTACATAATAAAAGCACGATTGAGTTCAAACTGACGGCATCGTAATTCCAGCAACATTTTAAAAATACATAAAGATTCTAATGAAATCATTCATTCTATATATTTTTCCAATTCTAATTTTGAATGCTGAACTTAGTTATAACAGAATTCTACTATGAACGAGTCAGAAGGTGTTACTTTTTCTATGAGTCAGTGCTGTATTTTACAGTAAGATCAATTTGGTGATAATTTATAATCGCATTGTTCCCACTCCAGATCAACATTTAGAACTGATTTAACAAAGGGGAAAAAATATTACAATGACTTGATAGTTGAGCGTTTTTGCATTATCAATTAATTTTTCCCAAGTCAGATGCCCAAAATGTCTGTGAGCTCATCAATACTCTTAAAAGTATTGTCATGAGAATGTCACTTTAAGAAATGTCTGTCTGCTCAAGTTACTGCAGTGATGTCGGAGTGCGGGTGGAGCTGAGCTCTGGCTCTGCTTTTTAGTTTCACTTTGAGAAAAGCTTGGGTGTGTCTGTGTTTTTTGGGTTTCGTTTTAGTATTGGAGCTGTAGCCAGACAAAGAAGGTGTAATGTTGTTCTCTCTGCCATGTAAAGACTATCTCTTGATCATTTGGTGAATTCAGAGTGATAACTGTTCTCAATAGTGAATTTAAACCTGATGTGCTTCTGTTAAAAGTTTTTTTTAATGTCTTATGGATGTTAAAAGGAAAGTTTAAGGATTACTTAGTGTATTCTTTGGGGGGTGTATTTGAATTGATACTTGCTAAGATGTCCACTGTATGTTTTATAAAGGTTGACTTGAGTTCATAGAATAAACATTGTTTTACTTTAAAAATTACTGTTAGATGCCTGCTGCATCGCATCTGTAGAGTGGGCCGTGTGCTCCCCATACCACAATCTATTAAAAGTTGTGGGTCAGGTGAACTCCATGCTACATTTTGTGGTTCTCAAAACCCTGGCCCATAACAGTATCCAAACCAAACTATGCAGAAATTCACAGAGATAGTGGTTGTCTGACTGAACTGGAGCATAAACAGATATCCACCATTGATCCAATGTCTAATGACCAAAATGCAGGTTGACAAGAGGGACCCTTAAGTGTGTACCTCATTTGGTGAGGGCATGGTTTTACTAGTAATTTTACTACTAGGCAGCTTTGACAGTAACTGAGCCATGCGCATCAGGCTTCCTGAGAACTTTTAAAAATAAACATAGAGTACCCAATTCTTTTTTTCCAATTAAGGGGTAATTTAGCGTGGCCAATCCACCTAGCCGGCACATCTTTGGGTTGTGGGGGTGAAACTCACGCAGACACGGGGAGAATGTGCAAACTCCACACAGACAGTGACTCGAGTTCGATACCGGCCCCCGGTCCTCAGTGCCTGGAGTTAGCAGTGCTAACCACTGCGCAACCGTGCCACCGTTGGGCTTCCTGAGAACATGCCTGTGTTTTCCGCCAATGCAATCATAATATTCACCAGAATTTGGAGCCTCATTTGTCCGGAGCATAAATGGCAACGGGGGCACAAAATATTGCGAGAGGCCAAAAGCAGAATTTACACTTGCGAGATTACGCAGAGGAATAGCCCCTCTCCCCCGACCAGCGTCGTAATGGATACACTGAAAATGACATTCAAAGATTAGTTTTCTAGCTGAGCGTAATTCATTTCTGTGCTAGTAAGTGTGCGTGAAGGAAATGGTACCTGTCGTTCCTCTCCTGAAAGAATAATGTGCGAGACGACTGCACCAACCCCATAGGGTGAGGCATCGCAAGCAAGTTGCAACTTCAGCTTTGGATTGAGGTGAACTAACGGTTCTGACTTCAGTGAAGCTTCTTTCACTTCATTGTTTGCAGTCTCACATTGCTCAGGCCAGTGCCAAGCCTGTTTGGCACATAGCAATGTGTGTAAAGGCTTCAATCGTGTTGCTAAATTTGGCACAAATTTACCATAATAATTTTTTTTTCCAATTAAGGGCCAATTTAGCAAGGCCAATCCAACTACCCTGACTATCTTTGGGTTGTGGGGGTGAGATCCATGCAGATACAGGGAGAATGTGCAAACTCCACAGGGGCAGTGACCCGGGATCGGGATTGGACCTGAATCCTCAGTGCCGTGAGGCAGCAGTGCTAATTAATTTACCATAATAACTGGTCAATGCTAAAAATTACCTTAATTGTGTCACATTTTTATGATGTGGTGCTTCTAAGATTGCTGACATTTTTTTGGTTCTTTGTTGATAATACGACCAGGGTAATTTACGGATGACTTGAAAATGTCACAAACTTAACTCTCCATGTTGTGGCTCTGTAACCGCTTCAGGCTAGCTTCCAAATTCTCCAAGTGTTCCTGTTCACTTGAACCGGGGATGAGTGTGTCATCTAAATAACATTGCATCCCATTCAACCCACTTAGAATTTGATCCATGGATCTCTGAAAATGAGCAGACACAGGTGTTATTCCAAAAGGAAGTCTCCTGTAATGAAACAAACCTTTGTTACAATGGTGAGTAGTGGCTATGATTCTGCAGCCGCATTCATCTGCAGATATGTCTGTGAAACATCAATTTTACTGAACTTCTGCCCTCCAGAAAGTCCAGCAAACAAATCTTCAATCAGAGGCAGTGGATAATGATCTACACACAAAACTGGGTTAATGGTAGTTTTTAAATTTCCACAAATTCTCACTGAGCCATTCTGTTTTAATACAGGAACAATTCGTGTCACCCAATCACATATAGCAACAGTTTCAATGTATCCTGTCCATACTAATCTTTCTAGTTCTTCTTCAACTTTAGGTTTAATGGTTTATGGTACGGTTCTAGCTTTGAGACATTTGGCTGTGCTGTCTGGCTTGATTTTTAGTTGTAGCTGAACTCCAGTCATAGAGCTTTGTGAATTTCGAATACATTCTCATACTTCTTCAGAAGTTGTTGCAAGTTGCTCCTTGAATCCACTAATTGATTAACTGTTTCCCAGTTAAGCCTAATCTTAGCCAACCGTGAGGAGCACGGTAGCACAAGTGGCTAGCGTTGTGGCTTCACAGCGCCAGGGTCCCAGGTTCGATTCCCCGCTGGGTCACTGTTTGCGCGGAGTCTGCACGTTCTCCCCGTGTGTGCGTGGGTTTCCTCCGGGTGCTCCGGTTTCCTCCCACAGTCCAAAGATGTGCAGGTTAGATGGATTGGCCATGATAAATTTCCCTTAGTGTCCAAAAGGTTAGGAGGGGTTATTGGGTTACGGGGATAGGGTGGAAGTGAGGGGTTAAGTGGGTCGGTGCAGACTCGATAGGCCGAATGGCCTCCTTCTGCACTGTATGTTCTATGTTCATGCTGTGCCAATTAGAGCCAGAACATTTTGACAGACAACGTGAAGAGGCAGCTCTGCCATTTGCTTCTGCTTTCACCATTATGCATTCTTTTAATGGTACCACCTCTTCAGTGTGCATCCTTATGATCAGATTTGATGGTTTTAAAGGCAGATACTTCAGTTTTTGATGATAAATTGTCTCAGGTATTAGCGATACCACTGTGCCCGTATCTACTTCCATTTCAGTTTCATGACTTTCAAGTTTTTGATATGCCCCAAAACATTGTGGCATTGACAAAACACCGAGCTTTATCTCTTGTAGTAGCTCGGTGTCGCAGTCTTTTGAGTGATGTTGAGCTTCACCCACTACTTGGGATACATGACTAGATTGTTTAACTATGTTTTTTTTCTTGCACTACTTGAGCCTAAGACGCTTGAGCAATGAGGTCCTTCTTGCCACAGTTCTTGTATGTGTTCGTTTAACTCCAGCATTCTCCCGCTGAGTGTCCGGCCTCTGTACAATGGTGACACGGTTGCACCTTTGCAGCCTTGTTCTTTGGAGATCCATTTTGTGGACCTTTGCTCCAGCTCCTATCTGTGAAGCTTCTCTCATTGCACGCTCCACAGATGTGGCAACTTTCACAGCAGCTCTTAGAGTTAAATCACTTGGAGTCAGCATCTTCCTCTGAATAACTTCACTGTGGAGTCCACAAACCAATCTATCACAAAGAGTATCATCAAGGGTTGTACCAAATTCACAATATGTAGCTAACCTTCTTAAAGATGCTATGAACTGTAAAATGCTTTCGACTTCTTCCTGACTGTGGCAGTGGAACCGAACCCTATCTGCAATCAACAATGGTTTAGGAGAGAATTACCCCTCTAAGATTTTCCTTTCTGAAATAAATTTAGAGTACCCAATTTCTTTTAATCCAATTAAGGGGCAATTTAGCGTGGCCAATCCACCTGGCCTACCCATCTTTGGGTTGTGGGGGTGAGACCCACACAGACATGGGGAGAATGTGCAAAGTCCACACGGTCGGTGACCCGGGGTCGGGATCGAACCCGAGACCTCAGCGCCATGAGGCAGCAGTGCTAACCACTGCACCACTGGGCTGCCACTCCCCTCTAAGATTTTCATTAATTTACTGAAGGACTTATCTCCTGGTTTTTCTGGGTGTACAAGATTCTATCACAGCGCAAAAGCTTTACACCCAACTCAGCTGAGAAACGTTGTAACCTTTAGATCCTCTGGTGTCTGAAACATCCCTAGATTTTTGGAAGTTGAGTTTTTAAGAAAGGACCAATATTCTAATTGGGGGAGATATAGACTCGTTCAAATAAACTTTCTTGCAGGAGAATCAATGTATAGCAGACAAAACAAAGTAATTGAGAATGTCATCATTTTCAAATTAAATTACATAGCCGACATTAGCAGGACATTAAACTTGTTTGACTGATACAGACTAAAAGGTTGTACCAAGGATAATCTGGGGAAACAAATCCACGGTTCTTAATCTAGAGGTAATGCACCTACATATAGCCTGAGCTCCTTGGATTGGAATTCCAGATGCCATGTACCCTGTGCCCTGAAATAGCTCCTAATATCCACTCTGAAACCGGAATTATATCCGCACCTGCAATTAAATCCTCTCCAATTCCTATAGGAAACAACATATCAGAAAACAAAAGCTTTACACAATGCCCTTCATGTCTATAGGATGGCTCAATATGTTTTACAGTGAGGAATTATTTTGAACCTTAGGAATTGCGCATAGCAAAGACCCCGAAAAAGCAATGAGAAGAATTACTAATTTGTTTTTGATTTTTGGGAGGTAATAGTTAACGTTGACCAGGACACCAGGAATGGTCCGTTTCTCTTCCTTGAATATCTGCTCAGACGAGGAGGAGCGTAACAGACATCTACAGACTTTGAAAGATGCCCTCGTACGGACAGGATATGGCGCTCGACTCATCGATCGACAGTTCCAACGCGCCACAGCAAAAAACCGCACCGACCTCCTCAGAAGACAAACGCGGGACACAACCGACAGAATACCCTTCGTCGTCCAGTACTTTCCCGGAGCGGAGAAACTACGTCATCTTCTTCACAGCCTTCAACACGTCATCGATGAAGATGAACATCTTGCCAAGGCCATCCCCCCACCCCCACTACTTGCCTTCAAACAACCGCGCAACCTCAAACAAATCATTGTTTGCAGCAAACTACCCAGCCTTCAGAACAGTGACCACGACACCACACAACCCTGCCATGGCAATCTCTGCAAGACGTGCCAGATCATCAACTTGGATACCACCATTACATGTGAGAACACCACCCACCAGGTACGTGGTACATACTCGTGCGACTCGGCCAACGTTGTCTACCTCATACGCTGCAGGAAAGGATGTCCCGAAGCGTGGTACATTGGCGAGACCATGCAGACGCTGCGACAACGAATGAATGGACATTGTGCGACAATCACCAGGCAGGAATGTTCCAGTCGGGGAACACTTCAGCAATCAAGGGCATTCAGCCTCTGATCTCCGGGTAAGCATTCTCCAAGGCGGCCTTCAGGACGCGAGACAACGCAGAATCGCCGAGCAGAAACTTATAGCCAAGTTCCGCACACATGAGTGCGGCCTCAACCGGGACCTGGGATTCATGTCACATTACATTCATCCCCCACCATCTGGCCTGCGAAATCCTACCAACTGTCCTGACTTGACACAATTCACACCTCTTTAACCTGGGGTTACCCCATCTCTGGATCTGTAAAGATTTAATCACCTGCTAATGCTCGCATTCCAAGCATTGTCTGGCATCTTTGAATCTGTCTATATATATGTTTCTGGAACATACCTCTTCATTCACCTGAGGAAGGAACAGCGCTCCGAAAGCTAGTGATTCGAAACAAACCTGTTGGACTTTAACCTGGTGTTGTAAGACTTCTTATTGAATAGTTTCATGGAAGCTTTTATGCTTATCTGAACAGGCAAGTGGCAGGTTAGCTTAACACCTCAGCTCTTGTAGCCAGTTAAAATGGCTAACTCCCGATTTAAATTGGCTAACTCACGATTTAAAATGGCGAACGGCAAAGGCTGATGGGAAAGTCAGCCAACAGGACACAAACGATCAGCTGCAGGTTGAGTGTGTATTTACCTCTGGAAAGGCCAGACAAGATCGATACCGGCAACCATCGGCATAACAAAACACCAGCCATCTGCATATTAATGAGCAATCCCCGGGAACAATAAGCAACATTTAGACACATGAAGCCAAACCAGACTCTTTGGCGCCAGCAGAAGCCTACACAATGGGAGGTGAACGACCACCTCAGGACCGCCCATCGATCAGGGAACCGCTCCAGCATTGGAGAAAATCGAACCAAGTGATTGGGACAAAGTCCAATCACTTGGAACCAGGTACAGGGTCCGCCCCGAAAGGCGGGAAGCCCCTGGGGACTATAAGAATTAAGCCCAAGTTCAAATCGTTCTTCTTGACCGGGTCACTCAGCAACGCGAACCAACCCTTGACAGTGATCGGTTCAGCCGCCGCTGATATCCAGTAAGTCTTACTTCAACGCTCGCTATGAGATAGGCGCTCCTAGCTACCAATCTGTACCAACCTCGAACCCCGCAGGCTCAGAACCCAAACGAAAGGCCATTCGTTTCCCTGACCTGGTGGGCCAGTTCCAAGTTAAGTATTGGCCTGTTAGCTGTAGAAGTAGCTTAGATGTAGAATTTATACATGAGTAGTGATTACTGTGTATAATAAATGTGCTTTGATTTGAATCTTACTAAGCGGTGTATTGGATTATTGATCATTACTCGGACTTGAACCACGTGGCGGTATCAGAAAGATACCTGGCGACTCAAGAGCAAAGGTGATAAAACAGAGCAATTAAACTAAGGCAAAAGTTAGCAACACTCTGACAGCGTAGCAGCAGCCTCTTAACACCAGCTTGAAATGCCAGCCTAATTATATGTTCATACCTATGCTTGAACCCAATGAAGTCTATAACTCAGAGAAGAGGATGCTAATATAATGCAGCATCTGCTGCACCTCACAATGTCCCAAAGAATGTCACACCCATTTTCCCACTTACTTATTAGTCATCACGAGGATGGAGTTGCACATACACAGAAATGGCTTCTGGACTGGCGCCAAGAATTACTCCATTAAATTATTGTTACCTGAGCAAATACTGAAGCCAGTTTGCTCAACGTAAGTTCCTACATTGAGAAAATAGGACGAATAATCAATTTAACTAGATTATTTGAAACGCTGTTTGACAATCGGGTGAGGAGGGACAAAATGGCTCTTCTTCGCTCCGTCTCCTCGATAGATCACAGCAAAGGTTTTTTAATTTATTTTCCTCATAGGTGCCTTTTCCAATCCAAATGTATTTGCATTTTAATAAGGAGTCAATCAAACCAGGTTTCTTGAGTCAGAGAAAGAATAAGTTTGTTATATACTAAACCCAAGGGAAAATAACAAAATATGTGGGGCGTCATTCTCCGACCCCCCGCCGGGTCGGAGAATGGCCGTTGGCCGCCGTGAATCCCGCCCCCGCCCCCGCCGAAGTCTCCGCTCCCGGAGATTGGGCGGGGGCGGGAATCCAGCCGCGCCGGTTGGCGGGACCCCCCGCTGGATTCTCCGGCCCGGATGGGCCGAAGTCCCGCCCAGAAACTGCCTGTCCCGCCGGCGTAAATCAAACCTGGTATTTACCGGCGGGACCAGGCGGCGTGGGCGGGCTCCGGGGTCCTGGGGGGGGGCGCGGGGCGATCTGACCCCGGGGGGTGCCCCCACGGTGGCCTGGCCCGCGATCGGGGCCCACCGATCCGCGGGCGGGCCTGTGCCGTGGGGGCACTCTTTCCCTTCCGCCTCCGCTACGGCCTCCACCATGGCGGAGGCGGAAGAGACTCTCCCCACTGCGCATGCGCGGGAAACTTTCGGCGGCCGCTGACGCTCCCGCGCATGCGCGGAGAAACTGACAGCGGCCGCTGACGCTCCCGCGCATGCGCCGCATTTCCGCGCCAGCTGGCGGGGCAACAAACGCCATTTCCGCCAGCTGGCGGGGCGGAAATCCCTCCGGCGTCGGCCTAGCCCCTCAATGTTGGGGCTAGGCCACCAAAGATGCGGAGACTTCCGCACCTTTTTGCCGGCGCGATGCCCGTCTGATTTGCGCCAGCTTTGGCGCCAGTCGGCGGGCATCCCGCCGTTGGGGGAGAATTTCGCCCGTGATATCACACACACACACAGATATCAGAAGTAAGAAAAGTTAAAAGAATATACAATTAAGTCATTTGCTTGTCCTTGAGGGGCAGATTGTTGAACATTGCAGCCGTTTGAAGTTAGCTGGTTCTCTTTAGAATCCTGGAGTTGAATTAAAAGGAAGAAAATTGTTTTCAGCAAAGTTCAGACAACAGCAGCTTGCTGGAGACAATTTCCATCCTTTTAATTTTGTAATCTGTCTCCCAGAAATCAATGGATTCCCCCTCAGGTTCTTTCTCATGGGTAGTCACTATCTCTTGGGTTGGATTTTTGTACTGTCGAGAAAGGGCTTTTCTCAAATTAAAAGAGCGAGAGAGTGAGAAATTTGTTGAGCAATTTTTCCAGATGCATTTGATGGCTTCTGTCTGTGTAGGGTTTGGCAAAATCAACTCTTAAAAATCTCCTGTCTGTATAATCCCTAAAATATATAGAACATAGAACGTACAGTGCAGAAGGAGGCCATTCGGCCCATTGAGTCTGCACCGACCCACTTAAGCCCTCACTTCCACCCTATCCCCGTAACCCAATAACCCCTCCTAACCTTATTTTGGACACTAAGGGCAATTGATCACGGCCAATCCACCTAACCTGCACGTCTTTGGACTGTGGGAGGAAACCGGAGCACCCGGAGGAAACCCACGCAGACACGGGGAGAACATGCAGACTCCGCACAGTCACCCAGCAGGGAATTTGATTTTGTCAAATCAAATAATGGATTTGATTAACACGTCTTGCAGTCATTGTTGTAGAGCAAGTAATCACATTTTGATATTTTGTGTCAGAATCATTTGCAATACTGCAATAAGGTGGAAACCAATAGGAGATCAGGTTATTGTGTCCTGCACAGTGGGGTTTGAGTGCTTGTTGGTTGTACCTGGCTGGTTAGCAGTTCCCATTGTCTTTACTGTTGATTAAAATTTAACACATTGTATTTTTAGTCTCTTCCTTAGCGTGTTGGATTTAGATGTCCCTTTGAAATGTCTCTCTCTTCTCTCCTTTTGGAGGGGATTCTTGTTTGCTTCTTTCACCTTCATGTTAGAAGATGGCCTTGCATTTTTAAAGCAGTTTGCTGTCTCATTTTTTGAAGTATCAAGTTTCCAGTCAGTTGAAAGCTTTTTCAAAATCTTTTTTCCAAACGTAAAGTGACATTTTCATGACAACGCGGAGAATTTTTTCTGTCAAGATATTTCACATCCATCTGCACAAACATACATGGCCTTGGTCTAATAGGCATATGACAACACCCACTGTGGTGTACCCCACCGCTGGTACTGCCTTGCTGTAGCAGGAGAGATCAAGTGCTTAAATCTTGAACCCCAGACAGCAGATTCAGTTGGGAGTGTTTACCAATAGGCTAAGCTAATGTCCTTTGAAGTATTTTCATACTTTAAAAACACAAACTTCAATGTCATGTTGACACTACGTGCTCACAGGTATCATTTATCACAATCTCAATATCTACAGGGTCTCTCATGTGGCCCTGTCGCAGTGCGTGGGGAGGCCGGCCTTTACTGCTTGGACAGAGTCTCTGCAGAAACCTGTAACTTGTCAATATTGCATGGCAGGGCGAGAAAGGGACCATTTCGACGCTTGAGTCCGTTCTGCCATTCAATTAGATTATGAATGAGTATGCTGCCGTTCCAGTTACTTGCCTTGGTTCTATATGCATCGTACAATACCTAACAAAATGTATCAGTATCGGTTCTGAAATCGACCTAGCCTCATCAGCTTTTTGAGGAAAGTCATCCATCAACAAATGTTACTCATACTGGGGGGGGGGGGTTGTCGGGCCATTCTCACCAGCAGGATATTTCTTTCCCGTTGACGGCGAACCCGTGTCGCGGGATTCTGAGCGGGAAATTCCATTGACAGTGGCAGGACCAGACGATCCTGCTATGCGGCCAATGCGACGCCTTCTGCTGCTGAGAAACATGCTGGGGGGGGCGGGGGGGCGCAGGCAATCCCCCTCACCCTATTACCATATATGCAACTCCTCGTACACAGTACGAGTTGCCCAGATTAGTTCAGTATTTTGCTCCAAGAGTCTGTTAGAACATAAGAACTAGGAGCAGGAGTCGGCCATCTGGCCCCTCGAGCCTGCTCCGCCATTCAATGAGATCATGGCTGATCTTTTGTGGACTCAGCTCCACTTTCGGCCCGAACACCATAACCCTTAATCCCTTTATTCTTCAAAAAACTATCTATCGTTATCTTAAAAACATTTAAAAAAGGAGCCTCAACTGCTTCACTGGGCAAGGAATTCCATAGTTTCACAACCCTTTGGGTGAAGAAATTCCTCCTAAACTCAGTCCTACATCTACTTCCCCTTATTTTGAGGCTATGCCCCCTAGTTCTGCTTTCACCCGCCAGTGGAAACAACCTGTCCGCATCTATCCTGTCTATTCCCTTCATAATTTCATATGTTTCTATAAGATCCCCCCTCATCCTTCTAAATTCCAACCAGTACAGTCCCAGTCTACTCAACCTCTCCTCGTAATCCAACCCCTTCAGCTCTGGGGTTAACCTAATGAATCTCTTCTGCACACCCTCCAGTGCCAGTACGTCCTTTCTCAAGTAAGGAGACCAAAACTGAACACAATACTCCAGGTGTGGCCTCACTAACACCTTATACAATTGCAGCATAACCTCCCTAGTCTTAAACTCCATCCCTCTAGCAATGAAGGACACAATTCCATTTGCCTTCTTAATCACCTGTTGCACCTGTAAACCAACGTTTTGCGACTCATGCAGTAGCACACCCAGGTCTCTCTGCACAGCAGCATGTTTTAATATTTTATCATTTAAATAATAATCCCTTTTGTTGTTATTCCTACCAAAATGGATAACCTCACATTTGTCAACATTGTATTCCATCTGCCAGACTCTAGCCCATTCACTTAGCCTATCCAAATCCCTCTGCAGACTTCCAGTATCCTCTGCACTTTTTGCTTTACCACTCATCTTAGTGTCGTCTGCAAACTTGGACACATTGCCCTTGGTCCCCAACTCCAAATCATCTATGTTCTGAAGTCATTTCTTTTTGAAGGCACTTGCTTCATAGAGTCTTGGAGAGACTGACTTCCCCAGGGTAAGACAGCATGGGATGAATCTTACAGGGGATAGATTGCCCATGCCCTCTGACCTAAAAGTCATTCGTCACTCGGCCTACGTGAAATCCCGCTGTCCTGTTTGGGGGGGGGGGGGGGGTGTTGTGACCTTAATTAGTTAAGAGTGGGACTTCTGCCTCTCAGAGACATCATCATAGAGAGCTGCTCGCCAAGAGGATCAGAAGAGAGTGGCGCCCACTGCTGGGCCTACAACTAATCCCAAAGAAGAAGCAAAAGTAGAGACCATACTTGAGGTAAGTCTGGATATTTTGGGTGGGCATGGCTGCGAGGGGGGGGGGGGGAGTGGGAGTGTTAAGGCCGGGGTTGGCGGGGAGGCATAAATGTGGGGGGTGGGGTGAAGGGCTGTACCATCTTGGGCAAATGAGTGCTCCCCTTTTCTTGTTTGCCAGCAGCCCACAAGGTTCAAGTTGCCAACCTGGCTGCCGTCCTTCCACATTCCCCACAGGTCGAAAAATTGCACAGGAGTCAGAATGTGACCCTTAGATAGTAGTTAATTGTCCAGTTGAGGGCCTCCACCCTATCCTCCTACTTAAACTTTATCCACCCCCCATAATATGGGGCACAAGTCAGGGGTGGGCAGAAGTTGGCGGGGTGCACCGTCAGGGCGGCTGTAAATTCACCCCCATATGTTACTCTGTTTCCCAGATCTTTATATTCTGGATACATTTTGTTCCTTTCTTTACTGTCAATAATCTGTGAAATTCACATGATGACATATTTTGAGTTTAACCAGAGTTGGACATCAAAGTCACTCATTTACAAAGTTAAAGTATCAAAAGAAATTTGAGTTATGGTAGAATAATTAGATTTTTGACTGTACTGACCTTGTCTGCAGATTATGTTACTTTGTGGGAATGAGATAAGACCATTATAGACATGTTTGTGGGAACTGTACAGGCTACGTTACTGAGTCAGTCAGTGTGTGTTAAACATACGCATTAAAATTAATTATGTCACTGAGGCACCCTGGGGTTCGAACTGTATCTTCTGATTGTAATGTGATTCCTTCTCACTGTCTGGCTCAGTTACCCCTCCAGGCACCATTCTCAATTATTTCATTATAAATAGCGCATCTTGAGATGTACTGTCAAAAATAAAAGCATGGGACTGACTGTCATAGCATTGTATAACTGTGTGACTTCTGAAATGAAGAATACTGGGTTATTCCCTCGATAAAAATATAGATGGTGTTGGATTTGATTCCTTGTCCTCAGTGAGTTGGCTGATCTTGATGGTTGATTGTAATGCCTTTCGCTGGCAAGGATAAAATAAAAATCCTCCAGGGCTTTTTTTAACTTGTTCCAGTATTTATCCCTCATTAAAGCAAATTATCTCATTGCTGCTTGTTAGATCTTGCTGCTGCTGCATTTCCCTACACTACAACAGGGACACACTTCAAAATACTTACCTGGCTGTGAGATCCCGAGGACAGAAAGGCACTATATAAATTCAAGTTCTTCATTTTTTCCCTTCCCAATTGCCATGTAACGATCCCTACTGGATGGTGATGTCCTTTATGAGAAAGGTAACCTGTTGACAATCATTTTCTAAAATGAGAATCGAGGAACGAGCTCCTGGGAAAATGTCAATGTTCTGTCACCATCTGTGGAGAGTTTTTCAGCAAAGCTCGGGGCCATCAGGACAGAAGGGGAGAAAATGCAAGCTTTTCATTCATAAAGGTTGTTCCGTTTTCATAAAATAAAATTGTTCAGGAGACCATTTGATGATTTTGCAAAAATTTGATATGAGACAAATCAAATTAAAATGTTATTGTGCTGTACACATGCCCTTCTGCATGATATAATTAGGTGAAAGGTTCCAGGTGGCTTCTTTGTCTCCACATTCTCACCACCATGAAGACAATGGCGTACAATGTTTAAATTTTCCCTGAAGCACAAAGCATGCCCTGGACATAGCGAAGAGAAGCAAATTGCCCATTTTTTCTATTATTAATTTAAATGTAAGAACTTTCAGGCATGCTTTTTAATGGCAATAAAAGGTGTAAATCAACCCCAATTCTTCTTCAAACACCACCCCCTAACTGGATTACTGTGTAAGAATAGCAACAGTGTGATATCCTTCAGCCTAACATATTGTCAATATTTCTTATGAAAATTTACATAATTTAGAAAAATTATTTGGTGTGGTCACAATAGACAATCCAAATTTATCAGTAATTAAAGGATTTGTAAGTGCAGCCTTTTATGTCCTCCCTTGTTATTATTTTTGTTATCATGGCACCTCCTTTAAGGATTTCTTTCTACTTGTTCTTGGTGTGTGATCTTCGCTGGTGTTTTTGAAAACTCACCACTATTCTTAGAATTCCCCCTATACCAAAAAGGGCCGACATTCTAAATGGTGATCAGGGATTCTCACTCCCTGATTTTTTCTTTTAAAAACTGCAATTACTGTCTTTACAGAAAAGTAAAAGATCTTGCTTCTGGATCCGAAGGGACCTTCGGGCCCAACAGAGCTGTGAGAGCTGGCTCTGCTGGCTATCTCTGAGCTGACTCTGAGCTGAATTTGCCTACTCTTTAAATTCTAGTCTTCCTGAGATGTATTAGCTATTTTAGCTCGGCTGCTCTGCCCTGTCCATTTCCCATGGCCAAGCTGACTGTAATCTGACTCTGAGCCGCTTCTCCGCCTCTCTCTAAGTTCTGGGGCGAAATTCTCCGGTTTCGGCGCGATGTCCGCAGACTGGCGCCCAAAACGGCGCAAATCAGTCGGGCATCGCGCCACCCCAAAGGTGCGGAATGCTCCGCATCTTGGGAGGGCCGAGCCCCAACCTTAAGGGGCTAGGCCCGCGCCGGACGAATTTCCGCCCCGCCAGCTGGCGGAAAAGGCCTTTGGTGCCCCGCCTGCTGGCGCGGAAATGACATCTCCGGGCGGCGCATGCGCAGGAGCATTAGCGGCCGCTGACGACATTCCCCCGCATGCGCAGTGGAGGGAGTCTCTTCCGCCTCCCCCATGGTGGAGACCGTGGCAAAGGCGGAAGCGAAAGAGTGCCCCCACGGCACAGGCCCGCCCGCGGATCGGTGGGCCCCGATTGCGGGCCAGGCCACTGTGGGCACACCACCCGGGGCCAAATCGCCCCCCCCAGGACCCCGGAGCCCGCCTGCGCCGCCTTGTCCCGCCGGTAAGATAGGTGGTTTAATCTACGGCGGCGGGATAGGCATTCTAGCAGCGGGACTTTGGCCCAACCGGGCTGGAGAATCGCGGGGGGGGGGGGCCGCCAACCGGCGTGGCGCGATTTCCGCCCCCGCCGAATATCCGGTGCCAGAGAATTCGGCAACCGGTGGGGGCGGGATTCACGCCAGCCCCCGGCGATTCTTCGACCCAGCGGGGGGTCGGAGAATCTCGCCCCATGTTCTGGTTCCTGCTCTGGTCTCTAGGTTTATATATTTTTCTAACAGTTATCTAGTTTTTATGACTTTCTTGTAAAGTAACATTTTTCACTTTGATTGTAAAAAGTATCTTTGATCTAAACATTCTAATCCAACTAAGTACTCATTTTGACTTGACTTCACCTCATAGATCAGATTAACTTGTGTCCTTTGTGAGAAGATGCTTTGACTTCAATAGAGGTGTGAATTTTGGTTTGGTTCCTGTCATTTCTTTTTTTTTTAAATATGTTTTTATTAAGAATTTTTCAACAAAATATTTTCCACCTTACAAACAAACCCCCCCCCCGTAACAAAGAAAAGAAAGAGAACTTGCGTGGCAAGACATGAACATGGCAAGTCAATAAGATACAGAGCTTTGTACATTGGAATCATAGATCATAGAATTTACAGTGCAGAAGGAGGCCATTCGGCCCATCGAGTCTGCACCGGCTCTTGGAAAGAGCACCCTACCCAAGGTCCACACCTCCACCCTATCCCCACAACCCAGTAACCCCACCCAACACTCAGGGCAATTTTGGACACTATGGGCAATTTAGTATGGCCAATCCACCTAACCCGCACATCTTTGGACTGTGGGAGGAAACCGGAGCACCCGGAGGAAACCCACGCACACACGGGGAGGATGTGCAGACTCCATCTTCCCGTACATGTCAGGTTCCGGATCACTCATGTGTTTTCTTGCTCAAATGCCCCCCAGCGGAACCCCCCCTCCCCCCCCTCCCCCCGCTCGAACAATGTCCCCCCCCCCGGGTTGCTGTTGCTGCTGTCCGACCTTCATCTAACGCTCCGCGAGATGGCCTAGGAACGGTTGCCACCGCCTGTAGAACCCCTGCGCAGACCCTCTCAAGGCAAACGTATCCTTTCCAACTTGACAAACCCTGCCATATCATTTATCCAGGCCTCCACGCTGGGGGGCTTCGCCTCCTTCCACATTAGCAAGATCCTTCGCCGGGCTACTAGGGACGCAAAGGCCAGAATGCCGGCCTCTTTCGCCTCCTGCACTCCCGGCTCGTCCACTACTCCAAATAGTGCTAGCCCCCAGCTTGGCTTGACCTGGACTTTCACCACCTTAGATACTGTTCCCGCAACTCCCCTCCAGAACCCTCCAGTGCCGGGCATGACCAAAACATATGGACATGGTTCACCGGACTTCCTGAGCACCTCCCACATCTGTCCTCCGCCCCAAAGAACCTACTCAGCCTCGCCCCCGTCATATGCGCTCTATGAACCACCTTAAATTGTATCAGGCTAAGCCTGGCACACGAGGAAGAGGAATTAACCCTACTTAGGGCATCAGCCCATAGCCCCTCCTCAATCTCCTCCCCCAGCTCCTCCTCCCATTTACCCTTCAGCTCTTCTACCAAAGCCTCTCCCTCTTCTTTCATCTCCTGGTATATCGCCGACACCTTGCCCTCTCCGACCCATACGCCCAAAATCACCCTATCTTGAATCCCTTGTGCCGGGTGTAGCGGATATTCCCTCACCTGCCGCCTCACAAACGCCCTCACTTTCCTGTACCTGAAAGCGTTTCCCGGGGGTAGCCCAAACTTTTTCTCCAGCGCCCCTAAACAAGCAAATGTCTCGTCAATGAACAGGTCCCCCATTCTTCTAATCCCTACCCGATGCCAACTCTGAAATCCCCCATCCATCCTTCCTGGGACAAACCGATGGTTGTCTCTGATTGGGGACCACACCGAGGCTCCCGTCGCACCCCTGTGCCATCTCCACTGCCCCCAGACCTTTAGCGTTGCCGCCACCACCGGGCTCGTGGTGTACCTTGTCGGCGAGAGCGGCAGCGGTGCCGTCACCAACGCCCCCAGGCTCGTTCCCTTGCAGGACGCCATCTCCAACCTCTTCCACGATGCCCCCTCTCCCTCCATCACCCACTTATGGATCATCGCTACGTTGGCTGCCCAATAATAACCACCCAAATTCGGCAACAGCAACCCTGCTCTATCCCTGCTATGCTCCAGGAACCCCCTCCTTACCCGCGGGGTCTTGCTCGCCCACACAAATCCCGTAATGCTCCTGCTTACCCTCTTAAAAAAGGCCTTAGTAATCACAATTGGGAGGCATTGGAATACAAAAAGAAATCTCGGGAGGACCACCATTTTAACCGACTGTACCCTACCCGCCAGCGAGAGTGGCAACATGTCCCACCTTTTAAAATCCTCCTCCATCTGTTCCACCAACCGCGTCAAATTAAGTTTGTGCAGTGCCCCCCAGCTCCTAGCGACCTGAATCCCCAAGTATTGAAAGCTCCTTTCCGCCCTCCTCAATGGTAGGTCGTCTATCCCTCTTCCCTGGTCCCCCGGGTGGATCACAAAGAGCTCACTCTTTCCCACAATGAGCTTACAGCCCGAAAAGTCTCCAAACTCTCGTAGGATCTGCATTACCTCCACCATCCCCTCCACTGGATCCGTCACATACAGCAACAGGTCGTCCGCATACAGCGACACTCGATGCCATCAGCCAAGGTGGAAGCGAGACCCCGGAGGTAGACTTCCTGGGAAAGACAAACAATTGGTTGTGAGGGGTCGTGCAGAGGAGTGACCTAATGGAGTGTAGGGCATCGGGTAGGACCTCCTACCAGCGGGTGGTTGGGAGACTTCTCGACCGCAGGGCCAGAAGGACAGCCTTCCACACGGTCGCGTTCTCCCTCTCCACCTGCCCGTTTCCCCGTGGGTTATAGCTGGTCGTTCTGCTCGAGGCGATGCCTTTGCTGAGCAGATACTGACGCAGTTCATCGCTCATGAACGATGTACCCCGGTCGCTGTGGATATAAGCGGGGAAACCGAACAGGGTGAAGATGCTGTGCAGTGCCTTAATCACAGTGGCTGAGGTCATGTCGGGGCAGGGAATGGCGAATGGGAAACGGGAGAACTCATTGATCACGGTGAGGAAATAGGCATAACGATTGGTGGACGGGAGGGGCCCCTTGAAGTCCACGCTCAGTCGCTCAAAGGGACCCGAGGCCATCACGAGCCGAACATTGTCTGGCCGGTAGAAGTGCGGTTTGCACTCTGCACAGACTTGGCAGGCCCTGACCATGGCCTTGGCCTCCTTGGTTGAGTAAGGTAGGTTGCGGGACTTGATAAAATGGACGCGCCGGGTAACCTCCAGGTGGCAGAGGTCATTGTGGATGGCTTGCAGGCGGTCCTCCTGCGTGTTGGCGCATGTGCCGCGGGACAGGGCATCTGGGGGCTCGTTGAGCTCCCCTGGACGATACTTGATACTGTACGTGTAGGTGGAGAGTTCGATCCTCCACCTCAAAATTTTATCGTTTTTTATTTTGCCCCGTTGCGTGTTATCGAACATATAGGCGACTGACCGTTGGTCGGTGACGAGGGTAAACCTCCTTCCGGCGAGGTAGTGTCTACAGCGCCGCACAGCCTCCACAATGGCTTGTGCCTCCTTTTCGACTGCAGAGTGCCAAACCTCGGAGGCGGTGAGGGTTTGGGAGAAGAACGTTACTGGTCTGCCTGCCTGATTGAGGGTAGCAGCCAGGACGATGTCTGATGCATCGCTCTCTACCTGGAAAGGGATGGTTTCGTCCACCGCGTGCATAGCGGCCTTGATGATGTCGGCCTTGATGCGGTTGAAGGCCAATTGAGCCTCAGCCGAGAGGGGAAAAATGGTGGTCTTTATGAGTGGGTGGGCTTTGTCCGCATACTTGGGGACCCACTGGGCGTAATAAGAGAAAAGCCCCAAGCACCGTTTGAGGGCCTTGAGGCTGCGGGGGAGAGGGAGTTCCTTAAGGGGGCACATGCGGTTGGGGTTGGGACCTAGGACCCCGTCTTCCACGACATAGCCGAGGATGGCCAGCCGGGTGGTGTGGAAAACGCATTTGTCCTCGTTATAGGTCAGGTTAAGGGCTCGGGCGGTCTGGAGGAACTTTTCGAGGTTAGCGTCATGGTCCTGCTGATCATGGCCGCAGATGGTGATATTGTCCAAGTACGGGTATGTAGCCCGCAAACCGTACTGGTCCACCATTTGGTCCATCGCCCTTTGAAAGACGGAGACCCCATTTGTGACACCGAAGGGGACCCTGAGGAAGTGGAAGAGCCGGCCGGCTGCTTCGAAGGCAGTAGAGGGACGGTCTTTTGGTCGGATGGGGAGCTGGTGGTAGGCGGATTTGAGGTCGACCGTGGAAAAGACTCGGTATTGGACGATCCGACTTACCATTTCCGCGATGCGAGGAAGGGGGTACACATCAAGCTGCGTGAATCGGTTTATGGTCTGGCTATAATCCACGACCATCGGTTTCTTCTCCCGGACCGGACTACCACCACTTGCGCTCTCCAAGGGCTGTTGCTAGCCTCGATGACCCCCTCTCCCAGTAAGGGCTGGACCTCTGACTTGATAAAAGCCATATCTTGGGCACTGTAGCGCCGGCTCCTGGTGGCGACGGGCTTACAGTCGGGAGTGAGGTTCGCGAATAGCGAGGGGGGTGCGACTTTCAGTGCCGCAAGGCAGCATACTGTGAGGGGCGGCAAGGGTCCGCCGATCTTCAGTGTCAGGCTTCGGTGGCTGCACTGGAAATCCAGTCCGAGCAGCAGGGGGGCACAGAGGTGAGGGAGGATATAAAATTTGAAACGGGTGTATTTGGCGCCCTGGATCGAGAGATCCGCAATACAGTACCCCGTGATTTGTACCGAGTGGGACCCGGATGCGAGGGCTATGGTTTGGGATGCGGGATGGGTGCGTAGGGAGCAGCGCCTTACCGTTTCAGGGTGGATAAAGCTCTCCGTGCTCCCGGAGTCGAAGAGGCATGCAGTGTCGCGCAAGTTGACTTGGACCTGCATCATAGAGTTCTGCAGGTGTTTTGGCCGAGTTTGGTCGAGGGTGATCGCACCCACTCGCGGGTAGTCGAGTCCTCAGCCGAGTCGGACTCGTAAAATGGCCGGCGCCGTCGGTCGCGCATGTCGGGTCGACAAGATGGCCACCGACAAGATGGCCGCTCCCATGATTCGCACGAGGCTGATGACGCGTCAGAAGGGGGTGTGTCGGGTCGGTGCGCAGCAGCATTGCGAGGCCTGCGGGCCTGAGAGCCTGATTTTCGGGCCGGCTGTTCTTTGTTTTTCTGGCCCCTGGGTCTTGCCAGGCAGACCCTCGCAAAATGCCCTTTCTTCCCGCAGTCGCTGCAGATCGCGGAGCGGGCTGGGCAGCGTGGGCGTGGGTGCTGGCCCTGTCCGCAGAAGTAGCACGGTGTGCCCCCATGGTGAGCGGGTCGCCGCGTGGCGCAGGCCTGTAATACGGCTGAGTCTGAGGAAGTCCGTGCGGGGCTCGCATAGTCCGCGGGGTACGTACCCAAGCTATGTCGGGCCACCTCCAGCGAGGAGGCGAGCGTTAGCGTGTCCTGGAGGTCTTTTGCCCCGTTTTCGAGCAGCCGCTGCTGGATGCAGGTCGAGCGGATGCCAGACACGAAAGCGTCTCTGATGTGCAGGTTCATATGGACTTCCCCTGTCACATCCTGATGGTCACAGTCCCTGGCAAATTCTCGACAAATTCATCTAGCGATTGCCCCGAGCGCTGCCGGCAGGTAGAGAGCAGATGCCTGGCGTGTACCTCGTTGATGGGTTTGACAAACCGCTTGCGGAGTAACTCAACCGCCTCTTCATAAGTCGTCGCCTTTTTGAGTGTGGCAGAGATTCTGTGACTCACCCGGGCGTGGAGTAGATGCAGCTTGCGTGGCCCCAGGATGGGAGTCTCTGCGGAGTCCAGGTAGGCCTTCAAGCACCACAGCCAGTATTTAAAAATTTCCTTCGCCTCCGGTGTCCGTGCTTCCAGATTGAGCTTCTCTGGTTTTAGGCCTGCGTCCATCCTGAATCTAGTTTAGTCTAATATATTGAGGTACCCTCAATAACGACGCTTAGAGTGTAAACGGTAAAGAAGGCTTTATTAGACTAAGAACTATGCTAGAGCTGAGACATGTGCTGACTGCTGCACAGCCCATGAGGCAGCCCTTTATATATGGCTCACAGATGGGCGGAGCCAGAGGCGGAGTCCCCAGGGTTCCAAGCCCGGTCTTAAAGGGGACATCACCTTACATGATGATAAGGCAGTAACCGTTCATCACAGTTAACATCTCCATATGCCACATGGAAATCTTTTTTGCACAGGTAACACAGTGCATCTTTAAATGTCAGGACTGCCTATCATTCAAATCAACATTCCCACTTCCGACCTGATGTTAGCAGGAACAGCTGAAGATGGTCGGGCCGAGGACACTACCCTGAGGAACTCCTGCAGTGATGTCCTGGAGCTGAGATGATTGTTTTTGAATTATCACAGCCACTCTCCTTTGCGTTAGATGTGACTCCAGCCAGTGGAGAGTGTTCCCCTCACTCGCCAGACATTTGCTTCAGCTTAGCTCGGATTTCCTTTGCTTCAGGCTTTTAAAAATCAAGAAGTGAAAACAGAGAATAACTTTGATCTAATTTCTTCCAGTCTATTTTAACCTATTTCCTTAAATTTTCAAGTGGTGCATTGCTGACATTGTTTGCTGAGCTGCCGTTGAGGAGACATTTTAATTGAGTGTAAGGCTAGCAGGTGTATCTAAAATCTTTAAACTTTCATGTTAATGGTGTCCATTGACTTTCTGAAATGGCTGTGAATCGGTGTTAAAGGCATTAAAATAGTGTTGGGGGATCTTTACTGCCTCCCCAATGTCATGTTAGCCTGCTGATACCTACATTGTGTCTGCCTATTTTAATAAGACAGTGTTTAATGTGCAAATAGGGGTCCTGTGACCTACTTGGACCCTGATTGTCATTTTATGAGAGAAGTAATTGTGTTAGCGCCAATCATCTTCCAACGGCAGAATCCTCAATTATTTGAGGACTTCTACCGTGATTTTACTCTGGGGAAAGATAAGGAGACGGGGCCCAAGTCCATCCCGCAGCAGAACAGGGATTGAGTTTGGTGTTACTCTGAACCACACACTAGCTGTCTAACTTTTCCCATGTTCGCACATCTTCCTCAACCTCCCAGAGTGTTGTCCATTCTGTGTCCAATGGGCTGTGTCAAGGCTCTATTGTCTGCTCCTTCGATTAACAGAAGCCAAGGCTTGAAAACTGCGGCCTCCACTTATCGGGTAGAATGGGCAATCGGCTGTACCATTGGTTACCCAACAGTCAAAAGCGATGACTCCAACTGCTTCTTCATAACATCAGCTTACTCGCCTTACTGCACCTGCTCTCTGACCCCACCAGCAAAATGTCTCAAGTGTACAACATAAATAGTTTGAGACAATGGGCACGATTTTCTGGAAAGATTTCGAAGTGTGGTAGGAAGCGGGAACGCCGCGAGCTTCCCGGTGCTCGGCTCTGCGAGGTCGGGAACACAATTCAACGTTAATTGGTCCACTTAACGAGGACCCCATGGGCTTCACGCTGCAAATGAAGGCTTGCCAGCCCTTGCGCTCGGACCAAGCTTGCCAGCCCCCTGCTAACAAGGTCGAGCAGCACTTAAGCTGCACGTGTACAACCAACCCCACTCAGCTTGCAGCCATGGCGCCGAGACGCCCAGCCACAAAGTTTGGAGATGCGGACCTGGGCAGGCTCCTAGATGTGGTTGAGGCCAGGAGGGGTGTCCTTTTCTCACCCGGAGGGTGAGTCACACGGCAGCCAGTGCCACTTGGGACAAAGTGGCAGCAGTTGTCAGCTCAGGGAGTGTGACCAGGAGGACTGGCCTCCGGTACCACAAGAAGGTCAACGACCTACTTCGGGCAGCACGGGTGAGTTGACACCAACGCCCATCCCAAGACCTTTTCGCGCCCTTCCGAGCATTTATAGATACATAGATACATAGAATCTGGGAGCAGGAGGAGGCCTTTTGGCCCTTTGAGCCTGCTCCGCCATTCATCACCATCATGGCTGATCATTCTCCCCCCAAACACCCTCCCTTCACCCCCCTCCCTTCAACCCCCCACTCATTTCAACCCCCCTAACCATCCTTCACCAACCCCCCACCACTGTGAATCGCACGTGTAGCTAACAATGCCCTCTATGTGCGTCTCTGCAGGAGAAGCTCTCCCACAATTGCCAGGAGAGATCCCAGACTGGCGGTAGGGTTCCGGACATAAGAATCCTCATGACCCTCAGGGAGCATGCCCTGGAGGTGATGGGGATGGCCGAGGACAGAGCGGTCACCAGAGCGGAGGTTGGCACACGCTGCAGAGGTGAGGATCCACTGGGCCCCACCTGGGGGACTTGTCAAACGTGAGTTGTTATTGTCTTCCTGACTGACTCATCCCTCCCACTGATATGTCCATTCTCCTGCAGTTCCTCCAGCCAATGGCGTTGGCCCATGCAGGGTGGCCCCCTCCCCTGCCTCTAATGAGACTACCTCGGAGGAGAGTTCTGAGGAAGACACGATTGACGCATCACAACTGTGCCGTTGGGCCCAGCGCGCGAAAGCAAGTACGGAGATGAAGGACATGGAAAGGTAAGGAAGGAACTATAGGAAAGGTCTCTGATAGGGTAAGAATGATTGAATGACAAAATTGGTGTGGGGCAAGCTGAACGGTGATTTCAGTGTCACAGTGTAAATAGGATCCGTGTTGGGATTATTGTCAGGCTGTTGTGCAGTATCTAACTTGGACATCTGCCACATGTTTGAAATATGTTTGTGGCAAATTATTAGCTTTGATAAAGATATAGTTAAATGGTTTCATTTTAACTTTCCTGATTGAAGTATTATTCTCTTTGGACTATGTTCAAGATTAATTATTGGGCCTCTACATTTTCAGTTTCCATTTTAATGATTCAACAGATCTTCTCACTAGTCCAAAGGTAAATCAGGGGCGGGATTCTGCGGGAATCGTCGGGTGGGCAACTCCTGCACGGAGGAGTGGCGTGAGCCACTCTGGCGTCGGGTTCCCCGAAGGTGCAGAATCCTCCGCACCTTCAGGGGCTAGGCCGGTGCCGGAGTGGTTTGCGCCGCGCCAGCCGGCGCGGAAGGGGCTTGGTGCCACACCCCCACACCAACCAGCGGCGAAGGGCCACCGCCAGCCAGCACGAGTTGGCACATGCGAGGGAGCGCCAGCATGTGCTGGCATCATCCCAGCGCATGCGCAGGGGTGGGTTCATCTCCGTGTCAGCCATCGCGGAGTTCCACAGCAGCCGATGCGGAGGAATAGAGTGTCCCCACGGCACTGACCCACCCGCGGATCGGTGGGCCCTGATCGCGGGCCAGGCCACCGTGGGGGCACCTCCCCGGCCCAGATCCCCCCGCGCCCCCCCCCCCCCCCCCCCCCGAGGACCCCAGAGGCTGCCTGTGCAGCCAGATCCCGCCGGTAAATACCTGTTATAATTTACGCCGGCGGGACCGGCCTAAAACAGGCGGCCACTCGGCCCATCGCGGGCCGGAGAATCGCCGGCAATCGGCGCGGTCCGATTCCCGCCCCCGCCAAATCCCCGGCGGGGAGTCGGAGAATCCCGCCCCAGATTCCTATCATAAGACAATGATTGAATGTACAATTGTATTTATTGAAAAACAAGAACAGCGAAGTTAAACAGACTCGCGTGTACATGGAAGTGTATTTTCTCGGGGTTGTCCTGTCATTGTGAGGTTTGGGGGAACTACATGGATTCATCCATTTTCTGATTCCGCCTCTCTCTCACTCCTACTCTCCCAGGCAGCTACTTGTTTACATTTTAAACATTCCTTAAATGGGCTGGAAAAAGTTCGAGACTCACCATGTCAGTGTTCCTCTATGATACTTCCAGAAATAATTTAATTTGGCAGTATTTTTATTATTTTTATTTTACTGTCTGTAAGCTTTATGCATGTTACATGTTCCTACTTATCTCGTCTGTATAGACCCTCCCACTCCACACAGTTTCCCAGTGAGAAACACGATGATATAATTATCTTTGTGACCAATGCTACTTTCCTCCTCAGCCCTACAGGAAGTTTCTGACTTTTTCACATCCTTATTATATCCTGCTTCCTGTTTGTTGTTCTTCATTCTTTCTTCACTCTTTTTCTTTACTATTTTATTCTTTACTTTTCCTCTTAATATGCTCCACTTCTTATCTGACTTTTAATAATCTCTCACTTACTTGCTTTTCAAATTAATTAAGACACAGCAAGCTTGTGTTTTATGCCACTTCAAAATTCTACTTTAAATTAAAAGAAAAACTCCTTTGCCCTTCGCCTGTTGCATCGCTGTTTCATTTTACAGAACTGGATGTGATATTATTGAGGGTGAAACTGGAAATGTCATTTAGAATTGTCGAACATGTATTCAGGGTGACTATGGGTAATCCCTGATTCCTTTTTGTCATTTGTTTATGTAAACATGCGGGCCGATGTTTGGGGGTTGGTGGGAGGATGGGATTGTTGTTATTGTTATGGGTATTGACATATTTGTTGCTGATTATTGTTTATTGTTGGTGGATGTAAATTTGGGAGAAAATGTGAAAAAGGAGGAGAATAAAAATATTTAAAAAAAAAAAAGAATTGTCGAACATCCCAGGGCACCTCTCAGAAACATGAATAAAAATTAACACCAAGGCAAAGAAGGAAAGAGTGGTAATGAAGACCAAAAGATTCGATAAATAGATGGTGGGCGCGATCTGATGGGTGACGTACTAAGGGCCGTAGCGGGCGTGATTTCCTGGGTGCTTCCTGATGGCTGACCTGGCGAGAGCGCGGCCGGTATCTAAAGGCAATTAGTGCTGGAAATGACCACAGGCGTCACAGTGGAAATGGCCGCCTGTCAGCTGATTCGCCTGGACTATGCCCGGCAGCACCATGATAACAAGGGGGAGCAGCGAGGTTGGTAACACTGGGCTAAATCGCTGGCTTTGAAAGCAGACCAAGGCAGGCCAGCAGCACGGTTCAAATCCCGTACCAGCCTCCCCGAACGGGCGCTGGAATGTGGCGACTAGGGGCTTTTCACAGTGACTTCATTTGAAGCCTACTTGTGACAATAAGCGATTTTCATTTTCATTCATCAGACGTGAGGATCCACTGCTCCTTCACCCAGAGGACCTGTCTCAAGTGAGTTGTGGGTGCCAGTCAAGAAGATCCTTCCCTCTCACTGACCACGTGTCCATTCTCTTGTAGGATCTCCATTGGATGGGACCGGGCCATCCAGGGCATTCCCCCCGTCTTCCAAGGGAACAACTTGGAGGAGAGCTCCGAGGATGCCACCATCAATGTGTGACAGCTATCACCCCCACTTTCCACCAGTGCAGAGACACACCTCGGTGGCTGACATTCATGGACAGGCTCCTGGGACACAACCTGGTGAACATGGCACAGTTGCTGATGCACATCAGGTGGAAGCAGGAACATCCAGGAAGTCAGCAGTCGGAGCTCTGCTGGATCCCAGGACTCAGCTGGGTCCCAGTCAGATGGCAAATGTCTGGACAAGGTCATCCCGGAGCTGATGCAGACGCTGGGACACGGCCGTGAGATTCAGGAGGGGATGTCGGTAACACTCTGGCGACTGCATAGCCGATTGGAGGAGTCCCAAAAGCTACGGGTGCAGGAGATGGCGCTGGCAATCCATGGCACCGAGGCCAACATTGTTCGGGTGGTGACCAGAGAGGAAAGCCTTGGGCATGATGTCAGCACCATGAGTGGTGGTGTTCAAGGCATTGGTCAGTCAGTGACGACCATAGCTCCAGCATATCCCAGATGCTGGAGGAAGTGTCCTAGGTGCAGGTGGACATTGCCGAGGCATTCCAGAGCATGTCCGAATCACGGAGGAGCATCGCTGAGGACGTCGACACCATGGTGCTGACAATGGGGAGGTGCCAGGACCAGCAGGACCAGATGATGCAGGGGCCTCTGGGGCTCGCTCCAGCTGCCACTCCTTCCCATGGAGTCCCCCAGGGCCCTACAGGCCCCGTGCAGGAGGAGGGAGTGCTGGAGGCCAACCTGGAGCCTTCCACCAGGGAGATAATGGCGGTCTCCATTTCTTCTGAGTCTACTCTGTCACGTTATTCCACATAGCAGGTCGGTCTGCACCCCCACCCCATGTTGCCTCTGCTCCTCTCCCCCCACCCCTGCCCTGGGCCCAGTGGTCCCAGATCAGGAACCCCCGATGTATACCATGTGTGGGTGATGGGTGTGAAGTGCTGTCAGCAGACAGGAGTCAGACTGTAACACAGATTGAGGAGCAGCAGAGCTCCGCTCACAGCAGGGGGGGTTAACCTCACCCCCCTGCCTTGTATAATGACCCACTGACGGTGTCAACACAGGCCCATCACCCGAAGTGATGTTACACAGACCCTGGGAAGGTAGAACACGGTAGTCGGGGGTGGGGGGGAGAGATGGTGGGGGGAGATGAAAGGGAGGGGGTGAATAGGTGGGAGGGTGGGGGATGGGGTTAGGCAATGGGGGGCGATCAGGGGACTGGGGGGGGAGGGGGGAGAGGGGTGAGTTGATGGTCAAAGTTCCATCCTATGAGAAGCGGGCGAGAGTGAGGGCCTCCCATCGGGCAAGCTGGACTCTTGCCGCCGCGGCCCGACCGCATCCCCCGCCTGCACCCGTGGGTCTTCCCCGGGGTTGTCCTCCAACCCCTCCTGGTCCAGCCCCTCCTTGTTCTCCTTCTCAGACGAGGCCGCATTTCCTTCCTCCTCCAGCATATTGCCACACTGCTGTGCCATGTTGTGGAGGGCACAGCAGGCCACCACAAAGCGGGATCACAGTCTGAGGATTCAGGGTAAACCATTTCGGACACAGGTGAGGAGACTTTTCTTCACCCAGAGAGTGGTGAGCCTGTGGAATTCATTCCCACAGGAAGTAGTTGGTGCTAAAACATTGAATATATTCAAGAGGCGGCTGGATATAGCCCTTGGGGAGAATGGGATCAAAGGCTATGGGGAGAAAGCAGGATTAGGCTATTGAGTTGGATGATCAGCCATGATGGTGATGAATGGCGGAGCAGGCTTGAAGGGCCAAAAGGCCTCCTCCTGCTCCTATATTCTATGTATCTATGTTGCAGTTGGCAGTGGTGAAGGCTGTAGAAAGGTTGTGAAGAATGAGGATGGGTCAGGCATCGTGGCCAAGTTACAGAGAAAGATATTTATCACTTAGGAAGAAAAATCACTTTTTAATTCAAATGAGGAAGCAAAGTGAGGAACAAACCAAGTGTTGGTGGTTTGACCTTCATAAGGACAAAAATGGGGATGTTTGCGATGACTGCATAATGTTCAGCACCATTCGCAACTCATCAGATACTGAAGCAGTCCCTGTCCAAATGCAGCAAGATCCGGACAATATCCAGGCTTGGGTTGACAAGAGGCAAGTTACATATGTGCCACACACGGGCGAGGCAATGACCATCTCCAGCAAGCGTGAATCTCCCCTTGAATTCAACAGTGTCACCATTGGTGAATCCCACACTATCAACACTGGAGGTCGCCATGGACCAGAAACTTAATTGGGCCAGAACTGGTTACAAGACCAGATGAGAAGTTGGGAATTCTGTGGCGAGTAATTCGCCTCCTGACTCCTTAAAACCTGTCCACTATTTACAAGGCACTAGTCAGATGTGTGATGAATACTCTTAAAACCGTAAGACCATAAGAGGCAGGAGCAGAGTTCAACCACTTAGCCCATCGAGTCTCTCCGCCATTCAATGAGATCATGACTGATCTCCACTTTCCGCCTTATCCCCATAACCCTTGATTCCTTTACTGATTAAAAATCTATCTGTCTCAGCCTTGAACATACTTAACGACACAGCCTCTACCGTGAAGAATTCCACAGATTCATTATCCTCAGAGAGAAGAAATTCCTCCTCATTCATAGAATTGACAGTGCAGAAGCAGGCCATTCGGCCCATTGAGTCTGCACTGGCTCTTAGAAAGAGCACCCTACCCAAGCCCACACCTCCACCCTATCCCCATTACCCAGTAACCCCACCCAACACTAAGGGCAATTTTGGACACTACGGACAATTTAGCATGGCCAATCCACCTAACTCGCACATCTTTGGACTGTGGGAGGAAACCGGAGCACCCATGGAAACCCACGCACACCTGGGGAGAATGTGCAGCCTCCACACAGACAGTGACCCAAGCCAGGAATCAAACCTGGGACCCTGGAGCTGTGAAGCAATTGTGCTAACCACAATGCTACTGTGCTGCCCGTTGCTGCTCATCTCTGTCTTAAATGAGCACCCCCCTCATTCTGAGATTATGCCCTCTGGTCCTAGAGTCTCCCACAAGAGGAAACAACCTCTCAGCATCGACCCTGTCAAACCCCCTGAGAATCCGATATGCCTCAATATGGTCGCCTCTCATTCTTCTAAACTCCAATGAGTAGGGTAACATGGTAGCACAAGTGGATAGCACTGTGGCTTCACAGCGCCAGGGTCCCAGGTTCGATTCCCCGCTGAGTCACTGTCTGTGTGGAGTCTGCACGTTCTCCTTGTGTCTGCGTGGGTTTCCTCCGGATGCTCTGGTTTCCTCCCACAGTCCAAAGACGTGCAGGTTAGGTGGATTGGCCATGATAAATTGCCCGTAGTGACCAAAAAAGGGTTAGGAGGGGTTATTGGGTTACGGGGATAGGGTGGAAGTGAGGGTTTAAGTGGGTCGGTGCAGACTTGATGGGCCGAATGGCCTCCTTCTGCACTGTATGTTCTATGTATTTCTATGAGTACAGGCCTTACCCACTCAACCTCTCCTCATAAGCAGTGCCCACTCTCCCATGAAGGAATGAATTAAACATTTTAAAAAGCCATTGAGACTGAAAATGGTAAGAGAGAGGTCAGGGACTGGAATTGTGCATGGAAAGACTGGAATGGATTTTGAAACCAATGCTTACTGTCATGATTTTTTTTCTATTACATTGCGAACACACAAGTTCCTCTCTTCCTTTGTGAGTGAGAATGTCTTACCGTACATTTAATTTATGAACTGCAACATCATTTTTCTGGGAAATTCTAACTCTGCTCGAACAGATAAGACCACATTGACCTTTAAAAGCAACTGTTACAGTTGCAAATCATCTGCAACACTTTACCCTTGTTTGATTCTTTGCAATCTTCTAATGGTAAAACAATTTTACAGGGATATTTTCATTTCAGCGAGGAGTTCTCATCGAGGCCAGATTTTAAAAAACAGCCAACAATTAATTAAGATGGAAATGCCAGAAAATGTCTGCTGAATTCACAGTTAAGGTGAGCGCATTGCAGCAGGGAACACAGTTGTTAGTTTTCTTAAGTTTGAAAGTTTATTGGGACAAATGTTTTGAAGCATGCTTTAGTATGTAATAATGCTCTTTAAAATTGTTCAAGGTGAGCTTTTTTGTGTGTGTGTGTTTAACATTATGTGGATTTTACTCTTGGTTTTCTTTGTCTCTACACACACTGCGTTTGTGCGCAGAACCACGTTCAAAAAGAGGGAGTGCATTTTTGAGGTTGCAAGATTGGGCACAGGACATAAAGTTAGCAGTAGCCTGGATCTTTGTCCCTTTTTCTGAGCAGTAATGTCCTCTTATTGAATCATGTGTCTTTCCTGATTAAAACAGTTAGAGGATGGCCGGTTCCTGCAAAATCACCTCAGGTTAGGGTGGATGCGGGAGAATGGAGGATGGGAAGATTGGGACAGTTGGGCTCCTGAGGGAGAGTTCTTGGCAGCTGCTGACTTTGCTTTTGTCACCAGTACAGTTCCGAGTGAACAAAAACTGTGCACAAAAGCGAACAACATCACCCAAAACTGAGTTTTGATTCTTTAGCTTTTTGATATTGGTGGAAAATTGGGAATTGGATTTTGCATTCACACCTGTCATTACCACGTCCAATTGGGAAAGTTTCCAATCAAATTCTCCCCCAAAAGTGGGAGAAGAAGGCCAAAAACCGAGGACTCTGGCGGGAGCTACCCAACGTGCGACCTCCTCCCACATGTCGCCACTGGAAGTCTCCGCATCTTGTATCCACTCAGCTCCTTTTTGCTGGTGTCAAGGGGGCATGAGTGAACTTTTTCCAAGCTGACTTACTATTAAAACCATTTCAAATACACTGGTACGTTTGTGAATCAGCTTCGCCCCCATGAAAGCGTTCAAATGTACAATCAGAATAAATCTTTATTCAGAGGTAAATACTAGCACCATACTCATCCAGTCAGAGTCTGATATTACAACAGCTGATATTGCATCAATTGTTAATTTTAAATCTGAAGTTGATAGATTTCTGTTAACCAAATGTAGTTAGAAATGTGGGCAATGGTGGGGATACAGAGATATGTTCCTATGTGGTATACGCCCTGGTCTAAATGGTGCTCAAATCACATTACAGAGGACCACCATGCTCACTGGCACAATGGCAATTTGGACTCGCAGATTTATAAACCCAGCTCATACATGCTATTTACCTGCACTCCCTGTACCCCTGGTGTCCTTGCGCAGGGAGTATCAGTAATTGTGGCAGGAATGGGAAAACCACAACGAACATAAAACATTTGAAAGTCCATGACTGGAAAAGATCTTGATCCAAAAAATGTTCTACTACTTACAACTTGAAGTATCTGTTCAGTTTTCCCAGACTTTTTATGCACAATCTGCCACTAGTCCCACCTTTTGCAATCTGTTCTATTCCACATACTTACTGCCCTCTGACTGCATTGTCTCTGCTCCTTATCTTATCTCAACTTCATTCCATTTAGTCTGATTATGGAGTTTGCAGTAATACTGAAATTAGCATGGAAGCTTCCAACCCATAAAGTTTAAAGTGTATTTGAGAAATGGTCGCATCCAAGAATGGCTCGAAATGGGAGCAAAAAGTTAGCATCCTGAGTAATGTCTGAAATAGGGAGCAATGTCAGAAATGACCAATGAGCTGAAAGAAGGAAAATCAACATTTTTCTATCACACAGAAAGTGATGAATCTTTACAATGGACTGGCCAACTAGGTAATCAAATCTGACACATCAGGGGTATCAATGGTTTCATTGATCTGTGATTATATTAGTCGGTTCTCTGATCGATGTAACTGTACTTGATTGCTTAAGCCTGTGGATGGAACACAAGAGTTAGTAGTGACATCACACAGAGAGGATCTGGGCTCTGTTTCTGAGACCCTGGGGCTGGATTCTCCGATTTTCAGACTATGTCCTGATGCGGGTGTGGGAACGGGGCCGCTTTACCACCGAACATTCGGCGCAAAATAGCCACCGATCCTCTGTTTGGCTGGGGGTTAGCAGGAAGGCAGCGTAGAGCACACGGCTCTAGCTGCCGATATGGCCCGGTGAATTGCCGGGTCCGTGGGTGCGCATGTGCACGGCAACCGCCTCCAGCGGCCAGGCCATGCAACATGGTGCCGGCCGCGAGCCGACCCGGCCTGCAAAATAGTGCCTCCCTTTGGCTGGCTCGCGCACCCCGGACCACCCCCCAACAGTGTCCCCAGTCCCCACTGCCCGCGGATCGGCCCTCCCCCGGCTGTGGCGGTGCTGGACTGAGTCCGCAGGCGCCACGCCAAGTTCCCAACAGGTAAGACCATGAGAGACCCACGCTGCTGGGAACTTGGCCTGTCGGGGGCGGAGCATCGGGGGGGGGGGGGGGGGAGGGCCTCAGGCAACATCCTGAGGCCATCGATACGGCGCGCGGTAGAGTACATCATTTTGGAGGGGGCGGAGCTTCATCGCAAAAGTGGCGCCGCCACCGATTTCGTCGGAAATGGGGATTCTCTGGTCGATCGTTGAACCTGATTTAGGCATCAGCGACCCGAGAATCCCGCCCTCTTTGTACAAAACCTTGAACATTCTAAGGTATTTTGAAGTACTGTAAATAAACTGTTGTGGATTTGCAACTAATATCATCTCTGCATTGTACTGAGATAAATAAGATCTCTAGGATAAAGAACAAACTGGTGAATATACAACAGGGAAGAATTTTATGCCCTCCCATGTGGTGTGTCTGGTGGTAGCACATTTATTTAGCTAAGAAGGTGGTGGTGAAGATTCCGCTATCTTCCTGCCTCCATCCTGATTAAGTCTGTGGTGGAAAGGTCAGGGCTGACCTTCCTGCCCCATTACCAATTGAATCCTTTAAGTTGGCAATTAATGCCCTGTTGTGTTTGCTTGCAGTCTCCTGGGGGGTGGGGTATGAGGTGCATGAATATCCTTCATTCAAAGATACTTAGTGCCTGATTGTGGGATATGGCATTAGGAAAAGGGGGATAATTAAGCCTAACCTCTGCTCTTGCTGCTGACCCCCTCCTCACATGACCCACCCCCCCAAACACCATCCCATCATCCCTCAATTGTGCCTGAGTCCATCCACAATCCTAGGCCTTGGGTGGATGTAGTGCGGGCAGCAGCCACTGCCTCCCTTGTGGGGCTGTCTTTCAATGAGGAACTGTTGGTCTCTGAGTGACACTTAATGCTGTGATGCTTGTAAACATTGTGGTTACAGCACTTAGAGTTACTCATCCATGAAGGGAGATGAATGAAGCAAGGTGTGTGTGTGTAAGCTGTCAATCACAGCCCACTAAGGGAAATTAATGAATGGTTTGCAGCAAAATGTTCTGAGGGGTTAAAACACAGGTCACTGCTTTTCTCTTTCCAGCAATGGACACGTGGCGATGGATTCTCCGATCGGTAATGCCGAAATCCCGCTCAGCGACCGGCCGGAGAACCCAAGTTTACGACAGAATCGGGGCGATGCTCTCCCCCTCTAAAGCAGCGTACCGATGTATCGAGGGCCTCAGGAAATTGCCTGAGGCTGGCCCCCCCGATACTCCGCCCCCGACTGGCCGAGTTCCCAATGATGTGTGTCTCTCATGGTCTCATCCGTCGGGAATTCGGTGTGGTGGCTGTGGACACAGTCCAGTGCCGCCACAGTCGTGGGAGGGCCGATCCACGGGCAGGGGACATAATTCGGGGCTGAGGGCACTGTGGGGGGGGGGGGGGTGGTCCGGGACGCACGAGCCGGCTGAAGGTGGGGCACTATTTTGCGGGCCGGGCCCACGAACGGCCTCCGCCATGAAGCACGGCACGACCGCTGCAGGCCGCCGCCGTGCGCACGCGTGTCCGCGAACCCGGCAATTCTCCGGGGCGTATCGGCAGCTAGACTCGAGTGCTCGACGCTGCCGTCCTGCTAGCCCCCAGCAACACGGGGAATCGGTGGCCGTTTTCCGCCAGTTTTGTGCCGGCGTGGGGACATAGCCCCAGAATTGAAGAATCCAGCCCATGGTGTTCGCTGTGTCTGAGCCAGCATGTGCATTGCCCAGATCTGACTGTAGTGGGTCGGATCTCAAACAACGATTAGTCAGAGTACAGGAGGGAGATAGAGAACCTAGTGGAGAGATGTAATGACATCACTCTCTCCCTCAATGCCAGCAAAACAAAGGGATGGTCATTGACTTCAGGAAGCAAAGTACTGTACACACCCCAGTCAGCATCAACGGGGCCAAGGTGGAGATGGTTAGCAGTTTCAAATTCCTAGGTGTGCACATCACCAACAATCTGTCCTGGTCCACCCACGTCGACGCTACCACCAAGAAAGCACAACAGCGCCTATACTTCCTCAGGAAACTAAGGAAATTCGGCATGTCCACATTCACCCTTACCAACTTTTACAGATGCACCATAGAAAGCATCCTATCGGGCTGCATCACAGCCTGGTATGGCAACTGCTCGGCCCAGGACCGCAAGAAACTTCAGAGAGTCGTGAACACAGCCCAGTCTATCACGAGAACCTAGCTGCCGCTGCCTTGGGAAAGCGGGCAGCATAATCAAAGACCCCTCCCACTTGGCTTATTCACTGTTCCAACTTCTTCCATCGGGCAGGAGATACAGAAGTCTGAGAACACGCACGAACAGATTCTTCCACACTGTTACCAGACTCCTAATGACCCTCTTATGGACTGATCGGAGCTCTTCATACATCTTCTCTGCTGAGTAGTACCACACTCCTGTATGCTTCACCCAATGCCTATGTGTACGTATTTACATTGTGTATTTATGTATGTCCGATGTCTTTTCATGTATGGAACGATCTGTCTGGACTGTACGCAGAACAATATTTTTTACTGACTTCCAAGCCGCACATTTCGGCGGCTCCCGCTAGAACGGACTTTTGGGCTCTCCAGAGGAGCCCCAACGGCAGTTTTTCGACGACGTCCCATGTGGGAAGGTCAGAGCAAGGTTCCCCTTTCCATAGTATATGGAGTGGACCAGAAGTGGAGCGGTCAAAAAAGCGGTTTTGGAGCAGCGAAAGAAGCGAGGGAGAAAAAACAAGATGGCGGAGGGCGGAGATCGAGCGGCATGGGGGCCGGAGCAGCAGGAGTTTCGCAGGCGCTGCGTGGAGGAGCTTAAGAGAGAGGTGCTGGCGCCACTGCTGACGGCGATCGAGGGGCTAAAGGAGACCCAGAAGGCCCACGGGGTAGAGATCCGGGAGGTGCGGGAAAAATCTGCAGAGAACGAGGATCTTGGGCCTGGCGGTGAAGGTGGAGGCGCACGAGGCGCTGCACAAGAGGTGGGCGGAACGATTCGAAGACCTGGAGAACAGGTCGAGGAGGAAGAATCTTCGGATTCTGGGTCTCCCTGAAGGGGTGGAGGAGCCCGATGCCGGAGCATATGTGAGCATGATGCTCAATTCGCTGATGGGTGCGGAGGCCTCTCCGAGTCCCCTGGAGCTAGGTGGGGCTCACCGGGTCCTGGCGAGGAGACCCAAGGCCAACGAGCCGCTAAGGGCGGTAGTGGTGAGGTTTCATTGTTTCGTGGATAGAGAGTGTGTCTTGAAATGGGCCAAGAAAGAGCGGAGCAGCAGGTGGGAGAATACGGTGATCCGAATCTATCAGGACTGGAGTACGGAGGTGGCGAAGGAGAGAGCTGGTTTTAATAGTGTCAAGGCGGTGCTGCATAGGAAGGGGGTGAGATTCGGAATGCTGCAGCCAGCGCGATTGTGGGTCACATTTCAGGATCGACACCACTACTTCGAAACGCCTGAAGAGGCTTGGACCTTTATACAAACTGAAAAGTTGGACTCAAACTGAGGGTCTGTGGTTGTGGGGGGGGATGTCGGTTGTATACAGGGTTCTAACTATGCGTAGAGAATGTTCCACGGGTTGGGCGATGGTTGGGGATGAGGGAAGAGATCTGATGGGGAGACTGTGAGGGAATGTGGGCGCCGGTGCTGTAGGGAGGGGAGGCCCGGGGATGGGGGAATTGGGATAAGGCCGCAACTGGAGCTGCGCCAGAGGGGGCGGGGCTGGCTCAGGAAAGCGCGGGCTTTTTCCCGCGCTAGGGAGGGACGGAGGGGGGGGATGGAGGAGCGCACACTGATTGCTGGGGAGGAGGGGGAGGGGGGATTTCCACACCGGGGGGGGGGGGGGGGTCAATGGGATGGCGGGGGAGGCCGGGGTCAGCAGGAGTCAGCTGACTTACGGGAGTGTTATGGGGGGAGCAAAAGAGCTAGATAAGGATCTAGCGGGGGGAGGGGGGAGGAAGGGGGAGGAAATAGGGTTGCTGCTGCATTGGCCGAGGGGGAACTGGAAACAGAAGAGGTGGTCGGGGGCTGGAGGGTGCGGGAAACGCGGTCACGGGACTGGCCTAAAAAAGGAAATGGCTAGTCGGTGGGGGGGGGGGGGGGGGGGGGGGGGGGGCCGGGTGGGAAGCCCCCCAATTCGGCTGATAACGTGGAGTGTGAGGGGACTAAATGGGCTGAGTTTTCGCGCCCCCAGCGGGGGAAGAGGGGATGCGACGATTTCTGGATCAACTGAGGTTCCCGAGGGTGGAGGAGCAGGAGGTGGCTGGTTTGGGGGCGCCAATTGGGTTGGAGGAGCTGATTAAAGGACTGGGGAGCATGCAGGCGTGGAAGGCCCCGGGTCCAGATGGGTTCCCGGTTGAGTTTTACAGGAAGTATGCGGACCTGTTAGCCCCGTTGCTGGTGAGTTCGTTCAATGAGGCAAGGGAGGGGGGGACCCTGCCCCCGACAATGTCCGGGGTGCTGATTTCTCTGATCCTGCAGCGGGACAAGGACCCACTGCAATGTGGGTCGTATAGGCCGATTTTGCTCCTTAATGTGGATGCTAAGTTGCTGGCAAAAGTGCTGTCTACGAGGATTGAGGACTGTGTCCCGGGGGTGATTCACGAGGACCAGACGGGATTTGTATAGGGCAGGCAGCTAAACACCAATGTGCGGAGGCTCCTAAATGTGATGCCATTGGTGGAGGGAGAGGCGGAGATAGTGGCGGCTATGGACGCGGAGAAGGCCTTTGACCGGGTGGAGTGGGAGTATCTCTGGGAAGTGTTGCGGAGGTTTGGGTTTGGGGAGGGGTTTATCAGTTGGGTTAAGCTCCTATATAGAGCCCCGGTGGCGAGTGTGGTTACGAATCGGCGGAGGTCAGAGTATTTTTGGCTGTATCGAGGGACAAGGCAGGGGCGCCCCCTGTCCCCCCTGTTGTTTGCATTAGCAATTGAGCCTTTGGCCATGGCATTAAGGGAGCCCAGGAAATGGAGGGGGGTGGTCCGAGGGGGAGAGGAGCATCGGGTGTCGCTGTATGCGGACGACCTGTTGCTGTATGTTGCAGATCCAGTGGAGGGGATGGTGGAGGTCATGCAGGTCCTAAGGGAGTTTGGGGACTTCTCGGGCTATAAGCTCAATGTAGGGAAAAGTGAGCTCTTCGTGGTGCATCCAGGGGACCAGGGAAGGGGGATAGATGACCTACCGTTGAGGAGGGCGGAAAGGAGCTTTCGGTACTTGGGGATCCAGGTAGCTAGGAGTGGGGGGGCCCTGCACAAACTTAATTTGACGCGGCTGGTGGAGCAGATGGAGGAGGACTTCAAACGATGGGATGTGTTGCCACTCTCGCTAGCGGGCAGGGTACAGTCGATTAAAATGACGGTCCTCCTGAGGTTTCTTTTTGTGTTCCAGTGCCTTCTTATTATGATTACCAAGGCCTTTTTTAAGCGGGTAGGTAGGAGCATTATGGGTTTTGTGTGGGCAAATAAGACCCCGAGGGTAAGGAGGGGGTTTCTGTAGCACAGTAGGGACAGGGAGGGCTGGCGTTGCCGAATCTGGGTGGCTACTATTGGGCAGCCAACGTGGCGATGATCCTTAAGTGGGTAATAGAGGGAGAGGGGGCAGCATGGAAGAGGTTGGAGATGGCGTCCTGCAAAGGAACGAGCCTGAGGGTGCTGGTGATGGCACCGCTGCCGCTCTCGCCGACAAGGTACACCATGAGTCCGGTGGTGGCAGCAACGCTAAGGATCTGGGGGCAGTGGGAATGAAACAGGGGTGAGATGGGAGCCTCAGTGTGGTCCCCGATCAGAGATAACCATCGGTTTGTCCCAGGAAGGATGGACGGGGGGTTTCAGAGCTGGCATCGGGCAGGGATCAGAAGGATGGGGGACCTGTTTATAGATGGGACGTTTGCGAGCCTAGGGGCGCTGGAGGAGAAGTTTGGGATAGCCCCGGGTAATGAGTTCAGGTACATGCAGGTGAGGGCGTTTGTGAGGCGGCAGGTGAGGAATTCCCGTTGCTCCCGGCACAGGGGATTCAGGACAGGGTGATTTTGGGTGTATAGGTCGGAGAGGGCAAGGTGTCGGTGATATATCAGGAGATGAAAGAAGAGGAGGAGGCTTCGATAGAGGAGCTGAAGGGCAAATGGGAGGAGGAGCTGGGGGAGGAGATTGAAGAGGGTCTGTGGGCTGATGCCCTGAGTAGGGTTAATTCCTCTTCCTCGGGTGCCAGGCTTAGCCTGATACAGTTTAAGGTTACTCACAGAGCGCATATGACAGGGGCGAGGCTGAGTAGGTTCTTTGGGATATAGGACAGATGTGGGAGGTGCTCAGGAAGCCCGGCGAATCACGTCCACGTGTTCTGGTCGTGCCCGGCACTGGATGGGTTCTGGAGGGGTTTCGCGAGGACTATGTCTAAGGTGGTAAAAGTCCGGGTCAAGCCAAGTTGGGGGCTGGCATTATTTGGGGTGGCGGACGAGCCGGGAGTGCAGGAGGCGAAAGAGGCCAGTATTCTGGCCTTTGCGTCCCTGGTAGCCCGGCGGAGGATCTTGCTATTATGGAAAGACGCGAAGCCCCCCAGTGTGGAAGCCTGGATAAATGACATGGCAGGGTTCATTAAGCTGGAGAGGATAAAGTTTGCCTTGCGAGGGTCTGCGCAGGGGTTCCTCAGGCGGTGGCAACCGTTCCTAGACTATCTCGCGGAGCGCAAGGAGGAGGTCGGTCAGCAGCAGCAACCCGGGGAGGGAGGGGGGTGGGAGGAGGGGAGGGGGGGGTGTCTCTTTCGGGGGGGGGGGTATATGGGTGGGCGGGGAAGGGGGTTTTCCTAGGGGCACTTAAAAAAGGAAAAACATAAACGTGTGGGAGAGTCAATATGTGCGGGAGGAACCCAGTGTTCTGTATTATGTTGGATTGATAGGTTTATGTTTTGTTCTGCTCCTTCTCTTTTTCTTTTCTGTTATGGGGGGGGGGGGGTTAATTTGGTTGAAAATTTTGTTGGAAAAACTTTGAATAAACATATTTTTTTAAAAAATCAATACTTTTTACTGTATCTCGGTACTCGTGACAATAAACAAATCCAATTCAGTGAGTTTTATAACAGTAGCTTTTTTCACTGCCCGTGCCTGGACTGCTGTCCTCTGGAGAGTCTGCTGGGGCAGAGGGGGGCGTCCTTTAGTTAGGTGATCTCTGTGGGGTGGGGTCCCTTTAGTCAGCGGTTCTCTGTGGGGGGTTTCTTTAGTTAAGGGTCTCAGGGGTCCCCCTATTCGGGGGTCTCTGGGATGGGTGGGTTGGGTCACTCACACACTTAGGCAAAGGGGGGACCCATAAAATCCAGGGGTAGGGGGCTGAATGGTGATGCGAGGGGAACAGCTTTGCAATATGGGGGAATGGGAGCTGCTCTGCCATGCAGGGGTAGGATGGGTGGTTTTGCGATGCGGGGCGGTGGGGGGCTGCTTTACGATGGTGTGAGTTGGGGGATGGGGGGCTATTTTGCGATGAGGAGGGGGGGGTGGCCAGCACACTCAAAATGGGGGCCTAATAGCGGGAATCCCTCATTTCCCTTACCATGCATAAATTATCATGGCAAGGGATACGGAATTACTTCCGCTGGGAGCGCAAATCAGTTCCAATTCACCTCCAGCGGGAGAACACATTCGCAAATGGAGAATCCTGGTCACTGTCCGTCCTTACTTTGGAGAGAAATATGGGAAAATATCTGGTGACAAAAAAGTCAGTTGAAGAATACATGTTGTGAACGATGCGTTCTGTTTTCGATTCTGGGACAGGAGTCTCCCTGCAGGTCTCAGGACTTTGATGCTGGGATCAAATTGGGGGCAAAATGCCCCACTTTCTGAGAGACAGTCACCAGCCCTATGCTCACCCCCAATAGTTGTTAAACATTCTGTCCCTGCTCTCTGGCCTGACAAACTAAATTGGTCTTTTCCTGCAAAAAATAGATGGCGCGCGAGACAATTTAATTTTTGGTTTGTAGGATGTATGTCAACCTTCACTGTGAGACCGCGTTCTGCCTTTGGGTTTCTGGAGGCAGTGTGACTCTGCAACAGAAACTGCTGACAAGCTGCAGGAAAGACTATAAGTTACACCTTTAGCCCCACGCACTAATTGTTTACATGCAATACAAAATAAGTGTCTTTTATGAGTATAATAATAATAATCTTTATTGTCAAAAGTAGGCTTACATTAACGCCCCAATGAAGTTACTGTGAAAATCCCCTAGTCGCCACATTCCGGTGCCTGTTCGGGTACACTGAGGGAGAATTCAGAATGTCCAATTCACCTAACAAGCACGGATTTCGGGACTTGTGGGAGGAAACCGGAGCACCCGGAGGAAACCCACGCAGACACGGGAAGAACGTGCAGACTCCACACAGACAATGACCCAAGCCGGGAATCGAACCCGGGACCCTGGAGCTGTGAAGCAACAGTGCTAACCACTGTGCTACTGTGCCACCCATGTGTCTAACAAACATTTATCACGTTTCAGTGAGATCACATTGCTGTCTTTCTTTCATCAATGTGTTTGGACCTCTACAGGAATATTTGATTTCAATTCTCTGTCCTGTCATGATATCCACATTAACATATCATGGTGCAATCACACACACACTGATGGACAGGCAGTTGGACCAACCAGCACACACGCATCGCAGCCAATCACCAGTGAGAGCACACGCACTATAAAACAGGGAACACCACAGTTCCCGCTCATTCTACCAGGAGATAGCTCAGAGCACAGAGCTCACAGCGCGCCACTCAGACATACACCATGTGCTGAGGGCCTCACTAAGATAGTGATAGGGCTGGGTCCACAGGTTAGCTGGTGAAGCACGTACCCAAGCCAGTAGTTAGTTGTTACCGTTGATTAGACAATAAAACAGAGTTGTACCATCTACAGCCGTGTTGGATCATTTGTGCAGCAGAACACCCAACACGACATGTCCAGCAGTTACAAGCAATATTTCATGTCATCAGAGTGTGTGCTGAGAATGTTGATTGGCACCGAGAGAGGTTTCATCCAGAATGTGATTGGAAGCTGCTTGTTCTTTACAATGTCCTGACCAGTTGGAGCTCCTCATTATTGGTTGGCCTTGCTTTCCTCTGCTGGTATGGAATGGTTGATTCAGTTGATTAAGTTGATCACAGTGACAGCTCCTCTTACATTACCGTGTTTCAATGATGCTGATGTTCAGCATTTACTCACATCTTACCCACACAAGTTTAGTAGCTAATCAATAACTGGTAACTGAGGAAGTGATGCACACACAATGATAAATAAAACACTTGTTTTCTTTGCTTTCTGCAGCCAAAAAAACACACAAAGTATTAAAATACACAGAGTACATTTATATAAAGCACATATGAGAATTGAGATCACATATTATTTTTAAATGAATGCGTCAAAATTGAATTAGCCACATGTGGTTATTGCCTAACAATGGACAACAATAACATATTATAGCCCCTGATATTGTTCACTTTGTTGTGACACCCTCTTTAATAAGAAAAGCCGATCAAACATTCTCACTAACTAAATACTTGTGGTAATGAATACACTTTTTGTAAGGTTTACAAAGACGGCCTTATATAGAGACAGCAGCATGTTTTGTCACAAGAACCATTTGCTCATCCTGCTGATGTGTTACATCAGAAATCGTGACCTTAACATTTGTGGATTCAAGCCCCAATAATTGGTACCTTTATTTTACAGTGTGCTCTGTAGCTCAGTAACATTTACATCAATATTGCCGGCAGATTCTTGCACCAGACTAGCTATGGATAAAGATATTAGAGGAAAAGTCTAAAAGGAAATAGCATGAAATGGAACCCTTGAAATGACACATTATCGGAGGGATGTGATAGCACTGGAAAGATTTACCAGGATGTTGCCTGCGCTGGAGAGTGTTAGTGATGAAGAGAGATTGGACAGACTGAGGTTGTTTTCCTTGGAGCAGAGGAGACCTGGGGCGGGGGACATGATTGAGGTTTATAAACTTATGAGGGACATCGATAGAGTAGACAGGAAAAAACCTTTCCCCTTGGTGGAGGGGTCAATGACCAGGGGGCAGAGATTTAAGGTAAGGGGCAGGAGGGTTAGAGGGGATATGAGGAAAAACCTTTTCCCCCAGAGGGGGTGGGAGTCTGGAACTCGCTGCCTGAAAGGGTGATGGAGGCAGAGACCCTCCTAACATTTAAGAAGTATTTAGATGTGCACTTACAATGCTAGGGCCAAGTGCTGGAAAATGGGATTAGAATAGCGAGGTGGTGATGGCAGCACGGTGACACAGTGGTTAGCATTGCTGCCTCATGGCACCGAGGTCCTAGGTCCCGGCTTTGGGTCACTGTCCATGTGGAGTTTGCACATTCTCCCTGTGTTTGTGTGGGTTTCGCTCCCACAACCCAAAGATGTGCAGGTTAGGTGGATTGGCCACACTAAATTGCACCTTAATTGGAAAAAAAAAAATTGGGTACTCTAAATTTATAAAAAAAAGTAGGGTGCTCTTTCCAAGAGCCGATGCGGTCTCGATGGGCCGAATGGCCTCCTTCTGCACTGTAAATTCTATGATATATATGAGTATTAAGCACTATCAAATATAATTTGCTGATGCGGACCCAGGGTATGTGTTGCTGTTGGAGGTGGTTGACATTGAGACAGAGCTAGACAGCAGTAATCACGATCTGGTCTCAACTTCCGACATTTAGATATAATAAGAATAATCTTTATTGTCACAAGTAGGCTTACATTAACACTGCAATGAGGTGACTGTGGGATTTCAGGCCAGTTTCTGGTTTTTATGACCCTGAAACTATCAACAACTTGAATTTATTTTGTACCTTCAATGTTGCAAAATGCCCCAAGATGCTCACTATCTGGATTTGTTTTCTCAGTGGAGCAATATGTTTGTTTAATTTTGGGCGATGATTTTTCTTCATGTCTGCGAGATGATTCCTTGTGCTGGATTTGAATCAAACGATCATTAGAAACAGGAGCAGTAGGGTGTTGTTCAGCACCTGGGGCTTGCTCAGTACAATCGGAGCTGATCTGATTGGGGCCTGAACTCCAATTTCCTGACTGCGCCCCCGAACCCCTGACCCCCTAAGTTGATCAAAACTCTGGCTGATTCAGCCTTGAATGTAGCTAAGCCTCCTCTGCGGAAACTCTGAACACTAATGACCCTCTGAGACAGGCAATTTCTCCTCACCTCAGTCTTAAATGGTGGACCCCTTATTTTTAAATGGTTCCTTCCCCTTCTAGACCCCACCATGAGGGGAAACATCCTTTCAACATTTATCCATTCAGCCCCCCCCTCAGAATCTTACATGTTTCAATGAGGTCACCTCTCATTCTTCTAAAGTTCAATGGGCTGAACCTTTCGTCACTAGGCAATCCCTCCATGCCAGAAATTTGCCAAATTAATCTTCTCTAAACTGCTTCCAATGCAAGTATGTTCCTCAGGAAATCAAAACTATACACAACACGCTGAGTGCAATCTCACCAGTGTGCTGTACAGATGGAACAAGACTACGCTACACTCATACTCCCCCCCCCCCTTAGAGATATCTGTCAATTTATGGGAAGTTCCTGACCAATTCCTGGTAGCTGTGAGTCCTTCAGAACACTCATGATCTCATTAAAGATATATCGACTTTCCATTTGTATTTTAATGCACCTGATTCATTGGAAAAGGAGAGGAGGATAACTTTTCCCCCCTCCCCTTTCTAGACCCATAAACCACTTCCAATAAAGCAATAGCACAGGAACCAGTAAATATTTACTGCACTACAGGTTGTGGCTGGGCCTCGTTCTTGCAAAGTGGGAAATAACTATTATTCTCCAAATGAAGAAAGGACAGAACATCTATTATAAATGGTGAGGAGGTGGCGCAGTGGTATTGACACTGGAGTAGTAATCCAGAGACCCAGAGTAATTCTCTGGAGACCTGGGTTCTAATCTCACCATGGCAGATGGCAAATTTGAATTCAATAAAAATCTGGAATTAAAAAGTCTAACTACGACCATAACGATTGTCTGCGACTAATGCCCTCGAGGACAGGAAAACTGCTGTACTCACCTGGTCTGGACCTACTTGTGATTCTTAAGTGGCCTAAGCAAGTCACTTAATTGTATCAAACATCCAAAAAGTCTAAAAAGTAACGGAAACGGACGGACCACCCAGCATCGACTGAGGCACCTGAAACAACAACAGCAAACCCAGCCCTGCCGACCCTGCAAAGTCCTCCTTACTGACATCTGGGGACTTGTGCCAACATTGGGAGAGCTGTCTCACAGACTGGTCAAACAACCGCCTGACATAGGGCGGAATCTTACCATGTTTTGCAAAATGTCAATTCCAGGGACAATTCTGCCTTTGCCGACAGTGGAAACCTCACTGAATCTTCAGTCCCTTTAACAATTTTATTTCCATGTCGCGTTCGTGGTGGCTTGCCACTGCTCCACTCGCCCCGGGAAAATTCAATCTCTGTAATCGATGGGACGCTCCTTTTAACTGACTCCCAGGATGTTCCAGGTCCGAAGACAGCACCATGTTTCACAGAGGGAGACCTCAGCAAACTTCTCAATGGGGTTAAGCAGGAGCGGGAAATTCTCTACCCACGATCGACCGACATCCAGCCAGCAAAGTGACTGACCCCGCTTGGGAGGTTGTGGCCATGACTGTGAGCACCAACTCACTCCAAAAGAGAGTGGACCTGCAGTGTCAAAAGAAGTTGAATGAGCACCTTCATGCAGTCAGGGTGAGTCGGCCTCCTCATGTCTCCCTCAGCACCCTGAACAGAGCCCTCACACTTCCACAGCGATCTGGCTCCCACCCACCTCACGGGGTCACAGCACTTGTCATGCGCTGCCTCCCCACCCCCATAATCCCCCCAAAACTCTCTTGCCCCTCAAATGCCCGCTCCCACCCACCTCCCACTCATGCCAGACTTCATCCCCATCTGACATGGCACAATTCCCGTCTACACTCTCTCCATCTGCCTCATTGCAGAATAAACCCGAGCACAGCAGGTGCGAGCGGGCACAGTCAGCGGACTGATGCCTCATTGTACTGAGTCTCACTGGGTGGTTGTGGCCTCCATACTGGTGTCATCACCTGAGTGGGTACCCGGAAAGGCATCATTCCAGACGCTGCTCTCCCTCAGAAATGGTTGCAATCTGTGAGCGCTCCACGATGTAATTATCATGGAAGCTCCCTGGGAAAAGGGCACACACCTGAATGATGTGCATCCTGTGGTCACAGACAAGCTGGACATTGAGGGAGAGGGATCCCTTGCCATTCAGAAAGGTACCCAGTGGCGCCATGGGGAATGCAGAGCCCCATGGATGGGTGGAGTTGATGACCCCCTGGGGCATGCTTTCAATGCGGGTTAAAGCCATGGTCCCTGGCATCCTGGCTCGCTTGGACCCTGTCAAAGTTGATGTAATTGGGGGTCCTCGTGAATAGCACATCTATTACCTGCCTTATGCACTTGTGCGCTGCTAGCTGCGATATGCTGCGTAGGTCACATGTGCAGCCCTGAAATGAGCTGCTGGCGTAGAGGTTGAGAGCTGCAGTAACTTTCAGGGCCACAGGCAATAGGTGACCTCCCAGTCCATGAGGTGCCACTCTTGCATCACCTGGCTCAGGTGGTCCACCGTCCCCTGGGACAGGTGCTGTCTTCTCTGGCAGTAGACCTCTGACACCTGGAGGTAGGGAGTTCGACATCAGAAAAGCCTTGGCCAGTGGTGTCTCCCCCAAGGCTTTGCCATCTGGTTGGCCAACTCCCGGAAGCTCAATGAGCCCGGCCGGCTCCTCCTCTGCAGGGCGCTGATCCTGGCCATGTGCAGTGCTACGTCGATGTCTCTGCTGCACGTGTCTTCAGGATCCTTAAGTGGGGGGGTGAGCAGCCAGAAGTCGTGGTGCACATTGGTACCAACGACATAGGTAGGAAAAGGGGTGTGGAGGTAATAAACGAGTTTAGGGAGTTAGGCTGGAAGTTAAAAGCCAGGACAGACAGAGTTGTCATCTCTGGTTTGTTGCCGGTGCCACGTGATAGCGAGGCTAGGAATAGGGAGAGAGAGCAGCTGAACACGTGGCTGCAGGAATGGTGTAGGAGGGAGGGCTTCAGGTATTTGGATAATTGGAGCGCATTCTGGGGAAGGTGGGACCTGTACAAGCAGGACGGGTTGCATCTGAACCAGAGGAGCACCAATATCCTGGGAGGGAGGTTTTCTAGTACTCTTCGGGAGGGTTTAAACTAATTTGGCAGGGGAATGGGAACCGGATTTGTAGTCCAGCAACTAAGGTAGCCGATATTCAGGACGCCAAAGCGTGTAATGAAGCAGTGGGGAAGGGAACACTGACAAAGGAGAGTACTTGCAGGCACGGAGATGGGTTGAAGTGTGTATACTTCAACGCAAGAAGCATCAGGAATAAGGTGGGGGAACTTAAGGCATGGATCGGGACTTGGGACTACGATGTGGTGGCCATCACGGAAACTTGGATAGAAGAGGGGCAGATATAGTTGTTGGAGATCCCTGGTTATAGATGTTTCAATAAGATTAGGGATGGTGGTAAAAGAGGTGGGGGGGTGGCATTGTTAATTAGAGATAGTATAACAGCTGCAGAAAGGCAGTTCGAGGAGTATACTACTGAGGTAGTATGGGTTGAAGTCAGAAATAGGAAAGGAGCAGTCACCTTGTTAGGAGTTTTCTATAGGCCCCCCAATAGTAGCAGAGATGTGGAGGAACAGATCGGGAAACAGATTTTGGAAAGGTGCAGAAGTCACAGGGTAGTAGTCATGGGTGACTTTAACTTCCCAAACATTGAGTGGAAACTCTTTAGATCAAATAGTTTGGATGGGGTGGTGTTTGTACAGTGTGTCCAGGAAGCTTTTCTAACATATATTGTCCGACCAGAGGAGGGGCAATATTGGATTTAGTACTTGGTAATGAACCAGGGCAAGTGATAGATTTGTTAGTGGGGGAGCATTTTGGAGATAGTGACCACAATTCTGTGACTTTCACTTTAGTAATGGAGAGGGATAGGTGCGTGCAGCAGGGCAAGGTTTACAATTGGGGGAAGGGTAAATACGATGTTGTCAGACAAGAATTGAAGTGCATAAATTGGGAACATAGCCTGTCAGGGAAGGACACATGTGAAATGTGGAACTTGTTCAAGGAACAGGTACTACGTGTCCTTGATATGTATGTCCCTGTCAGGCAGGGAAGAGATGGTCGAGTGAGGGAACCATGGTTGACAAGAGAGGTTGAATGTCTTGTTAAGAGGAAAAAGGAGACTTATGTAAGGCTGAGGAAACAAGGTTCAGACAGGGCTTTGGAGGGATACAAGATAGCCAGGAGGGAACTGAAGAAAGGGATTAGGAGAGCTAAGAGAGGGCACGAACAATCTTTGGTGGGTAGGATCATGGAAAACCCCAAGGCCTTTTACACATATGTGAGAAATATGAGAATGACTAGAGCGAGGGTAGGTCCGATCAAGGACAGTAGCGGGAGATTGTGTATTGAGTCTGAAGAGATAGGAGAGGTCTTGAACGAGTACTTTTCTTCTGTATTTACAAATGAGAGGGGTGATATTGTTGGAGAGGACAGTGTGAAACAGATTGGTAAGCTCGAGGAAATACTTGTTAGGAAGGAAGATGTGTTGGGCATTTTGAAAAACTTGAGGATAGACAAGTCCCCCGGGCCGGACAGGATATATCCAAGGATTCTATGGGAAGCAAGAGATGAAATTGCAGAGCCGTTGGCAATGATCTTTTCGTCCTCACTGTCAACAGGGGTGGTACCAGGGGATTGGAGAGTGGCGAATGTCGTGCCCCTGTTCAAAAAAGGGACTAGGGATAACCCTGGGAATTACAGGCCAGTTAGTCTTACTTCGGTGGTAGGCAAAGTAATGGAAAGGGTACTGAAGGATAGGATTTCTGAGCATCTGGAAAGACACTGCTTGATTAGGGATAGTCAGCACGGATTTGTGAGGGGTAGGTCTTGCCTTACAAGTCTTATTGAATTCTTTGAGGGGGTGACCAAGCATGTGGATGAAGGTAAAGCAGTGGATGTAGTGTACATGGATTTTAGTAAGGCATTTGATAAGGTTCCCCATGGTAGGCTTATGCAGAAAGTAAGGAGGCATGGGATAGTGGGAAATTTGGCCAGTTGGATAACGAACTGGCTAACCGATAGAAGTCAGAGAGTGGTGGTGGATGGCAAATATTCAGCCTGGATCCCAGTTACCAGTGGCGTACCACAGGGATCAGTTCTGGGTCCTCTGCTGTTTGTGATTTTCATTAATGACTTGGATGAGGGAGTTGAAGGGTGGGTCAGTAAATTTGCAGACGATACGCAGATTGGTGAAGTTGTGGATAGTGAGGAGGGCTGTTGTCGGCTGCAAAGAGACATAGATAGGATGCAGAGCTGGGCTGAGAAGTGGCAGATGGAGTTTAACCTTAAAGTGTGAGGTTGTCCATTTTGGAAGGACAAATATGAATGCGGAATACAGGGTTAACAGTAGAGTTCTTGGCAATGTGGAGGAGCAGAGAGATCTTGGGGTCTATGTTCATACATCTTTGAAAGTTGCCACTCAAGTGGATAGAGCTGTGAAGAAGGCCTATGGTGTGCTAGTGTTCATTAACAGAGGGATTGAATTTAAGAGCCGTGAGGTGATGATGCAGCTGTACAAAACTTTGGTAAGGCCACATTTGGAGTACTGTGTACAGTTCTGATCACCTCATTTAAGGAAGGATGTGGAAGCTTTGGAAAAGGTGCAAAGGAGATTTACCAGGATGTTGCCTGGAATGGAGAGTAGGCCTTACGAGGAAAGGGTGAGGTTGCTAGGCCTTTTCTCATTAGAACGGAGAAGGATGAGGGGTGACTTGATGGAGGTTTATAAGATGATCAGGGGAAGAGACTTTTTCCCCAGGTGGAACAAACCATTACAAGGGGACATAAATTTAAAGTGAATGGTGGAAGATATAGGGGGGATGTCAGAGGTAGGTTCTTTACCCAGAGAGTAGCGGGGGCATGGAATGCACTGCCTGTGGACGTAGTTGAGTCGGAAACATTAGGGACCTTCAAGCAGCTATTGGATAGGTACATGGATGACGGTAAAATGATATAGTGTAGATTTATTTGTTCTCAAGGGCAGCACGGTAGCATTGTGGATAGCACAATTGCTTCACAGCTCCAGGGTCCCAGGTTCGATTCCGGCTTCGGTCACTGTCTGTGCGGAGTCTGCACATCCTCCCGTGTCTGCGTGGGTTTCCTCCGGGTGCTCCGGTTTCCTCCCACAGTCCAAAGATGTGCAGGTTAGGTGGATTGGCCGTGATAAATTGCCCTTAATGTCCAAAAGTGCCCTTGGTGTTGGGTGGAGGTGTTGAGTTTGGGTCGGGTGCTCTTTCCAGGAGCCGGTGCAGACTCAAAGGGCCGAATGGCCTCCTTCTGCACTGTAAATTCAATGATAATCTATGATTAATCTAGGACAAAGGTTCGGCACAACATCGTGGGCTGAAGGGCCTGTTCTGTGCTGTATTTTCTATGTTCTATGCTGTTTGATCACAATCAGGAGCAATGGCAGCTCGACTGGCTCCACGATTCTCCAGAATCAAAAACTAAAAGGAAGAGAACATCAAAGTGAGCGACGAGGAGTCCTGACAATGTCCTGACTGGAGCCCCCTCAGGATCTGGCCTCACCTATGTGCATCCCCCTTTCCAATGAGTCTGACTCCCTCCCCTGTCACACATTAGCCTCTTCCCCACAGTTGCCCCTCTCAACTCTACCTGGATGAAGCTCCTCGACCTTTGAGAGCTGAAGTGGGCTGCGTGACTCCCCCATGGGTAAGGAGTGAGGGAAATTGAGTGCAGGGGAACCAGACGCTACCCCTGTAATCCCTTGAAACGGGATGATCGATGAGTGAATTCACAATAACGTTTTGCATTGGGGCCACACCTGTGTCACCTCTCTGTTATGTAGACTTGAGTATGAGCCTTGGAGCTTAATGCTTGTGGTCTAGGATTCCAAAAGATGAAAATTGGATGCCAATCAGTGGCACACTCAGGCATTACAATGCTGACTAAATTGACACAATTGACTCATCAAGGAAGGGTCAGGGAACTGATTAGGTGACTGGTTTCCCCTTGTGAAAAATGAAAAATGCTTATTGTCACAAGTAGGCTTCAAATGAAGTTACTGTGGAAAGCCCCTAGTCGCCACATTCCGGCGCCTGTTCAGGGAGGCTGGTTCGGGAATTGAACCGTGCTGCTGGCCTGCCTTGGCCTGCTTTAAAAGCCAGTGATTTAGCCCAGTGTGCTAAACCAGCCACAGTCTGTCGCAGGTGAGGCACACCTGATGCATGTGAAGACCCTCATTCCCCCAGCTCACATGGGCTGCAAATTAAACAGACCTTCCAACTTGAACAGCCAGCCACCCCAGACACTAATCCCTGACAGCCTGGCTTCCATAACCAGACAGATCGTGTCCTCTGGCTTCACAGTGCTGTCTGAGTGTGAGGGCTCAATCTCACTGCACTCGTGAGGATCTTCAAACCTCATGAGGCTGGAAACACCCCTCGTCAGACTCCCCCACTCTGCCCATGCAGCCTGACCTATCACGGGGCCCCACACAGAAACCTCACAGTCGCCCCCTGTGCTGACCCTGTGGGTTCACCTCCCATCTGCTTTCCAGCTGCCATTCTAGAAGGGCAAGGGGCAGAGGAAGCGCTGCCTGCAAATCGGTCACCAGACCTCTATAAACCTAGAGGTCACAGACCTGTCGGGCCGCTAAGGTCTGTGAGCAACCCCACCCCTCTAGATGCTGAGAGTGAACCCCTCAGCCTCACCCCCCACCCTACACCCGACCCTGAGTTGCACTTAACTGCGTCCCCCGCATCTTCTGCAACTGACATCCTGGAGGGTAATGAGGACCTGAATGCTGCCCTCCGATATCCGCAGTGAGCTTGCCATGTTTTTGTTGTTATACAGCTGCTGTAAATCGTGAAGGGGAAGTCCTAGCGAGAGGGATCACTAATGATATGCTAATGCATTTAAATGAGGTTCTTGACCTTCTGTGGTGGATTTCCCAATATGCTTCTAGTGAGGGGCTGAGGAAATTTGATCTTGATGATTCTCACCGTGTTTTCTGCCCGCGTTACCGCGCTCACTGATGGATAACGTGAGCTCAAAATTCGGCCCATTGTAATACTCAGGGAGTCATCCTTTACCGATAATGCCCCAGCCATCAACATCCCATAGCAGCAGAGGTGGTGGTGGTGGCAAGGTAGCACGGTGGTTAGCACTGTTGCTTCACAGCTCCAGGGTCCCGGGTTCGATTCCCGGCGAGGGTCACTGTCTGTGCGGACGTTCTCCCCGTGTCTGCGTGGGTTTCCTCCGGATGCTCCGGTTCCCTCCCACAAATTCTGAAAGACGTGCTGTTAGGTGAATTGGACATTCTGAATTCTCCCTCTGTGTACCCGAACAGGCGCCGGAATGTGGCGACTAGGGGATTTTCACAGTAACTTCATTGCAGTGTTAATGTAAGCCTACTTGTGACACTAATAAATATTATTATTATTAAAAGGTGGTGTTGACACGGTGGCATTAGTCGGTAGTTGACCTGGGAGTCCTCAACATTGACTCTGTACACATGTAGAAGTTTCATGGCAAGAAAACCCCCTGCTGATTGCCCCCCCCCCCCCTCTCAGTTAATGAATCAGTGCTCCTCCATGTTGAATCCCACTTGGAGGAAGCACTGAGGGTGGCAGGGGCACAGAATGTACTCTGGGTGGGTGATTTCAATGAATATCACCAAGAGTGGCTCAGGAGCTCAACCGAGACTGAGCTGAAGGTTCAGCAGAACATAAAAAACCGCTTCCTCTCTGTGCTGACGTGTGTCAGGGTGGCCAATTGCATTAGTCCCTTCACCCACAGTTACCGCCCACCAGCTGAATCAACACAGTCTGGGAATCTCCTTCTCCATCTTTCAGTTCCACGCAAACCTGGGCACTTTTAGAATTGAACAGTCAGTGAAGCTGCAAATGCACAACTTGCACTTATAATGCACCCCGACTACAACCGTTCAAGATGCTTGACAAATGCGACACAGGAATTGGAAAAAGGCTCAATTCAAGTCAATTCTGAGACTACTTTTTAAAATGGGGAGATATGTGAAAAGGAGGAGGTTTTGAGAGAAATGGGATGTGATGATTGAGGGGTTTTGATTTTTTTTGTGCCGAATTTTCATTTGGTAGTAAGAGTCCAGCCAGGAGTCAGCTGGTTAATATTTAACCAGAGTCAACTAGCATTACCAATGATGGGAAATTGGTCAATTCAGAGAGATACGTGACTGTAGAAAGAGGCAGTAATGGGAATTAGCACAGAAGGTTCTCGCAGAAGGAACCACAAAGCCAGATGATGCAAGAGATATGGTAAGATTATAATAGAATCAATTATTTGAGACTACAGTCTGAGGAACATGGTTAGTCACACGGGCCAAATATTGAGCTCTTGGAGTGCTTGACAGCGAGAACCAGGGACCACCACTCGAATGCAGAGCCCGAGTCAGAGAGAACTCCCAGCTAGTTAAAGGCTGATTAAGACTGATCACCTTGGCTCGAGACTCGTGCTATATCGTTCACATAGTGAGGTTTGCATGTTCTATTGTTCGTAAAGTTTACGTGTTTTGTTACCTTAAACCCTCATCGTAGGGATTGATGGTGTTTAATAAAATATTATACTACTGATTGGTGTATGTGACTATTTACTGTTGTTTCATATTGTCTTCTGATGCTTGTAGCTAGGGGTTCCTATAACAATTTGTTTGCAGGCTGTAGGTGACTCTTCTCCCTTTCCATTGGGGTGCATGCAGATTCCCTGTCCAGGAATATGGTGCGATAACCAACTCCCAGGTTTCTGATCAACACTGCGTACTGGACTACAGGTGGGAATCTCCGGTTTCTTCTGTGGTGGGACCAATAGCGAGCGGGAACGGACAATCTGGTGTTCCAACCGAAACCTCATTCACTGTTTAGCACAGGGCTAAATCGCTGGCTTTGAAAGCAGACCAAGGCAGGCCAGCAGCACGGTTCAATTCCTGTACCAGCCTCCCCGAACAGGCGCCGGAATGTGGTGACTTGGGGCTTTTCACAGTAACTTCATTTGAAGCCTACCTGTGACAATAAGCGATTTTCATTTCATTTTTAATTTCGCTTTTTGCAGCACCGGAATGCCAGCCATTGAGGAGATGGAAGATTTCGGTCAATGTATTTTAAATCCCATTTCAGGAATTAACCACAAACACTAGCGGCTATTTGAGTGCAGAGCTGAGGGAGTGCTGTACTGTTGGAGGTGCTGCTTCTTGATGAGTTGTTAAACTGAGAGCCTACAGGTGCTTGGCCTTGTAAATCCTCTCAGGTGACATAAAATATCCTGCGGCAGTATTAGAAAAACAGGTGCTGGCCCCGTGTCCTGACCAACATTTATTCCTCAGCAAACATTACTAAAACAGAGTATCTGCTCATGATTCTAATACTTTTGTGGGTCCTTTGCTGTTCTCATGTTGTTTACTCTGTTTCCCTGCATTACAGCAGTGACTACACATCAACAAATACTTTTTTAAAAAATGTAGAGTATCCAATTAAGGGGCAATTTAGCGTGGCCAATCCACCTACCCTGCACATCTTTGGGTTGTGGGGGCGAAACCCACGCAGACACGGGGAGAATGTGCAAACTCCACACGGACAGTGACCCAGAGCCGGGATCGAACCTGGGACCTCGGCGCCGTGAGGCAGCAGGGCTAACCCACTGCGCCACCGTGCTGCCCTCACATCAACAAATACTTAACTGGCTGTGAAAGGTGCAATGCTCTGAGGTTGTGACAAGCACGAGATCAATGCAACTCCTTTATTTCTTGTTATTGGCCACCTACAGGCCGTTTCCCACCCAGCCTCTCGGCTGGCAGGAGATTTTACCTGGCGTGGTGGGAGACCAAATCTGAACGGGCTTAGACCACAGGTGAGAAGGGAGGAGGAGAGTCTGGGAGAAGGGGCTCCATCAGAACATAGAACGTAGAACATACAGTGCAGGAGGCGATTCGGCCCATTGAATCTGCACCGACCCACTTAAGCCCTCACTTCCACCCCATCCCCATAACCCAATAACCCCATCTAACCTCTTTGGAGACGAATGGCAATTTATCACGGCCAATCCACCTAACCTGCACGTCTTTGGACTGTGGGAGGAAACCGGAGCACCCGGAGGAAACCCACGCACACACGGGGAGGATGTGCAGACTCCGCACAGACAGTGACCCAAGCTCGAAATCGAACCTGGGCCCCTGGCGCTGTGAAGTAACTGTGATAACCACTGTGCTACCGTGCTGCCCTTCTGATTTCAGGTTTCTCTCACACTCCCTCATTAAGGTCCAGTGGCTGCTGGACCCCCTCCCCCCCCCCCATCCCTGGCCTTTCTCCCGGACCCCAATTGCTAACATCCCACCACCCAGGACTTCCTTACCTTCCCTGCCCTGCGACCCGTAAACCTACCTTGCACTCCAGTCTCGGGACTGAGGCTCTGACATGTTGCAGCACTTCCGCTTCTGTCCACTGTCGCTGGTGGGACCAGACACCTGTCACCCAATCAGATTATTCAGCAGCCCTCTAAGACAGGACTTCCTACCGAGTGAGGACTGGAGGTACCAGCCGCAGGCAATTGCCGCTCATTTGAGTGTGGAATGGCTGTGGGGCAGGCAGAACTGCCGGGGACGTGTGCCTCCTCCACTCTTCGGATGGTGAGAAGGAAGATGTGTTGGGCATTTTGAAAAACTTGAGGATAGACAATTCCCCCGGGCCGGACAGGATATATCCAAGGATTCTATGGGAAGCAAGAGATGAAATTGCAGAGCCGTTGGCAATGATCTTTTCGTCCTCACTGTCAACAGGGGTGGTACCAGGGGATTGGAGAGTGGCGAATGTCGTGCCCCTGTTCAAAAAAGGGACTAGCTATAACCCTGGGAATTACAGGCCAGTTAGTCTTACTTCGGTGGTAGGCAAAGTCATGGAAAGGGTACTGAAGGATAGGATTTCTGAGCATCGGGAAAGACACTGCTTGATTAGGGATAGTCAGCACGGATTTGTGAGGGGTAGGTCTTGCCTTACAAGTCTTATTGAATTCTTTGAGGAGGTGACCAAGCATGTGGATGAAGGCAAAGCAGTGGATGTAGTGTACATGGATTTTAGTAAGGCATTTGATAAGGTTCCCCATGGTAGGCTTATGCAGAAAGTAAGGAGGCATAGGATAGTGGGACATTTGGCCAGTTGGATAACGAACTGGCTAACCGATAGAAGTCAGAGAGTGGTGGTGGATGGCAAATATTCAGCCTGGATCCCAGTTACCAGTGGCATACCGCAGGGATCAGTTCTGGGTCCTCTGCTGTTTGTGATTTTCATTAATGACTTGGATGAGGGAGTTGAAGGGTGGGTCAGTAAATTTGCAGACGATACGCAGATTGGTGGAGTTGTGGATAGTGAGGAGGGCTGTTGTCGGCTGCAAAGAGACATAGATAAGATGCAGAGCTGGGCTGAGAAGTGGCAGATGGAGTTTAACCTTAAAGTGTGAGGTTGTCCATTTTGGAAGGACAAATATGAATGCGGAATACAGGGTTAACAGTAGAGTTCTTGGCAATGTGGAGGAGCAGAGAGATCTTGGGGCCTATGTTCATACATCTTTGAAAGTTGCCACTCAAGTGGATAGAGCTGTGAAGAAGGCCTATGGTGTGCTAGTGTTCATTAACAGAGGGATTGAATTTAAGAGCCGTGAGGTGATGATGCAGCTGTACAAAACTTTGGTAAGGCCACATTTGGAGTACTGTGTACAGTTCTGGTCGCCTCATTTCAGGAAGGATGTGGAAGCTTTGGGAAAGGTGCAAAGGAGATTTACCAGGATGTTGCCTGGAATGGAGAGTAGGCCTTACGAGGAAAGGGTGAGGGTGCTAGGCCTTTTCTCATTAGAACGGAGAAGGATGAGGGGCGACTTGATGGAGGTTTATAAGATGATCAGGGGAAGAGACTTTTTCCCCAGGTGGAACAAACCATTACAGGGGGACATAAATTTAAGGTGAATGGTGGAAGATATAGGGGGGATGTCAGAGGTAGGTTCTTTACCCAGAGAGTAGCGGAGGCATGGAATGCACTGCCTGTGGACGTAGTTGAGTCGGAAACATTAGGGACCTTCAAGCAGCTATTGGATAGGTACATGGATTACGGTAGAATGATATAGTGTAGATTTATTTGTTCTTAAGGGCGGCACGGTAGCATTGTGGATAGCACAATTGCTTCACAGCTCCAGGGTCCCAGGTTCGATTCCGGCTTGGGTCACTGTCTGTGCGGAGTCTGCACGTTCTCCCCGTGTGTGCGTGGATTTCCTCCGGGTGCTCCGGTTTCCTCCCACAGTCCAAAGATGTGCAGGTTAGGTGGATTGGCCATGAGAAATTGCCCTTCGTGTCCAAAATTGCCCTTAGTGTTGGGTGGAGGTGTTGACCTTGGGTAGGGTGTTCTTTCCAAGAGCCGGTGCAGACTCAGGGGGCCGAATGGCCTCCTTCTGCACTGTTAATTCAATGATAATCTATGATTAATCTCGGACAAAGGTTCGGCACAACATTGTGGGCCAAAGGGCCTGTTCTGTGCTGTATTTTTCTATGTTCTATGTTCTAAATCTCCCCATCCAAAATATTCAGGCCAAAGTCTTTGAATGGTTTGTTTCCAGTATAACACGACAGCACTTGGAGTTTTAGAGTAGAGCTGCCAGATTGCAAAACTGCAAAAACATTTTTTAAATGGTAAGTTTCCTTTGATTTAACATAGAAAGGGATGAAAAGTTAGAAATTATGATTCTTTCAAAACCCAAGTGTAATTTCTTTTCAACCCAGGCACCACATATAAACTTGAAACAAGCAAACCAAGGTTATACGCTCTCACAGAAAGTGTGGATTCCCAACACCTTCCAATACTTTCAAGTCTATTCTCTGGATTCACTATAAGTCATCAGTGGTCATGGGTGACAGAATTTAGGGTCTTCATATGACTAATGGTTCTAATGCACGAGTAAAAGGCTGCGAGTAGATTTAAACTGGCGAAAGTGCAGCAATTAATTTCAAGCAGCATTGTCACCTTTTCTGAAATTCCCCGGAACGTTCCTTCCTCAAGATTCCAATACATGATCTGAAATAGTTTAAGACTGCGGAAATAGTGCGCTCACTGTTATTTAAGTTTCACCTGCCTTTCTTGCGTTAGCTTCAGAATGTGACGTGTGTTGCCACCGCACAGTGAAGTCTGGAGTGGTTTGCACTGGTGTTGTAGAGCAGCTTCTCGTTAAGTGATGTCTACATTTCCCAGTAATGTATTGAATCAATGACTTTAGGGTGCTTAAAACGAATCTACTTTGTGAGCAAAAGTAAATGCCAGTTGCCGTGAATCTGAAAATGTTCAGACAATTTATTTCAGTAAAATCTAAACCAAGTGTATCTGAATCAGCAAAACAATTCCTATAAATGTGACAGATATATGTAATTGTAATAGTCTCTGTATTTTTTTCCTTTCATGGGATTTCACTAACAAGGACAGCCTCTGTTGCCCTCCCCTAAAGGACATCAGTGAACCAGATGGGTTTTTACAATAATCAACAATGATTTTACGGTCATCATTAGACGTTTAATTCCAGATTTTTATGGAATTCAAATTTCACCATCTGCCACTCAGATTGGCACCCAGATCCCCTGAGGAGTATGCTGGTTTGCTGGATTAGTAACCCAGCGACAATACCACCATCTCAAACTAATTTCCTTTGAAGTTTGAGTGGGATGTTTGGGATGGTTTTCAGGAAGCAAGCTCTTCAAAATTATTCTGCATCAAATGAATCGTTTTATGCAGGAATCCTTCTTTTTTTCATCCATTTCTCTTCATGGAGGGTGAACATTTTTCACAACCCAATATTTCTGGCAAGTTTGGATTTTCTTTTGATTTTAAGTTCCCATCCTTATTTTTAAATCCCTCCATGTCCTCCATGGAATTTCCTCCATCAACCTTTCTGCATCTCCACCTCTCTCTTCCCTATTAAGGCACTTATTAACTGATAGCCCTATAATGTCTGCTACTTGGATTGATGTCAATTATTTTCCCAAAGTTGATGATGAAGAAGAAGAAGTGAAGAAGAGCCATATTGGATGCAAAATGTTGACTATGGGCTGGATTCTCTCGCCTGCCCACCCGCCGCAAGACTGCCACGGGCGAGATGCGACAATGGAAAAATCCATTGACCTCGGGAGGGATACTCCGGTCGCTGGGCGGAAGGGCCAGAGAATCCCACCCCCTGTTTATCTCTCCAGAGATGCTGCCAGACCTGCTGAGTTTTATTCCAGTATTTTCTATTTTTATTTCAAATTTCCCGTATCTTGTAAGGCAGGGAGCTGGGCTGACTAATGGGCCTAGTTTTAGAAGTGCCAGTGAGGGCAAAAGAGAGAAGGTGGAGAATAGGGGAAAGGAAGTGAGGGAAGGCTCGAGTGTTGATAGTGAACAAAGAAATGGTCGCTTCCCAAAGGGCAAGAAAGAGATAAGGGCAGGGTTAAATTGTATGTATGTAAATACATGGGGCGAGATTCTCCGATCCCCCGCCGGGTCGGAGAATCGCAGGGGGCTGGCGTGAATCCCGCCCCCGCCGGTTGCCGAATTCTCCACCACCGGATATTCGGCGGGGGCGGGAATCGCGCCGCGCCGGTTGGCGGCCCCCCCCTGCGATTCTCCGGCCCCGCCACTAAAATGCCTGTCCCGCCGGCGTAGATTAAACCACCTACCTTACCGGCGGGACAAGGCGGCGCGGGCGGTCTCCGGGGTCCTGGGGGGGGCGCGGGGCGATCTGGCCCCGGGGGGTGCCCCCACGGTGGCCTGGCCCGCGATCGGGGCCCACCGATCCGCGGGCGGGCCTGTGCCGTGGGGGCACTCTTTTCCTTCTGCCTTCGCCACGGTCTGCACCATGGCGGAGGCGGAAGTGACTCCCTCCACTGCGCATGCGCGGGAATGCCGTCAGCGGCCGCTGACGCTCCCGTGCATGCGCCGCCCGGAGATGTCATTTCCGCGCCAGCTGGCGGGCCACCAAAGGCCTTTTCCGCCAGCTGGCGGGGCGGAAATTCGTCCGGCGCTGGCCTAGCCCCTTAAGGTTGGGGCTCGGCCCCCAAAGCTGCAGAGCATTCCGCACCTTTGGGGCGGCGCGATGCCCGACTGATTTGCGCCGTTTTGGGCGCCAGTCGTCGGACATCGCGCCGTTTCTGGAGAATTTCGCCCATGGAGTAGAGTATAGTGAACAAAATTGAGGAACTGGAAGCAGAAATTGCTCTGGGGGATATGACATTGTAGCATTGACAGAAACATGGCTCAGACCAAAACGGAACTGGATACTGAACATCACAGTTATGCAGATTTTAGCAGGAACAGGTTGGGTAAAAAGGGAGGAGGTGGAGCAGTCTTGGTCAAAGAGAGCTTTTGGACGAGATGCAGTTCCTGAATTAGAATCTATATGGTTGGAGGTGAGAAACAGGAAGGGAGCAGTGACCTTGTTTGGTATTTACTATAGGCCTCCAAACAGTGGGGAGGAAGTGGAAGAGAGCATTTGTAGGCAGATTACGGAAACCTGCATGACAAGTAGGGTTGTGATAGTTGGAGATTTCAATTACCCGAAGGTAGACTGGAAAACGGGCACAGAAGGGGAGAAATTCCTGCAGTGTGTGCAGGAGAACTTTCTGGAACAGTACATTTCCAGTCCTACCAGGGGGCAAACTGTGCTGGATCTGGTCCGAGGAAATGAGGCAGGGCAGGTGGAAATTCTCAGAGTGGGGGAGCCATTGGGAAGTAGCGATCATAATATGATACAATTCAATATTAAGTTGGAAAAGGATAAAAATAAGTCACGGATTAAGATCCCAGCTGGAAATGGGCAAGTTTTAGGGTCCAAAAGTTGAACTGGAGCAGGTTGATTGGAAACGCATTTTGGTGGCTAAAACAGAGGATAAAAAATGGGAGACTTTCAAAGGTGAGATGAATAGGGCGCAAGCTAGGTACGTACCCATGAGAAATAAATATGGGGTATCCAAAGCTACAATACCCTGGAGGACTAAAGATATTGATGATAAAATAAGGAAGAAACAAGAGGCACATGATGCATGCCGGAATAATAGTAATAATAATAGAAATCAGGAAGAGTATCTCAAATGCAGGAGAGAAGCTTAGGCTGGAATAAGGACGGCTAAGAGGAAGCAGAGGAAAGGAGGCAGGCAGTGCTAAAACAAATTGCAAACTGTTTTTCAAACATATTAATGGTAAAAGATGAGTGAAGGACAAGTGGGGCCCATAGGGGACAAGCAGGGTAAACTGCTCACTGAAGTGGAGGCTATGGCAGTGGTACCAAATCAGTACTTTGCGTCTGTCTTTACCAGATGGTGATAATGGTCCAGTTGAAAATGTGGGTGTGGAGCATCTGAGCAGTAAAGTGATAGATAAAGAAGAGGTGCTAAAAAGGCTGACAGCTCTCCAGGTGGACAAGTCGCCAGACCTGGATGGGATGCATTCTAGATTGCTGAGAGAGGTAAGGGACAGAAAGTTTTCAGGCCTCTCTGAACACAGGATTATTCCCGGGGGGACAGGAGGATTGCAAATGTGATGCCGTTGTTTAAGAAAAGGAGCAAAGGATAACGCAGCAAACTACAGACCCGCCAGCTTGACATCAATAGTGGGAAAAATCCCACCCATTGTCCTCTGCCTGAAAGTAAAATCCAAACATTGTGTGAGGTTAAAACAGCACAATGTAGGCTATGGTACCTAAACATTGAACTCAGGCCTATGTTAAATCTTTTACTATATCACTGCAACTATAACAGAAACAAAACTATGGAATGCATACATTTTTGATCAGAACTAGGAGCTGAAATTGGCCATTCAGCCCCTCGAGCTCACTCCGCCAGTCAACATGATTCTGGCTGATTCCTTCTCGGCCTCAACCCCACTTTTATGCCCGTGTTCCGTAACCCTTCAACCCCCATTACTCATTAAAAACCTGTCTCTCTCCTCCTTAAATTTACTCAATCTCCCGGCATCCACCACACTCTGGGACAGCGAGTTCCACAGATTCACCACCCTTTGAGAGAAGTAATTTCTCCTCATCTCTGTTTTAAAATTTGCTTTCCCTTTATCCTGACACCGTGACCTCTCATTCCAGACTGCCCCACAAGAGGAAGCATCCGCTCTATGTCTACTTTGCCAAAACCTTTTATCATCTTATATACCGCAATTAGATCTCTCAGTCTTCAAACTCTAGAGAGCATCGGCCTAAACTGCTCAATCTCTGCTCATGAGACAAACCCCTCGGGCGGGATTCTCTGACCCCGGGCCGGGTCGGATAATCGGCAGGGGGGAGCACGATTCACGCGACGCCGCTCCGACGCCGGCCGGCCGATTGTCCAGTGACCGGAGAATCAGCCCCATTGGCGCCAGCGCGGCGCCGGTCGGCCCCCAGCGATTTTCCACACGCGTTGGCCCGAGTGGCCGCCGAGATAGGCCGAGTCCCGCCAACGCCATTCACATGTGGTCCTCCCCTCCGGGACCTAGGCCCTCATGCTGCGGGGGGCGCCCTGTTGGGGGGGGGGGGGGGGGGTCCGACCCTGGGGGGGGCCTCGACCATGGCCTGGCCCACAATCGGGGCCTACCGATCGGCGGGCCGGCTTTTCCTGGTGGGGGCCTCTTTTACTCTGCGCCAGGCCCCTGTAGCTCTCCGCCATGATGTGTCGGGGCCGGCGCGGAGAAGGCAACTTAGCGCGCGTGTGCGAGTCCACGGCACTCGTAACGCGCACGCTGAATTTGCGTCGGCTGCAGCGCGCACGTCCTGACACCCGTATCGGCAGCTGGAGCTGCGGGAGTCGCTCCAGTGCCGTGCTGGCCCCCTGTGTGGAGCAGGATCGCTGATCCTGGGGGCCTGTTGACGCCGTTGTGACGTGGCGGCGGCGTTTTCGACGGTGTCAACACTTAACCTCAGGATCAGAGAATCCCGCCTCCTCATCTCTGGAATCAATCTAGTGAACCTCCTGTGAACTGTCTCTAATGCAACTACATCTCTCCTCAAATAAGGGGACCCCAACTGTGCACATTTCTCCAGGTGTGGTCTCATCAATGTCTTGTAGAGTTGCAGCAACACGTCCTGACTTTTACACTCTATTCCTTTACTATAAAGGCCAAAATTCCATTTGCTTTCCTTATGACCTGCTGTACCTGCGTGTTCGAATGGGAGAGAAGGGGATGCAGATAGTTAGATGGTTGAGTGTGAACAGTGCAGAGCAGTCAGGCTGACTATCCTGTATCTGGCCTGCAGAGTTCATGTAAAAAACAGCGATAAGAAAGAATTCATTTATCGAATATTAATCTCGGCTGAACTTCACATCAGTTAAGTGCAATAAGCACCACATAAAAGGAACAAAAATACTGTTTGACCTTCGTTTTTTTCCTCCAGATTCTTAAGGGTATAAAGTTTCTCCAGAACTATTTTGGGCTCTGTGACAACTTAGTTGCCAAGGGACTGGCCAAATTCTTCCTTTCATTGCTTGTTTCCTGTGGTACAGACTGGGGTGGGGGGGGGGGGGGGGGGGGGGGGGGCGAAACTGTGCTCATTCACAGTGTCAGTATCTGAAAGAGGAAAGGAGGTGTGTCAGCGAGTGTTCTGCAATACGTTTTGATGATGTGGGTGTCCTGAATCTCTGGCATTGTGTGCAAGTACGAAGTCTTACAACACCAGGTTAAAGTCCAACAGGTTTGTTTCAAATCACTAGCTTTCGGAGCACTGCTCCTTCCTCAGGTGAAGTGCTCCGAAAGCTAGTGACATCGGAACAAACCTGTTGGACTTTAACCTGATGTTGTAAGACTTCGTACTGTGCTCACCCCAGTCCAACGCCGGCATCTCCACATCATTGTGTGCAAGGTGTGAGAAGTGGATGTGAGCTTGTAATCGTGCTAAATGTGTGAGGTTGAGGTGAAGCATTTGAATGTTAGTTACAAGTCCTAATTGATAGTTGTTGATAGATGTTACAACCCCCACCGGACCCATGGGGACAACCCAATTAATCACGTGGGGTACGAGCTCCCCCACTGAGGGCCAGGGGCCTATCAACATGCTTTTTAACTCAGTTCCGTAAAAGCCCGGCCCAGGTAGGGGCCGAGTTGCAGTGTAGTTCCAACTGGGACATTTACTATAAATACTTTCCTTCTGTAAATAAACCTTTTGTTGACCCTCCTTTGCAGACTCTCCTCCATGACGACTAAAGTAGGTGATTGCTGGGTGAGGTGAATTGAACAGTAACTGATGCTATTGGTAGGATATGGCATTTGAAGTTGTACTCATTGACCCTGAACACCCATGAAGTCATTAAACTTCTTGCAGCACTGCAACCCCACCCTGTTCTGCTCACTGACGACACTGGATGTCTCTCCTCTTCTCTGCTTCCTCCACAGCGCCGCCCAGTGCAGTGTGTGCTAAGCTGAGTGCTCACATTCACGCATTCACAATCATTCTTCAGTCTTCCCCAGATCAGATTCAGTTGCTGAATGGCTCCCAGAATCTAACGCTTGCATGTTCCAGCTGGCTTTAAGTTATGCAAGTTACTGATAGTGGGCCCACTGCCGATGGGTGCAGCCAATAAACAATGTGGTTAGCAGCAGAAATCATTGTACTGAGCAGGCAGCAAAAAGCTGGCATACCGGCTGCAGTACTTTGAACAGGCATGAGTTAATCAGACATTGTGATTGCCATTTCTGTTTTCCAGAGCGATCTAATTTAACCCCCAAAGTCTATACAGCTTTGTTAATGGATCCACCCTCCTTGGCAATATCTCAATGATGAAAGTCACCGAGCCAACTTTGTTCGTTTAGTGAAGAATTATAGGTTTTAATGGGGGGGATTCTCCGACCCCCTGCCGGGTCGGAGAATCGCCGGGGGGTGGCGTGAATCCCGCCCCCGCCGGCTGCCGAATTCTCCGGCGATTTTCCGGTCCGCGATGAGCCGAGTGGCCGCCCGTTTTCGGCCATTCTTTATGGCTGCTCTCAAGATTACAGTGATGCACATATCCTTTCCTGATTGCCTGGGCCCTGATTCGGTTAAATAGAGACTTTGCCTTTGAGAGCACCCCAGCTGATTGGGCCGGCAGCTCCAGGGAGGCAGGCTGCTGTCCCAAATCGGATGGTCCTTAATTGGTCACTGCTAGTAAAATGCCACCCAGGGTCGCGCCGCCCTCCTGTGTGGGGTCAGTTCCTGCTTTTGGCTCTGTCAGCAGGACTACTTAACTTTTCAACAAATCTGCCCCTAGTTTTATTCCCATCTTCAACATTTTTACAACTAATTTTTAAATAAATCAATTTAATTTAATGTTCACATGATTTTTCAGTTTCCTGGAGATCAATCTCCAATTCCTGGGCACTCCAGGCAAACCCGGGGTTGGCAAGCCTAGGTTCTCCTCTCCTCTCATGCCACCTGGGTCAGTAAAGCAGGAGTTTTGCTCTCGGGCACGATAAGCAGCTGTTTCGAATCCCCTGCTGATTTCAGGAGCTAACCTAAAACTAATACCCACGTCACGGAAGTAATTTAATATCTTCTGATGCAGGAACTGACTTTGAGAAGGGAGGAGTTAAATAAAAATCTTGGGAGAGTCGACAGACTGTCATCCACGTGTTTCAGATTGGAAAGGAACGGATAAGGAAAAAATCCTCCAAAAAGCACCAGAAAAATTGGTGAAAACAAGAAGCGTAAACAATATTGAACAGTCGGTGGCAAATGCTGTCGGGATTAAAGCAAAACTCTGACTTGAAATGTGGGGAGTTTCCTGAAGTTGGGCACATTGGAGAACTGGTTGGGGGGTGAGGAGGGTATCAGCTGGGGTAGTTCCCTTGACTGACTAGCCTGCCAACACACAAGAGGGCCTCTGTCATCGGCACATCGTGAAATACTATCTTTTGGGTGGGAAAGGAGGTGAAAAAGCTGGGAGGCCAAGGAGTAACAGGGGTAGGGGGTGGAGTAACAGGCGGAGGGGGTGGAGTAACAGGGGTAGGGGGTGGAGTAACAGGGGTAGGGGGAGGAGTTGAAATGACTGCTCTCATTATGGACAATTATTCATAAACAATCAAACCTTCGAAATGTTGTTGTTCAACTGTTTCTATTCCTGAGTAATTGGAAAGTCCCTGGCTCCCATTAGCCCTGAACAGGGTTATCACGGCCAACAGAAAGGCAAAAATATCAGTTGAAGGAAATTTGATCCTTGGGGTTACTTACTTCAATATTCCAAGTATAATTTGTTTTACTTATGGGTATCTTGAGGACTATCCACTGCTGTGAAGTGGATAGTTGTTAGTAATTACAAACTAAATCAATTCCTGAGAGATATGTTCCTTTTTTTTACATGAAGACTGTTAAACTGGTAAAAAAACCTACATTAATAAAGTGAGACTTTTTCAGTCTCTCATTCTCTCCATTCAATACTTTATATTTATTTTGGATTATTTCATTCAATAGAAAATGGATAATGTATCTGATGGAGAATGAGTCACACCTGACTAATCAGCTCATGGCGTGATTTGCAAACCTCGGTTTGCACAACATTCAGTTTCTATGCATGAGACCAGAAGGCATTACCGACACGATTGATTTCTCCCCGGATTAGAATCATTCCTCCGCCTCCATTGATATAGACACTGTGGAGTTAGTCCCTGTATTTGACAAAAGGGCGGTCCTGCAGATGAGTCAATCGCTTACAGCACTTTCAACAGAGCAAAATATCCTATAGTGCTTATCGGAGGTGAGAGTCAGACAACAAACTCTTGGTCAAAGAGCTTAAAGAAGCATCTTAAAAAGGGGGGATTGATGGTTTCAGGGAAGGAATCGAAGGTAAAGGTATGGCTGCCAGCGGTGAGGTAAAAGCGGCGAAGGATTCACAAAAGACTAGAGTTTGAGGATTGGAAATTGCAGGGTGGGGTTGGAGTGTGGAAAAGCTTACAGAGATAGAGTTAAAGCCAGAAAGGTATTTTACGAGGTTGAGAATTTGAAATTTCATGCATTGGAAAATCAATAGCCAATAGGTCAGCAAGACCAGGGCGGGAATTTTCTGTTCCCCGGGATCCCGCCTGCCCGACCTGGAAGCAATCTTAGCGTGGGGTGGGCAGGGCCCCAGACAGGAAGCCCCCGCCCTTGTCCCAATGAAAGCCCTTTAGTGGTCACTGAAGGGCGTTTATCACCCAACCTCATTTGTTAAATTGACATTCACCGGATAGGTCCGGGGGAGGGGGGGAAATCGAAAATGTTTAAATCTTCAATCTTGTATGGGAAGATTGGGGAGAGGGGTGGGGTTGGGGTGGAGTGGGGGGCACCTCCATCCAAAGCCTCCTTCTGACTGGGGTGCCCTCCTCTCAAGGACTGTGTTACCACCCCTTACAGGGACGGACCTTGTATAGCGTCCCATCCGACCAATATTTTAGTTTATTGACAACTCAAGAACACAAAAGAATCAGCAACTTGCTAAAAACAGTCACGAAAATCAGTAATGTACTAAAAGCATTTACACAACACCAAAAACCCCCAAACCACTAGCTCTCAAGCCAGCACCCCCCCCCCCCCCCCCCCCCCCCCCCCCCAGGCCCAATGGTAGCCCCACATCGGTGGAAAGGTGCCCAAAGGTGCAGGGCACAGTGTGAGAGAGGACACCCCCTCCTTGATGTGTTGGGTGCTCTGGATCCGTGGAACACATACAAGCCACCAACACTTAAAATAGTGCAACACTATTTTATTAAGTTAGAAACTGTTGAACATACTTTCACTGTGGGCTAACACAATGTTAGATTGAAGTAAAGACCTATGCCTTGTCCTAACCAGTCTATGCACGCAGCACATGGTGAAGATCTGTGCTGCAGGCTGTAAGCTCTGTCCTACTAGGAGGCTGCATCTCGAATGAGCGGGAACTCTGATGCCCCCTGTCTTTATAGTGCATGTGCTCTAACTGGTGATTGGCTGCGGTGTTGTGTGTGTTGATTGGTCCCACTGTGTGTCCATCAGTGTGTGTCTGCACCATGATATACTGGTGTATATTGTGACACTCCTCCCAAGAGGGGCCACAGTTCAACCCAAAACAGTTCCTTTAAACAAACCACCGGCTGCAAAGCCAGCTTACGGCCACCTCACCCCATCCTCCCATACCATAGCCCCACATCGTGGAAAGGCGCCCAAACAAGCAGCACAGACCCCCGGAAAAGGTCACATCGATATGGGGCATGGCAGAAGAGAGAGAGAGAGAATACCCTTTTCAAAAAGAACAAGACAGAATACAGAGCAACCACAAGAAACTCAACAAACTATTAAGTGCAAGTCAAACCCGCCAGCACTCAAGCCAGCGCACGCTCCCCTCCCCCACCCTCCCCCGACTCTAGCAACAGCCCCACATTAGTGAAAAGGCGCCCGCAAGCAGTGCAGTCCACTGGAAAGGGACGGGCACAGCACGGTTGAGGAGAGAGAGAGAACACCCCTCCCCCTCACTAGCACCAGGAGGGTCCCCTAAACCCCCAGTGCACAGAAGTAAGAGGGTCAAAACTGGCGAGCACCCAGCTGCCAGGCACAAAATAAACACAGCAAAAATACGTTAAGAACCATACAATCTCCCAACAATAAAACAAAGCCAACATCAGTACAAGCAGTACCCATAGTCAATAGGGCCACCACCCTGCCATTCTCACGGTTCCGGCATCCGGTCTACGGATACCATCCAGTCCAAAACTGCAAAAACGAGTCCGTTCTCCTCCACATTCAGCCTGGCTGCAGGCCAACCAAAATCCACCCCGTACTCCACTCCCAGCCAATAAGCAGAAAGGTACGAGTCCCAGGCGTGGCAGCTGCAAGCAGGCAAGCTCTCTCCTCTCTCTCCCCTGTAAGCAAGAGCAGGATTGTTGTTCCCCTCGGAGTCACTTTGTACGCACCGAATGGGTGACGTCAGCCATGTCATTTGCGAGTAGCTTGTGTCACTGAGGAGCCTGTCCTGGACGTGCTGAGGCCCTGGAATATCTGTGGCAGGAGAGAATGATGCAGGTTGTACAAGTCCTTAGAACCATAGAATCTTTACAGTGCAGAAGGAGGTCATCCAGTCCAGCGAGTCTGCATCAACCCTCTGACAGAGCACCTTACACCAGCCCACTCCCCCGCCCTATCCCCATAACCCCAGCTAACTTACACATCTTTGGACACAAAGCGGTAATTTAGCATGGTCAATCCATCCAACTTACACATCTTTGGACTGTGGGAGGAAGCGGGGACAGGTGGTCGATGTGATGGTGGGGGAGCATTTTAGTGATAGCAACCACGACATGGTTCAATTTAAGTTTGTTATGGACAAGCAAATAGACAAATTGCAGAAAAAGGTCTTGGATTGGGAGAGAGTAAACTTTGGTAAAATAAGGCAGAATCTGGTCAAGGTAGATTGCAACAGGTTGCTGGTGGGGAGATCTACAGAAAAGCAGCAAGGAGTTTTCAAATGGGAAATGGGGAGGGTACAGGCCCAACATGTCCCCTCTCGGGTAAAGGGATGAGTAACAAGCTCAGAGAAGCATGGATGACCAGAGATATTCAGGATACAATGAGAGGGAAGAGAGAGGCTTTTAATAAGTACAAGGGGAGCAAATCAACAGAAGTATTAGTGGAGTACAGAAAGTGCAGGATGGAACTTAAGAAAGCAATCAGGAGAGCAAAGAGGGGATATGAGAAAGCTCTGACTGATAAAAGTAGGGAAAATCCCAAGATATTCTATAAGTATATCAATGGGAAGAGGATAACTAGGGAAAAAGTAGGGCCCATTCGGGACCAAGGGGGGGAATCTGTGGGCAGAGCCAGAGGACGTTGTTAGGGCATTAAATGAATAATTACGGCCTACCCAGGGTGGCCGTACACATGGATGACGTACTCATTACTGGCACCTCAGACTGAGAACATTTAGAGAACCTGATTGAAGTACTCTGGCGTTCTGAACAGGCCGTAGACGGCCTGCGCAGGGACAAGTGCGATTTTAACACTGTCTTCACCCAAGAGAATGAGGGCGCAGATATGGAGCTTGGGGAGAGAGACTGAGGTTATTGAGCAAGTTGTCAGAGGGAGGCATAAGGTATTGGAGGTGTTGACAGGCTTAAAAGTGGAGAAATCTCCAGGTCTACACGAATTGTGTCCCAGGTTGCTGTGGGAGGTGCCAGAGGACTGGGGAGCCACGAATGTGGTCCCACGATTTAAGAAAGGTTGCAGGGATAATAGAATCATAGAAGTTTACAGCATGGAAACAGGCCCTTTGGCCCAACCAGTCCATGCCGCCCAGTTTTTACCATTAAGCTAGTCCCACTTGCCCGCACTTGGCCCATAACCCTCTATACCCATCTTACCCATGTAACTATCTAAATGCTTTTTAAAAGACACAATTGTACCCGCCTCTACTACTACCTCTGGCAGCCCATTCCAGACACTCACTACCCTCTGAGTGAAGAAATTGCCCCTCTGGGCCCTTCTGAAACTCTCCCCTCTCACCTTAAACCTATGCCCTCTAGTTTTAGACTCCCCTACCTTTGGGAAAAGATGTTGACTATCTACCTTATCTATGCCCCTCATTATTTTATAGACCTCTATAAGCTCACCCCTAAGCCTCCTACGCTCCAGGGAAAAAAGTCCCAGTCTATCCAGCCTCTCCTTATAACTCAAACCATCAAGTCCCGGCAACATCCTAGTAAATCTTTTCTGCACTCTTTCTAGTTTAATAATATCCTTTCTATAATAGGGTGACCAGAACTGCACACAGTATTCCAAGTGTGGCCGTACCAATGTCTTGTACAACTTCAACAAGACGTCCCAACTCCTGTATTCAATGTTCTGACCAATGAAACCAAGCATGCCGAATGCCTTCTTCACCACCCTGTCCACCTGCGACTCCACCTTCAAGGAGCTATGAACCTGTACTCCTAGATCTTTTTGTTCTATAACTCTCCCCAACGCCATACCATTAACTGAGTAGGTCCTGGCCTGATTCGATCTGCCAAAATGCATCACCTCACATTTATCTAAATTAAACTCCATCTGCCATTCGTCGGCCCACTGGCCTAATTGATCAAGATCCCGTTGCAATCCTAGATAACCTTCTTCACTATCCACTGTGCCACCAATCTTGTGTCATCTGCAAACTTACTAACCATGCCTCCTAAATTCTCATCCAAATCATTAATATAAATCACAAATAACAGTGGACCCAGCACCAATCCCTGAGGCACACCGCTGGTCACAGGCCTCCAGTTTGAAAAATAAGCCAGGGAATTACAGACCAGTGAGTCTCACGTCAGTGGTGGGGAAACTAATGGAGAAAATTGTGAAGGAGAGAATCTATCTCCACTTGGAGAGGCAAGGTTTGATCAGGGATAGTCAGCATGGCTTTGTCAGAGGGAGGGCATGCCTAAGAATGTTTTGAGCACGTGACTAAGCGTGTAGATGAGGGTAGTGCAGTTGATGTAGTTTACATGGATTTCGGCAAAGCATTTGACAAGGTCCCACATGGGAGACTTATAAAGAAGGTAAATGCTCATGGGGTACAGGGGAACTTGATACGGTGGATTCAAAGCTGGCTGAACTGTAGGAGACAGACGGTGATGACAGACGGCTGCTTTAGTGACTAGAAGCCAGTGGTGTACTAATAATGATAATAATAATCTGTATTAGTGTCACAAGTAGCCTTACATTAACACTGCAATGAAGTTACTGTGAAAAGCCCCTAGTCGCCACATTCCGGCGCCTGTTCGTGTACACGGAGGGAGAATTCAGAATGTCCAATTCATCTAACAGCACGTCTTTCAGGACTTGTGGGAGGAAACCCGGAGCACCCGGAGGAAACCCACGCAGACACGGGGAGAACGGGCAGACTCCACACAGACAGTGGCCCAAGCCGGGACTTGAACCCGGGTCCCTGGCGCTGTGAAGCAACAGTGCTAACCACTGTGCTACCATGCCACGCCCACAGGGTGCTGGGCCCCCTATTGTTTGTCATTTATATAAATGACTTAGATGACTATGTGGGGGGTGGGATCAGTAAGTTTGCGGATGACACAAAGATTAGCCGGGTGGTTAACAGTGAGGTTGAGTGTCTTGGGTTACAGGAAGATACAGACGGGATGGTCAAATGGGCAGAGATTCCCTACCCACCGGGACGGAGAATTCCAGAGATTCCCCCGGGACAGGGAATTCCAGAGATTCCCCAACCTCCGGGACAGAGATTTCCAGAGATTCCCCTCCCTCCGGGACAAAGAATTCCAGAGATTCCCCACCCTCCAGGATAGAGAATTCCAGAGATTCCCCTCCCTCCGGGACAGAGAATTCCAGAGAATCCCCTCCCTCCGGGAAATAGAATTCCAGAAATTCCTCCGGGACAGAGAATTCCAGAGAATACCCTCCCTCCGGGACAGAGAATTCCAGATATTCCCCGCCCTCCGGGACAGAGAATTCCAGAGATTCCCCACTCTCCGGGACAGAGAATTCCAGAGATTCCTCCGGGACAGAGAATTCCAGATATTCCACACCCTCTGGGACAGAGAATTCCAGAGACTCCCTAACCTACGGGACAGAGAATTCCAGAGATTTCCCACCCTCCGGGATAGAGAATTCCAGAGATCCCCCTCCCTCCGGGACAGAGAATTCCAGAGATCCCCCCGGGACAGGGAATTCCAAAGATTCCCCACCCTCCGGGACAGAGAATTCCAGAGATTCCCCTCCCTCCGGGATAGGAAATTCCAGAGATTCCCCTCTCTCCGGGATAGAGAATTCCAGAGATTCCCCACCCTCCGGGATAGAGAATTCCAGAGATTCCCCATCCTCCGGGACAGAGAATTCCAGAGGTTCCCCTCCCTCCGGGACAGAGAATTCCAGTGATTCCCCTCCCTCCGGGATAGAAAATTCCAGAGATTCCCCTCCCTCCGGGACAGAGAATTCCAGAGAATCCACATTCTCCGGGACAGAGAATTCCAGAGATTCCCCTCCCTCCGGAAAAGAGAATTCCAGAGATTTCCCACCCTCCGGGACAGAGAATTCCAGAGATTCCCCTCCCTCCGGGATAGAAAATTCCAGAGATTCCCCTCCCTCCGGGACAGAGAATTCCAGAGAATCCACATTCTCCGGGACAGAGAATTCCAGAGATTCCCCTCCCTCCGGGACAGAGAATTCCAGAGATTCCCCACCCTCCGGGACAGAGAATTCCAGAGAATCCCCTCCCTCCGGGACAGAGAATTCCAGAGATTCCCCCAGGAGAGAGAATTCCAGAGATTCCCCACCCTCCGGGACAGAGAATTCCAGAGATTCCCCACCCTCCGGGACAAAGAATTCCACAGATTCCCCACCCTCCGGGACAGAGAATTCCAGAGATTCCCCTCCCTCCGGGACAGAGAACTCCAGAGATTCCTCACACTCCGAGACAGAGAATTCCAGAGATTCCCCTCCCCGGGACAGAGAATTCCAGAGCTGCCACACCCTCCGGGACAGAGAATTCCAGAGATTCCCCTCCCCGGGACAGAGAATTCCAGAGATTCCCCTCCCTCCGGGATAGAGAATTCCAGAGATTTCCCTCCCTCCGGGATAGAGAATTCCAGAGATTCCCCACCCTCCGGGATAGTGAAAATTCCAGAGATTCCCCATCCTCCAGGACAGAGAATTCCAGAGATTCCCCTCCCTCCGGGACAGAGAATTCCAGAGATTCCCCTCTCTGCGGGATAGAAAATTCCAGAGATTCCCCTCCCTCCGGGATAGAAAATTCCAGAGATTCCCCTCCCTCCGGGATAGAAAATTCCAGAGATTCCCCTCCCTCCGGGACAGAGAATTCCAGAGAATCCACATTCTCCGGGACAGAGAATTCCAGAGATTCCCCTCCCTCCGGGACAGAGAATTCCAGAGATTCCCCACCCTCCGGGACAGAGAATTCCAGAGAATCCCCTCTCTCCGGGACAGAGAATTCCAGAGATTCCCCCAGGAGAGAGAATTCCAGAGATTCCCCACCCTCCGGGACAGAGAATTCCAGAGATTCCCCACCCTCCGGGACAAAGAATTCCACAGATTCCCCACCCTCCGGGACAGAGAATTCCAGAGATCCCCCTCCCTCCGGGACAGAGAATTCTAGAGATCCCCCCGGGACAGGGAATTCCAAAGATTCCCCACCCTCCGGGACAGAGAATTCCAGAGATTCCCCTCCCTCCGGGATAGGAAATTCCAGAGATTCCCCTCTCTCCGGGATAGAGAATTCCAGAGATTCCCCACCCTCCGGGATAGAGAATTCCAGAGATTCCCCATCCTCCGGGACAGAGAATTCCAGAGGTTCCCCTCCCTCCGGGACAGAGAATTCCAGAGATTCCCCTCCCTCCGGGATAGAAAATTCCAGAGATTCCCCTCCCTCCGGGACAGAGAATTCCAGAGAATCCACATTCTCTGGGACAGAGAATTCCAGAGATTCCCCTCCCTCCAGGACAGAGAATCCCAGAGATCCCCACCCTCCGCGACAGAGAATTCCAGAGATTCCCCTCCCTCCGGGATAGAGAATTCCAGAGATTCCCCTCCCTCCGGGACAGAGAATTCCAGAGATTCCCCTCCCTCCGGAAAAGAGAATTCCAGAGATTTCCCACCCTCCGGGACAGAGAATTCCAGAGATTCCCCTCCCTCCGGGAAAGAAAATTCCAGAGATTCCCCTCCCTCCGGGACAGAGAATTCCAGAGAATCCACATTCTCCGGGACAGAGAATTCCAGAGATTCCCCTCCCTCCGGGACAGAGAATTCCAGAGATTCCCCACCCTCCGGGACAGAGAATTCCAGAGAATCCCCTCTCTCCGGGACAGAGAATTCCAGAGATTCCCCCAGGAGAGAGAATTCCAGAGATTCCCCACCCTCCGGGACAGAGAATTCCAGAGATTCCCCACCCTCCGGGACAAAGAATTCCACAGATTCCCCACCCTCCGGGACAGAGAATTCCAGAGATTCCCCTCCCTCCGGGACAGAGAACTCCAGAGATTCCTCACACTCCGAGACAGAGAATTCCAGAGATTCCCCTCCCCGGGACAGAGAATTCCAGAGCTGCCACACCCTCCGGGACAGAGAATTCCAGAGATTCCCCTCCCCGGGACAGAGAATTCCAGAGATTCCCCTCCCTCCGGGATAGAGAATTCCAGAGATTTCCCTCCCTCCGGGATAGAGAATTCCAGAGATTCCCCACCCTCCGGGATAGTGAAAATTCCAGAGATTCCCCATCCTCCAGGACAGAGAATTCCAGAGATTCCCCTCCCTCCGGGACAGAGAATTCCAGAGATTCCCCTCTCTGCGGGATAGAAAATTCCAGAGATTCCCCTCCCTCCGGGATAGAAAATTCCAGAGATTCCCCTCCCTCCGGGATAGAAAATTCCAGAGATTCCCCTCCCTCCGGGACAGAGAATTCCAGAGAATCCACATTCTCCGGGACAGAGAATTCCAGAGATTCCCCTCCCTCCGGGACAGAGAATTCCAGAGATTCCCCACCCTCCGGGACAGAGAATTCCAGAGAATCCCCTCTCTCCGGGACAGAGAATTCCAGAGATTCCCCCAGGAGAGAGAATTCCAGAGATTCCCCACCCTCCGGGACAGAGAATTCCAGAGATTCCCCACCCTCCGGGACAAAGAATTCCACAGATTCCCCACCCTCCGGGACAGAGAATTCCAGAGATCCCCCTCCCTCCGGGACAGAGAATTCTAGAGATCCCCCCGGGACAGGGAATTCCAAAGATTCCCCACCCTCCGGGACAGAGAATTCCAGAGATTCCCCTCCCTCCGGGATAGGAAATTCCAGAGATTCCCCTCTCTCCGGGATAGAGAATTCCAGAGATTCCCCACCCTCCGGGATAGAGAATTCCAGAGATTCCCCATCCTCCGGGACAGAGAATTCCAGAGGTTCCCCTCCCTCCGGGACAGAGAATTCCAGAGATTCCCCTCCCTCCGGGATAGAAAATTCCAGAGATTCCCCTCCCTCCGGGACAGAGAATTCCAGAGAATCCACATTCTCCGGGACAGAGAATTCCAGAGATTCCCCTCCCTCCGGGACAGAGAATTCCAGAGATTCCCCACCCTCCGGGACAGAGAATTCCAGAGAATCCCCTCTCTCCGGGACAGAGAATTCCAGAGATTCCCCCAGGAGAGAGAATTCCAGAGATTCCCCACCCTCCGGGACAGAGAATTCCAGAGATTCCCCACCCTCCGGGACAAAGAATTCCACAGATTCCCCACCCTCCGGGACAGAGAATTCCAGAGATTCCCCTCCCTCCGGGACAGAGAACTCCAGAGATTCCTCACACTCCGAGACAGAGAATTCCAGTGATTCCCCTCCCCGGGACAGAGAATTCCAGAGATGCCACACCCTCCGGGACAGAGAATTCCAGAGATTCCCCTCCCCGGGACAGAGAATTCCAGAGATTCCCCTCCCTCCGGGATAGAGAATTCCAGAGATTTCCCTCCCTCCGGGAGAGAGAATTCCAGAGATTCCCCACCCTCCGGGATAGTGAAAATTCCAGAGATTCCCCATCCTCCAGGACAGAGAATTCCAGAGATTCCCCTCCCTCCGGGACAGAGAATTCCAGAGATTCCCCCAGGAGAGAGAATTCCAGAGATTCCCCACCCTCCGGGACAAAGAATTCCAGAGATTCCCCACCCTCCGGGACAGAGAATTCCAGAGATTCCCCTCCCTCCGGGACAGAGAACTCCAGAGATTCCTCACACTCCGGGACAGAGAATTCCAGAGATTCCCCACCCTCCGCGACAGAGAATTCCAGAGATTCCCCTCCCTCCGGGGCAGAGAATTCCAGAGATTCCCCTCCCTCCGGGACAGAGAATTCCAGAGATTCCCCTCTCTGCGGGATAGAAAATTCCAGAGATTCCCCTCCCTCCGGGATGGAAAATTCCAGAGATTCCCCTCCCTCCGGGACAGAGAATTCCAGAGAATCCACATTCTCCAGGACAGAGAATTCCAGAGATTCCCCCAGGAGAGAGAATTCCAGAGATTCCCCACCCTCCGGGACAGAGAATTCCAGAGATTCCCCACCCTCCGGGACAAAGAATTCCAGAGATTCCCCACCCTCCGGGACAGAGAATTCCAGAGATTCCCCTCCCTCCGGGACAGAGAACTCCAGAGATTCCTCACACTCCGGGACAGAGAATTCCAGAGATTCCCCTCCGCGGGACAGAGAATTCCAGAGATACCCCACCCTCCGGGACAGAGAATTCCAGAGATTCTCCTCCCCGGGTCAGAGAATTCCAGGGATTCCCCTCCCTCCGGGGCTGAGAATTCAAGAGATTCCCCTCCCTCGGGGGCAGAGAATTCCAGAGATTCCCCACCCTCCGCGACAGAGAATTCCAGAGATTCCCCTCCCTCGGGGGCAGAGAATTCCAGAGATTCCCCTCCCTCCGGGGCAGAGAATTCCAGAGAATCCCCACCCTCCGGGACAGAGAATTCCAGAGATTTCCCTCCCCGGGACAGAGAAAATCCAGAGGTTCCCCACCCTCCGGGACAGAGAATTCCAGAGATTCCCCTCCCCGGGACACAGAATTCCAGAGATTCCCCTCCCTCCGGGGCTGAGAATTCCAGAGATTCCCCTCCCTCGGGGGAGAGAATTCCAGAGATTCCCCACCCTTCGCGACAGAGAATTCCAGAGATTCCCCTCCCTCGGGGGCAGAGAATTCCAGAGATTCCCCTCCCTCCGGGGCAGAGAATTCCAGAGATTCCCCACCCTCCACGACAGAAAATTCCAGAGTTTCCCCTCCCTCCGGGACAGAGAATTCCAGAGATTCCCCTCCCCCGGGACAGAGAATTCCAGAGATTCCCCACCCTCCGGGACAGAGAATTCCAGAGATTTCCCTGCCCCGGGACAGAGAATTCCAGAGATTCCCCTCCCTCTGGGGCTGAGAATTCCAGAGATTCCCCTCCCTCGGGGGCAGAGAATTCCAGAGATTCACCACCCTCCGCGACAGAGAATTCCAGAGATTCCCCTCCCTCGGGGGCAGAGAATTCCAGAGATTCCCCACCCTCCAGGACAGAGAATTCCAGAGATTCCCCTCCCCTGGGACAGAGAATTCCAGAGATTCCCCTCCCTCGGGGGCAGAGAATTCCAGAGATTTCCCACCCTCCGCGACAGAGAATTCCAGAGATTCCCCTCCCTCGGGGGCAGAGAATTCCAGAGATTCCCCTCCCTCCGGGGCTGAGAATTCCAGAGATTCCCCACCCTCGGGGGCAGAGAATTCCAGAGATTCCCCACCCTCCGGGACAGTGAATTCCAGAGATTCCCCTCCCTCCGGGACAGAGAATTCCAGAGATTCCCCAACCTGTGGGACGGGATTTCCAGACATTCCTTACCCTCCGGGATAGAGAATTCCAGAGATTCCCCTCCCTCCGGGACAGAGAATTCCAGAGATTCCCCTCCCTCGGGGGCAGAGAATTCCAGAGATTCCCCACACTCGGGTGCAGAGAATTCCAGTGATACCCCACCCTACGGGACAGAGAATTCCAGAGATTCCCCTCCCTCGGGGGCAGAGAATTCCAGAGATTCCCCTCCCTCGGGGGCAGAGAATTCCAGAGATTCCCCTCTCTCGGGGGCAGAGAATTCCAGAGATTCCCCACCCTCAGGGGCAGAGAATTCCAGAGATTCCCCTCCCTCGGGGGCAAAGAATTCCAGAGATTCCCCACCCTCCAGGACAGAGAATTCCAGAGATTCCCCTCCCCTGGGACAGAGAATTCCAGAGATTCCCCTCCCTCGGGGGCAGAGAATTCCAGAGATTCCCCTCTCTCGGGGGCAGAGAATTCCAGAGATTCCCCTCCCTCGGGGGCAGAGAATTCCAGAGAGTCCCCTCCCTCCGGGGCTGAGAATTCCAGAGATTCCCCACCCTCGGGGGCAGAGAATTCCAGAGATTCCCCACCCTCCGGGACAGTGAATTCCAGAGATTCCCCTCCCTCCGGGACAGAGAATTCCAGAGATTCCCCAACCTGCGGGACAGGATTTCCAGACATCCCTTACCCTCCGGGATAGAGAATTCCAGAGATTCCCCTCCCTCCGGGACAGAGAATTCCAGAGATTCCCCTCCCTCGGGGGCAGAGAATTCCAGAGATTCCCCACCCCCGGGTGCAGAGAATTCCAGAGATACCCCACCCTACGGGACAGAGAATTCCAGAGATTCCCCTCCCTCGGGGGCAGAGAATTCCAGAGATTCCCCTCCCTCGGGGGCAGAGAATTCCAGAGATTCCCCTCTCTCGGGGGCAGAGAATTCCAGAGATTCACCACCCTCAGGGGCAGAGAATTCCAGAGATACCCTACCCTCCGGGACAGAGAATTCCAGAGATTCCCCTCCCTCGGGGGCAGAGAATTCCAGAGATTCCCCTCCCTCGGGGGCAGAGAATTCCAGAGATTCCCCTCCCTCCGGGACATAGAATTCCAGAGATTCCCCTCCCTCCGGGGCTGAGAATTCCAGAGATTCCCCACCCTCGGGGGCAGAGAATTCCAGTGATTCCCCACCCTCCGGGACAGAGAATTCCACAGATTCCCCTCCCTCTGGGACAGAGAATTCCAGAGATTCCCCACCCTCCGGGACGGGATTTCCAGAGATTCCTTACCCTCTGGGATAGAGAATTCCAGAGATTCCCCTCCCTCCGGGACAGAGAATTCCAGAGATTCCCCTCCCTCGGGAGCAGAGAATTCCAGAGATTCCCCACCCTCGGGGCCAGAGAATTCCAGAGATACCCCACCCTCCGGGACAGAGAATTCCAGAGATTCCCCTCCCTCCGGGACAGAGAATTCCAGAGATTCCCCTCCCTCCGGGGCTGAGAATTCCAGAGATTCTCCACCCTCAGGGGCAGAGAATTCCAGAGATTCCCCACCCTCCGGGACAGAGAATTCCAGATGTTCCCCTCCCTCCGGGACAGAGAATTCCAGAGATTCCCCATCCTCCGGGACGGGATTTCCAGAGATTCCTTACCCTCTGGGACAGAGAATTCCAGAGATTCCTCTCCCTCGGGGGCAGAGAATTCCAGAGATTCCCCTCCCTCCGGGAGGGAGAATCCCAGAGATCCCCACCCTCCGCGACAGAGAATTCCAGAGATTCCCCTCCCTCCGGGAGGGAGAATCCCAGAGATCCCCACCCTCCGCGACAGAGAATTCCAGAGATTCCCCTCCCTCCGGGAGGGAGAATCCCAGAGATCCCCACCCTCCGCGACAGAGAATTCCAGAGATTCCCCTCCCTCCGGGATAGAGAATTCCAGAGATTCCCCTCCCTCCGGGACAGAGAATTCCAGAGATTCCCCTCCCTCGGGGGCAGAGAATTCCAGAGATTCCCCACCCTCCGGGACAGAGAATTCCGGAGATTCGCCTCCCTCTGCGAGAAGGAATTTCTTCGCACCTCAGTTTTAAATGACCGCCCCTTTACCTTGTAGCTCTGTCTCCTTGTTCGAGACTCTCACCGCTAATTGGCTGCCGGTGTGGGTCTATGATCTGGATTCTGGAGTGTGGGTGTGATTCTGGTGATCTGCCTGATAATAAGTATTCATGGTATTTAAATGAATGCTGATGTGGGGCGGAATTCTCCGCAATCGGCGCGATGTCCGCCGACCGCCGGCAAAAACGGCGCGAATCAGTCCGGCATCGTGCCGCCCCAAATGTGCGGAATCCTCCGCATCTTGAGCGGCCGAGCTCTAACCTTGAGGGGCTAGGCCCGCGCCGGACTGATTTCCACCCCACCAGCTGGCGGGAAAGACCTTTGGTGCCCCGCCAGCTGGCGCGGAAATGACTTTGCCGTGCGGCGCATGCGCGGGAGCGTCAGCGGCTGCTCACGGCATCCCCGCGCATGCGCAGTGGAGGGGGTCTCTTCCGCCTCCGCCATGGTGCAGACCGTGGCGAAGGTGGAAGGAAAAGAATGCCCCCACGGCACAGGCCCGCCCACGGATCGGTGGGCTCCGATCGTGGGCCAGGCCACCGTGGGGGCACCCCCCGGGGCCAGATCGCCCCGCACCCCCCCCAGGACCCCGGAGCCGGCCCCCGCCGCTTTGTCCCGCCGGTAAGAGAGGTGGTTTAATCCACGCCGGCGGGACAGGCATTCTAGCAGCGGGACTTCGGCCCATCCGGGCCGGAGAATCGCGCGGGGGGGGGGCCCGCCAACCGGCGCGATTCCCGCCCCTGCCAAATCTCCGGTGCCGGAGAATTCGGCAACCGGCGGGGGCGGGATTCACACCAGCCCCCGGCGATTCTCCAACCCGGCGGGGGGGTCGGAGAATCGCGCCTGTGGTTCCCGACATGGCACGCTGGGCTGTTCGACCTGCCGTCAAGGTCGGGAGCAGACAATCGCAAACTTGTTTTTACGCCAGCGAGACACTGACCTTTGGCCCTGCTTGCCATTTTCCCGGTCCATCCGCTACTGACAGGCCTGGAAAATCACGCCCACCGTTACCACCTGCAAGAATGGTGCAACATGGCATGACACGAGGTGCCTCTTCCATTGGACCTTGGCTGCCTCCAGAACAACAGGGCCGTTCCAGTGATCTCCCAGTGCTGCTGCCAAATACAGAACTGTTGGCAGCGACAGTGCCTATCGTCCAGATGTGGACGTGTGCTTGCAGGCCGGGGACAGACCGTCTGTCACTGGATTGGGGAAGAGTTCATTTGCATCCCTATTCAGTTTAAGGGGATTATTTACTGGAAAATTCCTTAATTTGGATTCTTACGGTGAAAACTTACAGGAATACAATTCAAAAATTCCCAACATCTTAAAGTTTGCATCAGGCTTGCAATTTACCGAAAGTGCAGTCTCTTTATGTGGAGTAATCATTTTCCCCACACATGACTCAGTTAATTCCATGACTGTTTCAAGTGCTGTCTAAGGGTCTTGTCTAATACATTATTGACATTCACTATTTCATTTTCAGTCCAGCCTTTAAAGTTGCTGGTCTTGTGGTTGCCATGGGGAGAGGCAAGCCCCAGGTTCACTCTTCTTTACTGAGGTTACTTTCTACTGCTGCTTCGGGAGGTTGGTGCCATTCTTACCCTTCTCTCACTGTAAGTGAAGAACTATGGGGAGCGGGGGGGAGCGGTGGAGTGGGGGGGAGTGGGGGGGAGCGGGGGAGCGGGGGAGTGGGGGGGAGTGGGGGGGAGCGGGGGAGCGGGGGAGTGGGGGGAGAGTGGGGGGAGCGGGGGGGAGGGGGGAGTGGGGGGGAGTGGGGGGAGCGGGGGAGTGGGGGGAGCGGGGGAGCGGGGGGGAGCGGTGGGAGTGGGGGGGAGCGGGGGGGAGCGGGGGAAGTGGGGGGGAGCGGGGAGAGTGGGGGGGAGCGGGGTGGGCAGGGGGAGCGGGGGGAGTGGGGGGGAGCAGGGTGGGCGGGGGGAGCGGGGGGAGTGGTGGGGGGGAGCGGGGGGAGTGGGGGGAAGCGGGGGGGAGTGGGGGAAGGGGGGAGTGGGGTTGGTGTAGGGGGAGGGCGGGTGGTGGGGTGTTGCCACATGGGCCTGTGCTGCAGGAGGGGATATCTCACCTGATGCCAACAGAATCCAGGCAGGGTACCTGACAATTTCTTGACAACTTCGAACTCACCAATAATCGATGGTAGCTTGTGAGATCAGAGGACATCTCTGTGGGTGGAATTTTACGGACCCCCCCCCCCCCCCCCCCCACCTAGGCAGGTCCAGTGACGGGCAGGGGTGGAACACTGCTGTCTGAGCCAGAAAACCTGGTTTCCCACCACTGTAAAATAAAGAGGGGGGGGTTGATTAGACGGGGACGAGAGGAATGAAGAGGTCGGGTGAGTGTGGAGGCCTAGATGGGAAGGAAGTAGGGGGGGCTGCCTGGGAAAGAGCGAAATGATGTAATGGTTGTCAAATGGGTGAGATGGTCTGGAGCAAGAGGGTGAGATGGGCCTTGCTCGAGCGGTGGGCAGCTGGGGGCAGTGGGTGGGGGCGTGCAGGTGTGAACGGGCATGGGGGGGGAGCATGTTCTGTACTGAGCCAGTTTCCAGGCCACAGTCGGAACCTACTCGTGGTTTACTGTAACTGAACAGCTAGGGTGTGTCAGTCTTATGCTGTGCATTCTCACAAATACAAACACTGCACCTAAAGCCTGTGCACCTGACTGGTGATGTCACCATGCTCATGTGACTCATCTCTGAAAGGGACACTGCCCCAACACAACATGTAACACATAACGGACGCGATTTAACAGAAATAAAACAGAGCACTGCGTCGAGTGCGTTTAGCCGGGTGTTTTCTGGCACTTGCAGCGCAGAGAAAGAGCACGCTATCGAGCAGAACTCTGCTTCATTTTGGGGCCTTGCCGATGAACGCCCCGTCAACACCAAATTCAGTCCCATTTCCTCCACTAACGAGCTCAGCTCACCAGGAAAAGATCGGGGCACCATTTCTAAATGCTGTCCCAATCTCTAGACCCCCCCACTGCAGCCTCCGATTCACCCCAACTCACCTATAAGGGGATCCTGGAGCCTCCTACAGCCATAAGGGCAGGGGGCCTGCTCTTGAGACCCCTGGGCCTGATCCCCAGCATGGGAAAATGCCACACAGGCACTGTCACCCTGGCACAATGACAGTACCCCTGCCAGTGACACCTGGCAATGCTGAGGGTGGCATTGCCAATGTGCCCGGGTGGCATCAGCGGTGCAAGGGTAGCACCCTGCCCAGAGCATAAGCACCCAGTGGCCCATGATCATCTGGGAGACCCCCAACCCCAAGTGGCTGCACACCTGGGGCGTCATTCTCCGCCGGCGGGAGTCTCCGTTTTGCCGGCGCCCGGGGGTTTCCCGACGGCGTGGGGCTGCCCCACAATGGGAAACCCCATTGACCAGCCGGTGTTACGGAGACTCCCGCCGGCCGGTCGGGGCAGAAATGTGGCGGGCGGGTAGGAGAATTTCGCCCCTGATCCCTATTTGTGGCGAGCAGCATTAACCAGCACTCGCTGTGGTCTCCGAGGCAGGGGTTAGATCCTGCACCTTGGGTCACTCAGGTGAGTGCATATTAAAGTGATGTTCACTAAGAGGACAAGACACAACAAAACCCCCAAACCCAGTACAGAGTGATCACCATTCCACATATTCAGACAAAGAAGACCAGCGAATATTCACACAATTGGTTCAGATTGGAATTATTGTGGTCGGTGTCTTCCTTCATACAGAAAATGAGAGGATAAAACGATACCAAACAGTAGAGGATCTGAGGATAACAGGACACCAGGATAAAGCCATGAGCACATCGCCCTATGGTGCACGCCCCCCCCCCCCCCAATAAGACAAAACTACTTTTCTGAAACCTAACCCAGCCTCCCGAGGTCTCCAGGCAATGAAACAATATCCCAAGCAAAGGGGAATAACAGGATAGCTCATCAGTACCAGACATGGAGCTCGATTCAGCTGACCCAGTTAGCGAATCCAGACTTGACGGGTGAATCGTGTGCGAGCCCCGAATCAGGGTCCGTGCTGGACCGATCGCGGGTCACCCCAGTCGCACTGCCTGCCCAGATCTGGATCTTGCCCTCGATGGGTGAGAATCTCTGAATATTCAAACGAGCTGAACGATTATTTAAATACCTGGGATTCACCCGGTGCTCGGGACTCACCGGATTGGCCTGGGTGAACTCGCCAGCACTGGGAGATCACTGGAAAGGCCCTGCTGTTTTGGAGGGAGCCAAGGTCCAATAGCAAAGGGGCGGGATTCTCCAATCCCGCGGCAGAGTGTCCACGCGGCGTGAATGGGCCGCTCCCAGGACTAATTCTGGCCCCTACAGATGCTCCTTGGTGCTCCAGCTAAATAGGCCCAACAGCGGACTTTAACTTCTGCCTGCTGAATCGCGTCCCTGGTTTGGCGATGCACAATCTCGTATAGAGGAGCCAGTAAACCAAGGATACTAACACTGCGCCCAAACCCACTACACAACAGATATCCCTCCTCTCCAGCAAATCAGAGGCCCCACTCGGGCTCTCGCTGAAATGAAAGACTTAAACCATCCTCCACAGTGAAAACCCACACTGATAAGGAGAAGAGTTGTCAAGACAACCATCAATGGAGCGTCCCGGGAGGAGATAACACTAATTTGCACAACAGGATTTTCACAGTAACATCATTGCAGTGTTAATGTAAGCCTACTTGTGACACTAATAAAGATTATTATTTATAATATATAGAGTATATATATTTAGGTAAATAGTCATGTCATCACGGAAAGTGATGCAATGTCAGTTTCTGCAGCCTTCATAGTTTGCTTGCACAGTAAGCAGCACAATTAGCAACAGTAAGGAGAGACCTCTACTGAAGCTCTGTGTTCAACCTCTACGCCTGCCTTCTGCTTCATTTGTATTAGACTAGAAAGAGGCAGCAGGTCATCTCCAACAAGAGAGGATCTAATCATCTCCCGTTGACATTAAATGGCGTTGACCTCACTGAATCCCCTACACATCTAGAAATTGATCAGAAACTGTGCTGGATCTGCCATATTAATACTGTGGCTGTAAGAGCACGTCAGAGACTGGACATCCTGCGGCAAGTAACTCACCTCCCAACTGCCCAAAGCCTGCCCACCATCTACAAGGCACAAGTCAGGGGTGTAATGGAATACTCTCCACTTGCCTGGATGAGCGCAGCTCCAACAACACTCAAGAAGCTCAACACCATCCAGGGCAAAGTAACACCCCATACACCAACTTAAAATTCACTCCCACCACTAGTGTTGCACAGTGGTAGCTGTGTATACTATATACAAGATCATAGATTATCATGGAATTTACAGTGCAGAAGGAGGCTATTCGGCCCATCGAGTCTGCACCGGCTCTTGGAAAGAGCACCCTACCCAAGGTCAACACCTCCACCCAACACTAAGAGCAACTATGAAGCTAATGTACTGTAACAACTCACCAAGGCTCCTTCACTGGCACCTTCCAAACCCGCAACCGCTACCATCTAGAAGGACAACGGCAGCAGACACATGGGAACACTGCCACTCACCAACCTGACCTGGAATTATAATACCTTCACTGTCGCTGGGTCAAAATCCTGGAACTCCCTCCCTAGCAGCACTCTGAGAGTACCTGCATCAGAAGGGCTGCAGTGATTTGAGAAGGCAGCTCAATGCCACCTGTTCAAGGGCAATTAGGGATAGGCACAAATGCCTAGACAGCGACGCCCTATCATTAAACAATGATAAAAACTTGCACACCCTATTCTGCAAGTTCATGTCTTCCTGTATTTTGTCACAGTCCCCCCTTGTTTTAACCATACCCCATCAAAATTTGCTGCTGTGTGAAAACATTTTAAAAAAATATAAATTTAGAGTATCCAATTAAGGGGCAATTTAGCGTGGCCAATCCACCTACCCTGCACATCTTTGTGTTCTGGGGGCAAAACCCATGCAAACACGGGGAGAATGTGCAAACTCCACACGGACAGTGACCCAGAGCCGGGATTGAACCTGGGACCTCGGCGCTGTGAGGCAGCAGTGCTAACCACTGCACCACTGTGCTGCCCTGCTGTCTGCAAATTTTGAACTTTTAATTCTAACTTCCAAATCCAAATCATTTAGTCAATAAAGGACATCAGTGGTCCCAGCATGGATCCGTGGTGGAGTACTCCCCTTTTGCTGATCTGAGTAACTACATTTGATCTCTACTCTTTGTTTTATTGTTTGTTTGCCATCTGTTCTGTTACTTGTTCCTGATTCCATATGTTCCGATCTGTGTCATGAGCCTCCTTTGTGCTTCGACATGTAAAAAATCCAAATATTTCACATTGACTACATTACACTGATCTACCCGTTCTGTTACTTTTACAAGTAACTTGGTAAGATTAGGCTAACACTCCGGCTTCAAACCATTCACTACAAAAGTTCAAAAGGTTTGGCTCTTTCCAAAGGCATTAATGGGCCTTTTGCCAGCACCAATTGAAACTATTTCCTTTGGTTGTTTTAGTTTGTTTCCCTTGACATGAGTGCTTCCTTGTTAAGTTGCTGCAACTTGATAATGCACGTTTATCAACCTCTCATCACTGTAACATACACTGATCAGATTAATTCCCATCACTGTGTTCAGTGTTACTAACAAATGGAATAGATTCAATCTTCTGAAGATCAGGATGATGTGAATGCAGTAGCAGGAATCTTCGACTTGGATTATCAGCTGCGCAAAACTTACATTTTGGGGTATATTTTGCTCAATGTGGTCTTTAAAAAAGGGTTAAACTGAGATACAGCGCTTCCTGGCTATGCATTTTTCTTAGATTTGCATAGAAAACTTTCCATACAAAACAAAATAACCCCAAATGTTCATCTAGATTCTTGTCACAATGTTAGTACTAATGTTTTAAAGTCAGCATTTTCACAAGACAGACACAAATGCTCTTTCTTATTTTGTTCTCAAGCTTGTGACATCTGCAAGTCCATCGATGTTTTGCGTTATCTTTTGTTGCTGTGTTTACAATTCTTCCATAAAGTTGTAGTCATAATTGTACCTAAACACAAGTAATAACCTGTACTAAAGGGCAACGTGCAGGAATAAACAGCCTGGGTGTTAATGGAAAATAGCTTTCCTTTTTCAGTTTCACTTGCTTCACAGGACATTTATTGGCACTTATTTAACCCTTTGCCTTTTAGATTGCGGAATCTATCCCTAAAAAATAGCTATCCAAAGAAATGCTTTGCGAAATGAAAAGGTTAAAAGTACATTAGGGAAGCTCAGGTTTGCTCTTGGCTAACTGAGAGAATGATGATTCAAATGATATCTGATGTCCTTCACGAATAAGTATCTGACTATCCCGTCCCTGCTCGCTGACCTACATTGGCTCCTGGACAAACAACATGCAATTTCCAAATTCCCGAGCCGGATACTTCATTAGCTGGCACTGAAATTGCAAAACGTGATTGGGCAGAGAATACGGTCCGATGCCAAAATCGTGGCGGTCGCCGATATGACGACAAATTGCAATTCTCCGTCACCTCGACAGCGACGTCAATGCAGTCCAGAACACGCGTACAGCAAACACTGTTTGCATATCATTAGCGGGCCTGACCCAGTATTCACCGGGGCCGCCGCGATTCCCCGCCTCCGAGGGGCCGAGTTCCCGAAGGCACAGCTCACTTTTGCTTTTAAAAACCGTGAAACCAGCGCCATGGCTGCTGAGGGAGAGAGAGGGTACGGAAAGTGTCCAACGTCACCATAGTTTGCTGATAGTTGTTTTGCTGGCCGGGGGGGCTTCTGCCAGGGCTGGGGGTAGTAGCCGGGGGGGTTGGGGGGGCAGGACGTGTAGGGTCAGGGTGGAGGGGCACGGAACACCATTGCCGCAGTCGGCAAGGCAGCCATGCAGCTGCGCACACCGCTGACAGACCAATGTGAATTCAGGGCCATGGGTTGTATAGATGCACCCCAGGCAGTCCCCCAGGTACCCTCTGGCCACAGTCAACCCATCAGTGGGATGGGCACGCTCCAGCTTAACCAGTGTCATCTTGTTGGCTGGGATGGTGTGTATGGGGTGTGCAGTGTGTATGGGCGGCTGCAGCTTGTCAGCCTCCCGAGTGTCGATCACGGACCCGGTGAATCCCGCACCATTTTTCATTGGAATCGATTGTGTTCCACGTGGTGCCGCAGTAGCCCCTCTGCATGTGCTGAATCGGTCAAGGTTCAGCGCCAGTTTTGCTGTTGTGAAAGTCCACGAATCCTTCACTTAGTCTCAGAAACGAACTACTACTAACGAACTATAACCTGTTAACAACTAGAATACAAGAGCTAATATTAAACACGACTATCCTCAACGACTCCTCACTCAGACTCCGCGAGGATGCAGTGTCACGTGGTGTAGTTGTACTGCCATCTGCTGGTTGGAGGTTTAACATATTAACATACAGAATTGCTTACAGGCCCAGCGAACGGCAGCAGCTGGCAGCCTCCTCCCCGCCTCGGGGTACAGAGTCACCTGCCTCTCCTCCGCGCCGTTTAACAGGGTCTCCAGTTCTGCATCGGGCTGGTGCGAGCCGCTTAACAGTCGCTGAATCGGTCCAGGTGCAGTGCCAGTCTTGCTGCAGTGGAACTCAACAAATCCTGCCCCGGCATCAACAATTCGGGTGGGGCGCTCCGCTTGCTGACGGCAAAATCGCAATCAGCGATCAGGCGGAGAGTCCCTTTTGATGCTGGGATCGGGAGCGGTGCCTGTTTTCGGATGCTCTGCCCCCTCCAGAATGGCGTCATTGGTGAGTACGCCGCACGCCGTTAGGATGTCCTCAGGACGTCACCTGAAGGCCCTCCCCCGATGCTCCGTTCCTGATGGGCTGACTTCCTGATGGCGTGGATCATTTATGGTCTGAGTTTTCGTCAGCTTCGCATGGCGGCTGCGGCCTGTATCCAGCGCCACCACATTCGGGGGGGGGGGGGGGGGGGGCAGCCGTTCCGCTGCCCGGGGAGGGCTTCAGCAGGGGGCTGGGGGGATTAGTGGGGGTGGTCCGGTGGTGGCAAGGGGGGTTACGGGTGGCACTATCTGGCAGGCCAGGTCCACACGCGGCTGGCGCCATGTTGGACGGCGCAACCGCTGCAGGTCGTCGCCGTGCGCCTGCGCAGCCACAGACCCGGCAATTCTCTGGCCATTTCTGTTAGGAGCGCCGGGGGTTTTACGTGGCACTGCTGCTCGCCCCCCACCGGGTGGGGCATCGGTGCGGGGCGGCACCGACATTTACATCGTAAGACTAGACACATTTGCCTTCTTGTTAACTGCACAGGAAGTCCAGAGTTCCGATAAGGATTGTACTTGACTCAAAATCGGAGTATCCAGCCCTTCATCTCAGGAACGGAGAATGCAACCGTCGATCTCTGTCCCATTGGGAAAGCATTCCCGACGTCCCGGGACGGTGAATCCCGCTCTACATAGTCCCCGAAATGGAGAATCCAGCCCACAGTTTTTGGGACAGCTCTCAAAGTGATTTTCCATCTGGCATGCATTCTATTGGAGCATTTTATTGGTCCAAGAGATAAATTAGTAAAAAGACAAAGAAAAATATCAAAAAATAGTTGGAAATATAAAAATAAATGGTTTCACATAATTAAAAAGATAATTAGAAAAATATAATTGAATATAAAACCCCTACAAGTATCACTACATTTTAATTAGTAATTGTGTTACAATAGCAGAATTGTGGAACCATTTGCCCTCTTGTTAACTACAGAGGAAGTCCAGAGTTCCGATAAGGACTATAGCCGACTGCCATTGAACATATAGCAAGCAATATCTGCAGTGCAGATCTACATTACATAGACCATAGATTCAGTCATTTAGATAATATGAATGCTCCCACTCTGGCTCAGTTGAGGTTATGTCCATGTTTGCCATCAAATGGCTAAAAGAATTAAAGATGCAAGCCTTTTATACCATCCACATTTCACTCACCTCACCTTCAGCATCTTCCAAAGTTTTCACACTCCATCTTCAGCACCTTTCAAACCCATGATCTCCACCATCTCGGACGAGGGCAGCAGATACTTGCGAACCCAACAGCTGGGGGTTTCCCTCCAAGATACTCACCATTCTGAGTTGCAAATATATCGGCGTTCCTTCATTGTCTCTGGGTCAAAATCCTGGAACTCCCCCCCAGCAGCACACTGGGTGTACCTACACCTCACAGACTGCAGTGATCCAAGAAGGCAGCTCAGCACTGTGGTGATGTGCATCACTGTAAATACATGTAAGCTAGACAGACACTAGAGGGAGCACCAGAAACATCACACACACACACTCAACCAATAGAAAAGTTAGATGGGAGGCAACCAATGGACATTCACGATACACAAGGAGGTGACACGACCACAGGGGGGCATTACACCAACCCATACATAAAGGACACCACACACATGATCAGCCCTTTGGCCAGTGGAGACAGTCAGTGAGGAGAGGCACAGGGTTGATTCATTATCACACCCACCACGTGGAAGACAGCAGCTGGTTAGTCAGTTTAGGTAGCTACAATAGGATTAGCAGTAGTGTCGAACTCAAGTTATAAAAGTGTACATAGTGTAAATAAATGAGTTGAAGTTATTTACATGTCTCGACCTTCCTTGAAAAATGCAACACAAGGAAGCCGCTTATGTTACAAAGGAAACATAACAAAACATGGTACCAGGAGTTACCTGCTAAAATCCAGATAGCCATACCTCAGCATACAGTGACAACCAGCAATACCCAGGCAAGCTGTACGAGCTCCTGGTTCCGCAGCCGCTCCAGTGCCACGGCGATCTCCGCGAAAACTGGCAGCCATTCCGGCAAACGTTTGAACTCTTCCTGGTGGCAGCCGAACTTAAAGACCTGGCCGATGATGAAAAAATAGAGTTTCTCCTCCCCATCGCCGGTGCAAGAGCAGAAGAAATCTTTTTAAAATTCAAGTTCTCCAAGGGGCAAAACAGGCACGACTTCCAGGCAGTCCTGGACAAATTCGGCAAATACTGTGAGGAAAACACACTCCAATCGGCAGGAAAAGGTAAGAGAAGCGCCAGTACTCACCTCGAGGCCGAAAACCTGGACCGCAGAGCGATTTGGGTCGAGGTCGGCGGCCTTCTTGCTAAAGGGACTACACTAGCGCAGTTGCGCGAGAAGTGCGCAGAACCGGAAGGTTCGTTTGCGCATGCGCAAGACGCCGGGCATGCGCAATCAAGAAAACGGCCATCGGTAAAGGAACAGCGATCTGCGCATGCGGAATCGCTTCCTACGCGCTACGTCACGCGCGTCATGACGTCAGAGGCCCCAGACCGCACCAATTTAAAGGGGAAACGTCCCAAATCCAATTTAAAGGGGAAACGTCCCAAATCAAAGAAAAAATCTTTTTAGGCTGTAAAACAACCTTCCTTCACCTGGAATGACAGCACAATTCCTCAAATTGAACCAGGAAATGAACTTAACCTCCGAAGAACCCTGCAACAAGCAGTTACCTACGCCCAAACCGATGATTCCGACCTCGAATACTTCGATACCGACCTTTACTATTTTTCTGGACCTCGCGAGCCCAATGACAGCTCCATGGTCCTATACGACTACGACTCGGACGAACCTTTCGTGTTGCACATTGGCAACCCCCGCACTGAATCCGACGCAGATGCGGATTCATTTTTCGGATTTGAGGATCTTCAGCCCGGCAGATATGACGTCCCAACTCGTGAGTGCAGGATGATGCTGCAGCCTGAAATTAAGAGACAGAGAGCGGTACAAGCCCACAGAGAGCCGCCTGCTGCCACACAGAGCGTGGTCCAGGCCCCGCTCAGGGTTCCCGACTCTACGAAAGAAGACATGCAAGACTCCACACCGCAGTCCTTGCAGGAACAAGACGTGACTCCAGTGTCACAAGACTCCACAGCAAGCTCATGGACAGACTCCACAATTGCAGAAACACATGACTCTGATGCGCAGTCCTTGCAGGAACAAGACCATGAGGGTCTAGCAACCTCCTCTGACCAACTAGTGGCAGACGATGCAAGTCTGCCATGCTCACGTAAACAGCAAGAAGACTATGACAGTCCACCACGCTCCAGTGCACAGCAGGACGGCCATGACGGTCTATCATGCTAAAATGAAGGGCACAGCGCTGATGACTGTTCAAGCCCAAATGAAGACAAGCCAAAGGAATCGCCTCTTCCAAGCCCGAAGAAAAAAGGATTATACGCTGACCTTCAGGATCATTCTAGCCGAAGAGATATTAACAATGCTGCACAGTCACAGAAGGATGCTGAGGATTTGCTAAAGAAATTGCTTGTATGTCTAACTTGCAAGGAGCAGACTGAAAACTGCCATTGCTTTAGTACGGATCGAAAAAATGGACAAGACATTGATCCTCATTTAATGGAAATAACACAACCTGAATCATATCTACAGCAGGGACAACTGTCTCCCTTCAACACAAAACCACAAAGTCCCAACTACAGAGACCAGCAGTTAGTCAGTAATGACTCTTCAATCCCTGATGGGAATATTAATCGCATTGAACCTCTGCACACTCCACTGATAAATGAGCAGAACATTGGAGCAAGAATCCTGAGGACACCGACATCGAGTAGCCAGATAAAGCACTTAAAACCCGCAGCAGTTTCAAGTGAACCAATTGTGCTTCCCAGTGATGGTGAAGATGCAGATAAGGTCAACCCGATTATCCATTGTACCACATTAACTCCAGAGATTAAGCATTTATGTCTGGGGAGTAGAATGTGGGCAATTGAGAACAGTAAAAGAGAGACTGTGACTGTGCCAGTCCCAGCAAAATCAGAGCCAGAGACTATGAAGGCATGTACATTAGAAAAGGATGCATATGAAGTAACTGAGAAGAAAATTGAAACGGACTGTTCTTTGGAAACTAGTACAATGACGAAAGAAACATTGGATCTAACATTTGATGCCCTACATATGGGAGAAATTGAGGGAAATGAACAAGGTTCTGTAATGTCTGGGGGAAGATTTAAAATTCCAAAGAAGAAAAGCACAAATGAAGGACAACGGCAAGACAATGACAGTCCACCCACATTGTTTGCACCACCAGATGAAAACTCTGACAATTTACCCAACCCTAGTGAACAGCAAGCAGCTACTGAGGATCTACCCACGGTATGTGAAACGAGTGACAGCATCCCACTTCCCATGTTAAAGGTGCAAAGTGACAGACCTCAGCTAGTGCGTACAGAGGCACTCGACAATCATGGTGAGACCACTGGTGACTCCGGTGACACCACACTACTTCCACCCTCAATTGCTCGAACCTCTCCACTAGTCAATGCATTCCTGCATGTTCCGACTCCAGACGTGCAGCTTCAAGAAATCTCAGCTGACTCCAGTGAACCTGCTAAGACTCCGGACGGGGAGCATCAACAAAAAACAGACCAGACTCCAGATGGGGCGCAACCAAATGCCGACTCTGATTCACGTAAGCCAGACTTTACTCCAGACAGGGAGTGCCGCAACCTCAGTGATGGAACGCTCAGGGTGACAGCAGATGCCACAACGATAGGAGATGGATCACGTGACAATCACACTGGGTCAGCAATAACAAGCAGCAGCTACAGTCCAAGAGGAATACACCAATATTCACCACAGCTATATCCACACATTTGTTCCACACCGACAGTGCGGCCAATGGCAGCTCATGCTGGACAAACCCAGTATTCAAGCCTGCAGCAGCCAGCAGTCTATGCAGCATATTCTCAAACAGGCCAGCACTACGGATTGCCCACTAATGGAATCAAGACCGAAGGAGGACTACCGCCAGCGCAATCTGCACTACAGACTGGATGCCTTAGTTACTGCCCAGGATTTGCTGCACCACAGCCTGGCCAGACAGCATATTCCTATCAGATGCAAGGTTCTAGTTTCACACCATCACCAGACATTGATGCGAGCAGCAATTCTGTCTCCAAATCGACAAGCTTCAAAGCTTCTCAGCAGAATCACCCTTCCAGCACAGCATGTGGCCAGAACCAGTATGCACAGTCTCATCCGACTTCATCATCTGGCACATCCATGACCTCGAATGATACTGTTGATGGTACCTCTTTAATGTCAACGACCTATCAGCTACAAGATGCCATCCGACAGCACCACCACAAACATAAAAAGAAAAAAGAAAAAGACTCCAAATCGGACAGCGCAGTGATTCGACCACTTCTTGGTTCCTGTTGATGGCGTTCATAACCAAGAGAGACATTTGACCATGATGATTGATGGTTTATGGACTCACATAAATGATTTGGACTTATTGTTTAATCACCGTTCCCATGACTTGTATATACCTTACCTTCTCTACCTGTTCTTTGTTCAGTTTTTCTTAAAGTGTACAGAAAATATGAACATATAAAAAGGGGAGGATGTGGTGATGTGCATCACTGTAAATACATGTAAGCTAGACAGACACTAGAGGGAGCACCAGAAACATCACACACACACACTCAACCAATAGATAAGTTAGATGGGAGGCAACCAATGGACATTCACGATACACAAGGAGGTGACACGACCACAGGGGGGCATTACACCAACCCATACATAAAGGACACCACACACATGATCAGCCCTTTGGCCAGTGGAGACAGTCAGTGAGGAGAGGCACAGGGTTGATTCATTATCACACCCACCACGTGGAAGACAGCAGCTGGTTAGTCAGTTTAGGTAGCTATGATAGGATTAGCAGTAGTGTCGAACTCAAGTTATAAAAGTGTACATAGTGTAAATAAATGAGTTGAAGTTATTTACACGTCTCGACCTTCCTTGACAAATGCAACACAAGGAAGCCGCTTATGTTACAAAGGAAACATAACAAAACAAGCACCATCTTCTCAAGGGCAACTAGGCATGCTGTGACGCCCACATCCTGCGAAATGAATAAATAAAATAATCGCTCAGAACCCAAGCCCAGAGACATCCATATTGGAGAAGCGACTGTACTCGGTGACAGACAATGTGTAATGAGTGGGAGCAGCTGGCTGAGGAAATATTTCTGTCTATAGTATCAAGAGGTGTCAGTGTCAGACTGTGTCAGACAGTATGGTCCAGATGACAGTTAAGGTCGCAGAGTTCACTGACGTATGTGCAGCATATTGGAAGTCCACTTAACAACTGTCAGACCCAACATGAAATGTGCAACAACTCCATGAACTGAGACTCTAATTCTTTTGTTTCTTCTTCTTCAGGTAGAATTGTTTTTTCTCTTTTTCACTTTGAGACTGGTTTTGACGGAAGCATCACTCGGAGTTTCGCTGGTTGAAACTAAGCCAGCGGCTTTCCCAAGGTGGGCAGCTCCCTCGCACCAGTGCAATGGCAGGAGAACTTTCAAATGATGAAGACTGTCAAGATAACAGCTTATTTATGTCATATTACCAACTATTACAAAGCTATTTCTTTTTTTAAAAATAATTTTTATTAAAGGTTTTCATAAAATATCAATAACAAAATGAGAAAGAAAAAAGAATCCAACAGGGTTAAGTACAAAACACAATCTAAAAAAGCAACCCCCTAAACCCCTCCCCCCTCGTACCTAAATAATAAATTAACAATTACAAAGCTATTTCATATTGTCATTGGGAGGACAAGAGATACAGCTTGTAGCAGCTTCATTTGGGATTGAACTGTAGTGAGACTTGTTAATTTATTCTTTCAAAAGATGTTTACATCATAGAATCATAGAATTTACAGTGCAGAAGGAGGCCATTCAGCCCATCGAGTCTGCACCGGCCCTTGCAAAGAACACCCAACTTAAAGTCTCGCCTCCACCCTGTCCCCGTAACCCAGTAACCCCACCTAAGCTTTCGGCTCCTAAGGGCAATTTATCATGGCCAATCCACCTAACCTGCACATCTTTGGACTGTGGGAGGAAACCGGAGCACCCAGAGGAAACCCACGCACACACGGGGAGGATGTGTAGACTCCGCACAGACAGTGACCCAAGCCGGAATCGAACCCGGGTCCTGGAGCTGTGAGGCGGCAGTGCTAACCACTGTGCCACTCTGCTGCCCTGGCTTGGCCAGAATTTATTGCTCATCCCTAATTGCCTTTGAGAAGGTGATGATGAGCCAACTCTTGATCGCTGCATTGCATTATGGGCAGCAAGGAAGCACAGTGGTTAGCACTGATGCTTCACAGCGCCAGGGTCCCAGGTTCGATTCCCGGCTTGGGTCATTGTCTGTGCGGAGTCAGCACGTTCTCCCTGTGTCTACGTGGGTTTCCACCGGGTGCTCCGGTTTACTCCCACAATTCCCGAAAGACGTGCTGTTAGGTAATGTAGACATTTTGAATTCTCCCTCAGTGTACCCGAACAGGCGCCGGAGTTGGCGACTGGGGGATTTTCACAGAATCCTCATTGCTGTGTTAGTGTAAGCCTACTTGTGACACTAAAGATTATTACTATTATTGTGTGGTGTAGATACACCTACTATGGAGGGAGTTCCAAGATGTTGACCCAACGACAGTGAAGGAACGGCGATATATTTCCAAGTCAGGATGGTGTGTGTCTTGGAGGAGAACTTGCAGGTAGGTGGTGGTGCATCTGCTGCCCTTGACCTTCTAGTTGGTAGAGGCCATGGGCTTGGAAGGTGCTGTCAAAGGATCCTTGGTGAGTTGCTGCAGTGTATCCTGTATGTGGTACACACTGTTGCAACTGTGACTGAGTGGTGGGGGGAGTGAATATTTAAGGTGCTGGATGGGGTGCCAATAGAGAGGGCTGCTTTGATGTGGATGATGTAAATGTCTTGTGAGTTGTTGGACCTGCACTCATTCAGCCAAGTGAATAATATTCCATCACACTCCTGACTTGTGCCTTGTAGATGGTGGATAAGCTTTTTCAGAATCTGGAGATGAGTTGGTCACTGCAGGATTCCTGTAGACCATCGCCTCTGACCTGCTCTTTACAGTATTTATAAGGCTGGTCCAGTTCAGTTTCTGTTCAATGGTGACTCCCAGGATGTTGATAGTGGGAAATTCAGTGATAGAAATGCCTTTGAATGTCAAGGGCAGATGTTTAGATTCTCTCTTGTTGGAGGTGGCCATTGCCTGGCACTTTGGACATTGGCCTGCGTCCATTGTGGTCTCTTGTGTGGCGGGAGGATATCAAGGTGACTGTTTTTCACGGTATTGATGCCCAGACATTCTAATGTCCTCCTGCAGCGAAGGAAGCGCAAAGTCAGGGTCGAGTATTCACGCTACACGTATAATGATTAGTAACACTTGGCCCATGTACTATCTGGGATGGTGACGATCACCCAGGAGACAGCCAGACATTTCTAATTGAGAGTTGAAGAGTGCTGGAATGTGGTTAGTTTGCTTGTAGACATTATGGCAGCTGATAGTGATGGGAGCAACGTCCTGCCCATAGTGAAGTATCAGATGAAGTTCAATATGGAGAAATGTGAGGTGGTTCATTTTGGCAGGGAGAACATGAGGCACAGTATGAAACAAAAGGAGATGCAGGAACAGACTGACCTAAGTGCATAAGTCATTAGCTGGTCAGGTGGAGAGAGCAGTTAATAAAGCAGACACTACCCTTGGCTTTGTTAATAGGGGCACCGAGTACAAGAACAAGGAGGTTAGGTTGAACCTCTATAAGACACACTTTAGACTGCTGCTTGTGCATTGTGCAGTTTGGAGCACCACATTTTAGGAAGGATATGAACGCATTGGAGAGAGTGCTGAAGAGGTTTACCACAATGCTTCCAGGGATGAGAAGCTTCCGAAATGAAGATAGATTGGAGAGATTGGGACTCTTTGACTCGGAGAAAATAATTGGCAAAAGTGATATGAGGAATCTTTTTCACACCGCGAGTGGTTGGGGTCTGGAATATGCTGCCAGGAATGTGCTGCCTGGAATGTGGCAGAGGCAGGTTCAATCAAAGTATTCAAGAGGGAATTATATGATTATTTGAAAAAATCATTCTGCAGGGTTACGGGGAGAAGGCAGGGGAACGGCACTTGGTGAAATGCTCATTTGGAGGGCTGGTGCAGACGCGATGGGCCAATTGGCCTCCTTCTGCCACATTCCAGGCCGCGCATTCCAGACCCCAACCACTCGCTGTGTGAAAAGATTCCTCACATCACTTTTGCCAATTAATTTCTCCAAGGAAGAGTTCCAATCGCTCCAATCTATCCTCATAACGAGGGCCGAATGGCCTCCTTCTGCTCTCTAATAATGTTGCGATTCTGAGAAGTGGGATGAAATGGTTTATTCCAGAACATGCCCAGCTGGTTGTCTAATATTGATGATGTTCTCGGTGGCAGTCTGAGAGAAATCTGGAGCACAATAGCTCAAGTCATCTTCCCCTCTGTCTCTATGAACTTTGCTTCTGGGTTAACTGGAGGTAGGATGTCCTTGGTCTGTATAATCGGACATGGAGACACACCTGACCAACTCCTGCCATTTACCATCTTCTCCTGCAAATTAATCTATACCGTGCCACGTAATGCCCTCCCATGAGCAAGTTGGAGGCAGGAAGCTTTTAATAGGGCGAGAGAATGCTGGGTGGGGCCTGTGGTAGGCTAGATTAGGGGTATCGTGGTACCTAGGTGGGATGTACCTTATACTGTAGTATGAGTGGTGGAACCTGCCTGCTGGTTCCGCCCAACAGGCGGAGCATAAGAGTCTGTGTTTCACCCACAGCAGTCATTCTGTACCGGAGCTGCTGGGGTAACTACTTGTTCATTAAAGACTTCAATTGGACTACAATCTCGCTTCAGCAGTGATTGATCGTGCATGAGGGCCCCTCCCTGCCTCTGCCCCAATTGAGCCGATGATGGGAAGGCTCTTTGACAACAATTAATGCCCACTTAGGTGCCCCATCCCAGGCAGCATAGTTAGTGTTCAACAAGTGACAGGTGGGGCAGAATTCCAAAATTGCAGGCTGCTGGGGAGTATGGGGCCCAGGTCCCTCATTCAAAGCCACCGCCGCCTGATTAAGGAATTTGCTATCAGGAATGGGGCGACTGTTGAAAGTTAGCTCTTTGTCGTTGCGACAAACTCCTTTTTGCAATGCCCCCCCCACCCCCCCCACCTCTCCCATGACCCACACTATGTGACTCTCATCCCATCCTCATTCACCTGTTGCCTGAATCCCTGGACTTCTGGTGGATGCACTGCTGGACATGGCAGCGGCCTCTGCTTGGCCAGCATCTCCCGTGTGGTGGGACTTCCAGCTCTGGGATCCTTGATCCTGGGGAAAGCCCACTGCTGGCCACATATGTGCCTGATTACAGCGACCCTTCCCCAAAGGAGGTGATGCGGGATTTTCACCAGTTCTCCGGGCAGTGGGTGAGACCTCTGTCTCCTGGATTAGGTACTGCACGTAGGAAAGTCCCCAATGAGAAACCTTTCTTATTCCTTTTCCTTTTCTATTATTAGTGTGGGGGGGGGGGGGGGGCAGCAATAATGGGGCAGTCAAAGCAAAAAGCAACAAAGGGAATTGTTAAGTAGTTGTCAGTCGTGGAAGAAATGGGAATGAATCAAGTAAGATGTAAGGTTTTGCCAAAATTTGACAATAACCGGTTGGCCCGGTGAACTCAGTTTTCTCTTTTCTTTGGCATCGAACAATATTCCAGAATTGTGTCACCCAGCTCAGATCTTCAATAGATGCAACTGAGGTGATAACGATGGGAAATGGGTCACCTTGTGCCATCAGTGCTATTTGCAAACACAAGCATTTTTGAAATGGCATTTCCTGAATCTGCACAACAGCTGGCAGCAAATAATGTAGGTGTTAAAGAAGCAGAGATCAAGTGTAACCTTAGACGCCCCCTCGGGTCCCCAGCAGGCTGCGGGAAGCAGAGGCAGATCCAGGTTATTAACATTTGAACTGCAGTAAAGTACTTGCTTTCCAATTTGACTTTGAGGCTCTGGAATGCTGCACAGAGGAATCGTCTGAAAGAATAAAAAGGATGACTTGCATTTCTGGAGCATCTTTCACAATCTCAGGGCTTCTCGACACATAATTAAATACTTTGGAGAATATAGTCACTGTTGTATTGTCGGAATTGCAACAGCCCATAAGCAGCAATGTGATAATGTCCAGATAATCCAAAGGAGTGATGTTGGTTGAGTAATAATTATTGACCAGGGTGCTGGGGGAATGCTCATGTTCAACCTCAAAATAGCTCGCTGGGATCTGGATTTGACAGTTCACCAGTGAAAGACGGCATCTCCAACAATGCACCACATCCTCAACGCTGCGCTGGAGTGTTAGCCTGGTGCACTGACGCTCTGAACCAGAGGTCATAACACTTTTGAACTTAGAATCATAGAAACATAGAATCCCTACAGTGCAGAAGGAGGCCATTTGGCCTATTGAGTCTGCACTGGCCCTCTGAAAGAGCACCCTAACCTAGGCCCATTCCCCCACCCTATCCCCATAATCCTGTTACCCCACTAATGTGTTGGGTAGGCTGGGTCGATGTGGACTGCACTTGATGCAGTGTAGCGAGAGGCAGACCTCCAACACTTGATAAGAGGCAACACGATTTTATTTAACATCTAAACTATTATACATGTTCAACTGTGGGTTGACACTATGCTGACTTGACTGGAGACCTGTTACTAGCCTAACCAGACTTACTAGCTACCACATGGTGTTTGCACTGACCAGCTCACTAACTCTGACTGTCCCAGAGGCTGGGTCCCGAGAGAGCGGGAAAACTGGTGCCCTCTGGCTTTATAGTGGTGGTGTCCTGTCTGGTGATTGGCTGCTCTGTTCTGTGTGCTTACTGGTCATCCTGTGTGTCAATCACTGCCTGTCTGCACTCCATTATATACATAGATGTATATTATGACACCCACCTCACTTTTGGACACTAGGGGCAATTTTAGCATGGCCAATCCACCTAACCTGCACATCTTTGGACTGTGGGTGGAAACTGGAGCACCCGGAGGAAACCCATGCAGACATGGGGAGAACGTGCAGACTCCGCACAGACAGTGACCCAAGCCGGGAATTGAACCCGGGACCCTGGAGCTGTGAGGCAGCAGTGCTAACCACTCTGCCAGTACTCATGCTTGTTTTTGTTGCTGAAATTAATAATGACAAGTTTGTGTGGGCCTGAACAAAAAGTGCCTTCACCTTAATTTAAGCGGCTTCCTTTTTCTGCTTCTGTTCAGCGTTTCCTTTTTTAACAGCAGCCATTCTAGCGGCCACCTTGAGCGAGACTGACTAGGTGGTGCTAATTTGATGCAAGTGAATTGTGCTACGAGACCTTCGGACCGTCGCCCATGAATTAAAACAAAAACGCTGGTTGACCTTAACACCACTGACATGAAGTATGGCAGGAAATGGTTCCGATTAAAACCAGGCGATTCCAGAGAGAATCTCTGCTGCTTTTATTTCATGGATTAAAATCAACACTTAAAAAGTTTCCCACGTCCAGGAATACCCAGTTCAGTGCTCTTACTGGAAAATGTGAACAGTGCAATGTGTAATGGAAACAACACATGGATTTGTCCTCCAATTTATTTGGAAGTGTTGTGATGCACGAGTAAAAGAAACAGGAAATTAAAATTGAATATTAATGTCATTCCTAGCAACTACTTTCTAACCCTATTGAAATGAAATGAAAATCGCTTATTGTCACAAGTAGGCTTTAAATGAAATTACTGTGAAAAGCCCCTAGTCGCCACATTCCGGCGCCTGTTCGGGGAGGCCGGTACGGGAATTGAACCGTGCTGCTGGCCTGCCTGGGTCTGCTTTAAAAGCCAGCAATTTAGCCCTGTGCTAAACCAACCCCTTAATAACAAAATATTAAAATTTTGAAATTTTTCACAGAGATCTTACATAATTCCTCCCCAAAGGGCAGTGTTCACAAAACAATTGTCAAAATATTTTGACATTTCTGATTATCTCCACCAACTTCTCAATCGGTTGGAATAGTTGCGTGTGACATACTCCTCAATACCACCGAACCTGATGTGAAAGCGCTTTGCAAATACAAACAATGACCATTTCATTAGAATGTGGTTGTATTTTGTATCAGCAGTCAACTGTAAGTCATGTGATGGGGAAGGGAGTGACGAACTCCAGTAAATGTACTCAGGGCGCAGTGCAAGTCATGTGGTTACAGCTGCCTGTCCTTGTTTTCAATTCTACATCCCTCCAGATGCGTCTTTGATGGGAAGTTGCAGGTTTACTGTAATTTTAATAATCTATACATCTGCCAAAATTGCAGTAATAAAACACAACTATTGTGCTGAAACCCTAAGGAGTGGACTGATTTAAGGTATCGGTGCCTCCTAGCTGAACACAGCTCTGCAATTGGCAGCTGCTGTTTGTGAGATGATCAGACAGTGAGAATAGCTTCTCATGAAAAGCCTATCACGGTTAACCACATCGGTCTTTCCTTTGTTCAATGCTTGACAGCAGTAAAGATACAAAAAAAGGCCGTTTGAGTTAAAGAAAATGAAGTTGTGGACTGCTGTTTCGAGATTCTGTTCCTGCACTATAATACAAAGTACAGATTCTATACCTTCACTCACCGTGTTAATCACAAACCAATATCATTCGAGCTGCTAAAGACACTGAGTCTTACTGCAGGATTCCCACACGACAGCGAGCTCGACCTGTCCATATCAAACACTGGGCAGGATGATTCCGCTCCTCTTCACCCACCAGGGACGAATCCGAAGATAAAAGCAAATTACTGCGGATGCTGGAATCGGAAACAAAAATAGAAAATTCTGGAAAACCTCGGGAAGCCTGACAGCATCTGTGGAGAGAGAGTACAGCTAACGATTCGAGTCTGGGTGGCTCTTTGTCAGAGCTCTGCACTGTTTGGGGGGGGGGCACTGGCAATGAAGGGGCCGTGGGGTCTTTAACTTCAGTTTGACCTCGAGGTGCCCGAGCTCTGAATCCCAGCGTTGCCGGAGAGCTTAGCCCCCAGCTGACGGTATGATCCTCGGCAACACTTTGAAATTGCAGGGTGCCCTTTGACCTGGCTGGAAAAGGCGGCTGTGAAAAGCCAACGAGCTTCTCGCTGCTTTTCTCACCTGATCCAATGCTCTGTGCAATCTCTGGAGAATACCGCCCAAGGTGTTCATTCATTCAAAATTCCTCCCTAACTTCATCAACCCATAATACTTTCAAAGGTGTACGTTTGCCAGTTGTTTAATCCGACAAAAGTTCAGCACAGATCCTGGGGAATAACATTTACAAGGAAAAGGATAACCCTGAATACGGAATTTCTGGGGAATACCAATGAAGTAACAGAAAGCAGGACACTGGAGGGAAAATAACCAAAACAAAGAGAACCTCCTTAATTTCGGCCCCTGTTTGGGTTCCAGAAGATGAAACACTGAGAGTGGGCAGCACAGAGGCCCAGGGCGTGATTCTCCATTCCCACTCTGTGTGGGGTCTGCACGTTCTCCCAGCACAGAGGCCCAGTGTCACAGTGGCACAGTGTCACAGAGGCACAGTGTCACAGTGTCACAGAGGCACAGTGTCACAGTGTCACAGAGGCACAGTGTCACAGTGTCACAGAGGCACAGTGTCACAGAGGCCCAGTGTCACAGAGACTCTCTGTGCGGGGTCTGCACGCTCTCCCAGCACAGAGGCACAGTGTCACAGAGGCCCAGTGTCACAGAGGCACAGTGTCACAGTGACTCTCTGTGTGGGGTCTGCACGCTCTCCCAGCACAGAGGCCCAGTGTCACAGTGGCACAGTGTCACAGAGGCACAGTGTCACAGTGTCACAGAGGCACAGTGTCACAGTGTCACAGAGGCACAGTGTCACAGTGTCACAGAGGCACAGTGTCACAGAGGCACAGTGTCACAGTGACTCTCTGTGCGGGGTCTGCACGCTCTCCCAGCACAGAGGCACAGTGTCACAGAGGCCCAGTGTCACAGAGGCACAGTGTCACAGTGACTCTCTGTGTGGGGTCTGCACGTTCTCCCAGCACAGAGGCACAGTGTCACAGAGGCCCAGTGTCACAGAGACTCTCTGTGCGGGGTCTGCACGTTCTCCCAGCACAGAGGCCCAGTGTCACAGAGGCACAGTGTCACAGAGACTCTCTGTGTGGGGTCTGCACGCTCTCCCAGCACAGAGGTACAGTGTCACAGTGACTCTCTGTGTGGGGTCTGCACGTTCTCCCAGCACAGACGCACAGTGTCACAGAGGCACAGTGTCACAGAGGTACAGTGTCACAGTGACTCTCTGTGTGGGGTCTGCACGCTCTCCCAGTGTTTGCGCGGGTTTCCTCCGGGTGCTCCGGTTTCCTCTCACAGTGCAAAGATGTGCAGATTAGGTGGATTGGCCGTGATAAATTGCCCCTTGGTGTCTAGGAATGTGCAGGTTATGTTATGGGGTTAAGGAGCAGTTGGTAAGGCTGCTCATTCGAAGGGTCGATACAGACCTCTTCTGCATTGTGGCGATTCTATGATTCGATGAGCAAACAGTCCAATTTGAAGCATGATTTCTGTGATTCAGTATCCTGTGCAGTCGATGTCTACTGTCCATAGGCTGCTTTAGTTTGTATATATTCACCGTCCAGCTTTCAGATGTAAATGGGAAGCAAGGTTGAAAGCCACCCCTATTGCCTCACTCGTTGATATATCCACAGACTGATAGGTGCCCTCTGAGGTGGCTTGTCGAGGTTGGGTAATGTAAATGCTCAATGCAGTGGCATCATTCACAGAGAAACCATCTCTGTGGAAAGATGCTGTCTTGATTCAGCCAGGAGCAGATGGCATTACTCACTGCCGGCCTGACATTCTCAGGTGGCACTGTCAGGGTTCATAGCAACCCTGCTTTAACGTACTGCAATTTCTGAGCCAGTGGAAATTGTGACCTCGACTTTTCCCAGTACCTCACTGCAAATAGGCAGTGAGTGGGAATGTCTAATACCAAACCCCCACCTGTCGATCCACAGAGATCTCCCCGCAATCCCAACCAGGAAGGTTGGCAGCTGCCCTTCATCTTTCCATTGCATAACTAGGGGCTTTTCACAGTAACTTCATTGAAGCCTACTTGTGACAATAAGCGATTATTGTTATTATTAAAAATGATGCTCGAGAAGGAGGGACTCAACAGATTTATTTGCCTTCCATCACCCCGGCAACCTCCAAGGTGGAGAGTGATGATAACCTAGCTGGGAACAGGAATGCTTCTGAGCAGCATTTTAGAGGGCAGCACGGTGCCACAGTGCCAGGGACCCGGGTTCAATTCCAACCTTGGGTGACTGTCTGTGTGGAGTCTGCACGTTCTTCCCGTGTCTGCGTGGGTTTCCTCCAGGTGCTCCGGCTTCCTCCCACTGTCCAAAGATGGGCAGCTTAGGTGGATTGGCTTTGCTAAAATTGCCCCTTAGTGTCCAAAGGTTAGGCGGGGTTACTGGGATAGGACGGGGGCATGCGCTTGGGTAGGGTGTTGTTTCAGAGTCTCAGTGTAGACTCGATGGGCCAAATGGCCTCCTTCTGCACTCTAGGGATTCGATGAAAATTTAATGGAAGTGTGGAAAGGGTCTCAACATGGGTTCCTCTCGCTCTGTAAAGGCCCCTTTATGTCTTTATCAGAGATTCAGTTTCTGGAGGGTATTGCCTTATAATCTAAGAGTAGGAAATGCCTGTTTAATCTCCCACCTGCCGTATGGGGTTGTATCAAGCAGGTGATATATATTTCATTTGTCCTGGCCTCTCAATTCTTTGCCTGCCTCAGGAAAAGGAACAGCGTGTTCGGAACCTGGATGAGAAACCCAACAATTTTCAATTTGTAAAACTGAGGAAAGAATACTTCACCCCCAGTGAGAACACCAACACCAACCAATCGGTATCTTTTATGTTAAAACAAACTGTAATTTAAACACAGAATCAATCATATTAGCAACAATGTAATACCTTTAAACAGTTAAAACAGTTCTTAAATTAAAGGAAAAAAACTTGAACTTACTCTCTACACCTACTCTATATATATATTCCAATTAAGCAAACCAATATAGTTCAAAAAACACTTAGAAATAAAGTTAACAATCAGGTTTGCTTGCTTTGCTCTGTGCAAAGACCTTGGAGCGGACCTTCCGGGAACCAACTGAAGCCCTGTCTTGTCAGAACAAATGATGTGGAGATGCCGGCGTTGGACTGGGGTGAGCACAGTACGAAGTCTTACAACACCAGGTTAAAGTCCAACAGGTTTGTTTCGAAGTCACTAGAATCTTCACCTGAGGAAGGAGCAGCGCTCCGAAAGCTAGTGACTTCGAAACAAACCTGTTGGACTTTAACCTGGTGTTGTAAGACTTCGTACTGTTGTCAGAACAAAATCATCTGATAAACTGCAAAACTACAGATTGACCTGGCTCCACCCTTTATAATTGCAACATAAGGCATTCTTCGATCTCTCCCACTAAGATGTCTCACTTAGACCTATTTATCCAGGTCTAAGGACTGTCATATGAGTGTCCCTTTAAGAAATGTTTGGTATTATCACATGGCTTCAGTGATGCCATTGTGTGGGTGGAGCTGGGCTGTGGCCCTGGGTTTTTCTTTAATTTTAAGCTGGAACCTTGCTGTGGCTCTGGGTTTTTCTTTCGTTTTGAGCTGGGAGCTGGCTGTGGCTCTGGGTTTTTCTTTCATTTTCATTTTGAGCTGGGAGCTGGCTGTGGTGATGAGTTTTACTTTTGGTTTATACTGTTGGAAGCTGGATTCAGAAAAAGAAGGCTTTCTTCTCTCTCTCTCTCTGGATGTTAAAAGGTGTCCAGATCACTTGATAATTTAAAAGTGATAACTGTTTACTGTAAAGAATTCAAACTTACTGTTTTGTTAAAAGGGTTTTCCTGGGTTTATTGGATGTTGTTATCAAGTTGAAACAGCAGAAAGGAACGTTATTAAGGGTTATACATATAGAGAGAGAACTGTAGCTGTGTCGGGAATTTATATTTGTAGTTGATAAAAAGTGCTTACGGTGTGTGTATATAAAATGTTAACTGAATCTGTAGAATAAACTTTGTTTTGTTTAAAAGTGCTTAAAGCCTCTTGTTGATAAACACCTTTTGCTCCTCATAACCAAAATATATAAACGGTTGTGGGTCAGGTGAACTCCATGATACACTTTGGAGTTTTCTAAAGTCAGGTTCATACCAGTACCATCCTTCATAAATGATCAGAAGAGATTTACCAGAATGTTGCCTGGTATGGAGGGCATTAGCTATGAAGAACGGTTGAATAAACTCGGTTTGTTCTCACTGGAACGACGGAGGTTGAGGGGAGACCTGATAGAGGTCTACAAAATTATGAGGGGCATAGACAGAGTGGATAGTCAGAGGCTTTTCCCCAGGGTAGAGGGGTCAATTACTAGGGGGCATAGGTTTAAGGTGAGAGGGGCAAGGTTTAGAGTAGATGTACGAGGCAAGTTTTTTTACGCAGAGGGTAGTGGGTGCCTGGAACTCGCTACCGGAGGAGGTGGTGGAAGCAGGGACGATAGTGACATTTAAGGGGCATCTTGACAAATACATGAATAGGATGGGAATAGAGGGATACGGACCCAGGAAGTGTAGAAGATTGTAGTTTAGTCGGGCAGCATGGTCGGCACGGACTTGGAGGGCCGAAGGGCCTGTTCCTGTGCTGTACATTTCTTTGTTCTTTGTTCTTTGTTCACACCAGGAATACTCCAAAATCAAAACAATGTTCCATTACCCATCTATCTGTAAACAAGTAAATGGTTAAAACCAGTGATTATCTCATAGCATTAATCACAGCTTTAGCAGGCATACTGCCTGGATGTAGCTTAAACCAAGATTTTAAAAAATAACATTATTGCAACAAATATAAAATATAATATGTAACATTTATCACAAGCTACACGAGACAATCTTGTGCCTTTGCCATCTGGTTGGATCGCCCAAAGTTCAGGCATTATTGGCCCACCTACGTGACCATATGGACCCTATCCTTTGTTCTTTCATGAACAAAGTGCAGCTATTTGTGACCACAGACACTGAATCATGTTGCTCATGGCTGCCATGACTCATTAACTTTACAGCAAATCACAGATCCACCAATATTTGAAGGGTCACAATGGATTGATGCAAAGTAGGAGTCAATGTTTATCCCCTGTAACCATAATTCCATTGAAGGCTCATGTACAGTTCCCAGGTTTTTGATGAAAGGTGAGAGTTGCAATCTTTTTTAAAAATTCATTGGATGTGGGCTGGGGCCATAACCTGATAATGTTTGAACTGACTGGGGTTAAGAGTCAGCCACATTGCTACACATGTAGGCCAGGCCAGGTAAGGATGGCAGATTTCTTCCCTAAAGGGCATTCGTGAACCAGGTGGGGTTTTATGAAAATTGACATTGTTTCCATGGTCATAGTTAGACTTTTAATTCCAAATTTTCATTGAATTGAAATGCCACCATCTGCCACGGTGGGATTTGAATCGGGTGCCAGAGCATTACCCTGAGTCTCTGGGTTACTAGTCCAGCGACAATACCACAAGAGCACTTCCTCCCTGCAATCCCAAGCACAGCTTCAGGTGCCTGAATCACTGCTGCTTGCTGAACTTTACAAGGTATAGCAACTGCACAACCAGTTGTGACAGAGAATTTTTAAAAACATTTTCCAATGAAGGGGCGATTTAGCGTGGCCAATCCACCTACCCTGCATATCTTTGGGTTGCTGGGGTGAGACCCACGCAGACACGGGGGAGAATGTGCAAACTCCACACGGACAGTGACCAGGAGCCGGGATCGAAACCTGGGTCTTCAGCACCGTGAGGCAGCAGTGCTAACCACTGGGCCACCGTGCCATCCCTGTGTCAGAGAATCTTAACAAAGCATCGGCCAATCACTGGCCAATCATTCAGAATAAAAAGGCAGTCTTTAACAGAGGATTCTGTCCATTAATTGTACGGTATAGCGAAAACACAGTATTCATCTCCACATGTTCCCAAATAAAGTATTATCTCATTGTCCTACTGGCCTCAGCATAAAGTGGAAACGTTGAATACAGCAGCATTTATGAACAATCATACCAAAAAATAGCTTACTCACGCACAGGAAAGAAGTTGCATTTATATAGTGCCTTTTGCAACATCAGGATGTCCCAAAGTGCTTCCCAGCCAATGAAGTATAATTATTGTTATACTTTAGGAATACAGGGCAGAATCGAGTGCTCTCTCTTGTGGGGAGCTTGGAGGTGAAAAGGGCAGGTGGATGGTGATGGTGAACGAACAGCCTCTTCCTGCCGCTGGCTGGTTTTAACACAGCAGCTGGAAGGCCTTCCCAATGCAGCATGCATGGTAGCTAAAACTGTCCGACCAGCTTATCACCTCTGTGGGTACTGGCTGCCTGACCGAGGGACTGGACATCAGGAAGGGGCGGGAGGGGCCACTGAGAATCGTAACCCCTGCCCTTGCTGCCAACACAACTGCACCCCTGTGAGCCCCACCCTGTGAAACCACAATGGCCCCTTAACCCTAACCCCCTCCCCCATTTATCTGTGGCCTGGGTTGCTCAGTGGTCCTAGGACTCAGCAGCCACGGCCTCACCAGAGACACTGCAGAGAACGAGCTGACAGCCAATCAGAGGCTAGGTGAGACTTCCGCCTCCAGGGGTCTTGACTCCAGGGGAAGGCCCTCTCTGGACTCAGCGCTGCCTGAACGGTGTGTGGCTTGGTAGGCGTCCCTGAAAAGAGACAGTGTGGGTCACTCACCAGCTCTGTAGCTGGTAGGCCAGATCCCCAGTGTCTCAACAAGGATCTGCCTGATGGATCTCCAGATTTCCCTGGACCCTCACTGTGTACAACACTTGCCTATTCAAGTCCCACATTACTTCCCATTTGTCATAATGTAATGTATTGTAGCTGCATCATGATTAAAAGAATATGCAAACCATATGATTTTGTGGCTTATAATCAACAGAAAACATTTTTGTGGTCAGTCATTGAATTATCCTCAAACATTTAGCATTTTTGCCTCATTTAGCACTAGTCCTTTAGCATGCCTGGTGGCTCCATGCTTTTTAGACCCCAAGGTCCAACCCAGCTGCAATTGTTTTTTTTCTTTTTTAAAATTTAAAGTGCCCAATTCATTTTTTTTCCAATGAAGGGCCAATTTAGCGTGGCCAATCCACCTACGCTGCACATCTTTGGGTTGTGGGGGCAAGACCCACGCAGACATGGAGGGAATGTGCAAACTCCACACGGACAGTGACCCGGAATTGAACTCGGGTCCCTGGTGCTGTGAGGCAGCAGTGCTAACCACTGTGCCACCGTGCCGCGCTGTGCTGCAATTGTTTCATTAAAAGATCAGTGTCATCAATTATAAAGGTCAGGTTAGCTCAGATACAGGGCAAAAATTTAATATATCCCTTCAGGGTGGAGCAAGTGTAGTGTGGTGAACCACTGTGTTAGGGGATGTAAGGTAAGACCTGCACTACAGGTTCGCCGGTAGCCCCTGCCGGCTGGCTCTGCCCACGGAGAACTGTATAAATATGCATGACCTCCATTGCCCTGCCATTTCGCCAGCTGCAGCAGGAGGCCACGCATCTGACTGTAATAAAGCCACAGTTGTACCCAATCTGTGTCTTTGTGCAATTGATTGCGCATCAGTTTATTGCAGTCAGATTTTTCCACAGAATGGATATCAGAATCAACCCCGATCGCCTGCAGCTGGATCCGCACTCGCCCGACGCCAGGGAAGACTTTACTCACTGGCTAGCATGTTTCGAGGCTTGCATCAACGCGGCGGACCCCGCGCCAACGGAGGCTCAGAAGGTAAACGTCCTGTACTCCAGACTGAGCTCCAGTGTGTTCCCATTGATCCAAGACGCCACAAATTACGCGAAAGCAATGGCACTCCTTAAAGAACCATATGCTCAGAAGACGAACAGGCTCTTCGCCAGGCTTGTACTCGCCACCCGCTCACAACTACCTGTTGAATCCATCGAAGACTTCTGCCGGGCCCTAATTCCACTCATCCGGGACTGTGATTGCCAGGCCGTTACGGCTGCTGAACACGTGAATCTCCTCATGCGCGAGGCTTTCGTGATGGGGATTGCGTCGGACCGCATCCGAGAACGATTACTGGAAGGGGCCACGCTCGAACTGGCGGAGACGAAGGCCGTGGCGCTCTCCATGATGGTCGCATCCCGTAATGTACAGTCCTACCCCTCCTGCCGCGCTGCCCACCCTTCTACCCCTTCCTACCGATCCTGGACCCCGCCGACGACCTCCTCAGCTGGGGCCTTGCCTTCCCAATACGCCTGCGCCGCACGCCAATCCGCGCACCCCGGGGGTCCCCGCTGCTACTTCTGCGGTCAACAGAAGCACCCCCGCCAACACTGCCCGGCCCGCACTGCCGTTTGTAAATCCTGCAGTAAGAAGAGCCACTTTGCGGCTGTGTGCCAGGCCCACGCAGTCGCTGCGATTGTGCCCGCTATTGCCCGCTCCCCCACACCAAACCCACAATGGGAGCCGCCATCTTGTCCCCGTTCGGCCATGTGCGCACCATGGGCGCCACCATCTTGTCCCGACCCCGCAATGTGCGCACCATGGGCACCGCCATCTTGTTCCCCACAGGGCCTTCGGACATCCAAAGATCGGAATCGCACACGCTTGCCATCCGAAGCATCTGGCGACTACCCGCAGTTCGCTTCGATGACGCTGGACCAATCTCGCCCGTACAACCTAGCCACCGCGTCGACGACGGTGAAAATCATCGGCCACGCGACCTCGTGCCTTCTGGACTCCGGGAGCACCAAAAGCTTCGTTCACCCAGATACAGTAAGGCGCTGCCCCCTCGCGGTCCAACCACGCTAATCAAAGGATCTCCCTAGCCTCCAGATCCCACTCCATCCCGAACCAAGTTTTCTGCACAGTCACCCTCACTGTCCAGGGCATAGAATTTAGTAACTTCCGCCTCTATGTCCTTCCTAATCTCTGCGCTGCACTCCTGTTGGGCCTGGACTTCCAGTGCAATCTCTAGAGCATCACCCTCAAATTCGGCGGGCCCCTACCCCCCCTTACCATTTGCGGCCTCGCGACCCTCAAGGTCGATTCCCCCCTCCCTTTTTGCCAATCTAACTGTGGATTGCAAGCCCGTTGCCACCAGGAGCAGACGGTACAGCACCCAGGACAAGACCTTCATCAGGTCCGAAGTCCAGCGGCTGCTTAAGGAGGGTATCATCGAGGCCAGCAACAGCCCCGGAGAGCCCAAGTGGTAGTGGTTAATACTGGGGAGAAATACAGGATGGTCATGGACTACAGCCAGACCATCAATCGGTACACGCAGCTCGACGCGTACCCCCTCCCACGCATATCTGATATGGTCAATCAGATTGCGCAGTACCGGGTCTGCTCAACAATTGACCTGAAATCCGCCTACCACCAGCTCCCCATCCGGAAGTTGGACCGGCCATACACGGCCTTCGAGGCGGATGGTCGCCTCTACCACTTCCTTAGGGTCCCTTTCGGTGTCACAAATGGGATCTCGGTCTTCCAAAGAGAGATGGACCGAATGGTTGACCAGTACGATTTGCGGGCCACCTTTCTGTACTTAGATAATGTCACCATCTGCAGCCATGACCAGCAGGACCACGATGCCAACCTCGATAAATTCCTCCGCACTGCCATTCTTCTCAATCTGACCTATAACAAAGAGAAGTGTGTGTTCAGCACGACCTGGTTAGCCATTCTCGGCTATATAGTCCAAAACGGACCTCTCGGGCCCGACCCCGACCGCATGCGCCCCCTCATGGAGCTTCCCCTCCCCCACTGCCCCAAGGCCCTCAAACGCTGCCTGGGGTTCTTTTCCTACTACGCTCAGTGGGTCCCAAACTATGCGGACAAGGCCCGCCCACTCATTCAGTCCACCCAATTCCCCCTCGCGGCGAGGCACAACTCGCTTTCGCCCGCATCAGAGCAGACATCGCCAAGGCCGGGATGTGCGCAGTGGACGAGTCATTGCCTTTTCAAGTAGGAAGCGACGCTTCAGACGTCGCCCTTGCCGCCACTCTAAACCAGGCAGGCAGACCCGTGGCATTATTTTCCCGCACCCTTCATGCCTCTGAAATTCGACACTCATCCGTCGCAAAGGACGCCCAAGCTATCGTTGAAGCTGTGCGGCATTGGAGGCATTACCTGGCCCGTAAGAGATTCACTCTCCTCACTGACCAACGGTCGGTAGCCTTCATGCTCAATAACACACAGCGGGGCAAGATCAAACATGATAAAATCTTGCGGTGGAGAATCGAGCTCTCCACCTATAATTACGAGATCTTGTATCGCCCCGGTAAACTCAATGATCCCCCAGACGCCCTCTCCCGAGGTACATGTGCCAGCGCACAAGTGGACCAACTCCGGGACCTACAAAACAGCCTTTGTTACCCGGGGGTCACTCGATTGTACCATCTGGTCAACGCTCGCAATCTGCCCTACTCCGTCGAGGAAGTAAGGACAGTCACCAGGGACTGCCAGGTCTGTGCGGAGTGCAAGCCGCACTTCTACCTGTCAGACCGGTCGCGCCTGTTGAAGGTTCCCGCCCCTTTGAACGCCACCGTTACGCGCCCTCCCCTCCACCGACCGTAACACGTACATTCTCAATGTGGTCGATGAGTACTCCAGATTCTCCCTCGCCATCCCATGCCCCGATATGACGTCTGCCACCGTCATCAAGGCCCTCAACACCATCTTCGCTCTGTTCAGTTTCCCCGCTTACATCCACAGTGACAGGGGATCCTCATTCATGAGCGATGAGCTGCATCAGTTCTTGCTCAGCAGGGGTATTGCCTCCAGCAGGACGACCAGCTACAACCCCCGGGGAAACGGGCAAGTAGAACGGGAGAATGGGATGGTTTGGAGGGCCGTCCAGCTGGCCCTATGGTCCAGGAACCTCCCAGCCTCTCGCTGGCAGGAGGTCCTCCCTGATGCTCGACACTCCATCTGGTCACTATTGTGCACCGCCACTAATACCACACCCCATGAACGTGTTTTTACCTTCCCCAGGAATTCCACATCCGGGGTGTCGCTCCAGACTTGGCTCGCTGCTCCAGGACAGGTCCTTCTCCGTTGGCACGTCCGACTCCACAAGACGGACCCCTGGGTGGACAGGGTTCACCTGCTCCACGCCAACCCTCAATATGCCTACGTGGAGTTCCCCAATGGCCGCCAAGATACTATCTCACTCAGGGACCTGGCACCATCAGGTTCCACCCCAACACACTCCCCCACCCATGCGCCCCCCCCTCCCACTGCGCCACCAACACTGACCCCACCAGACAACCCCCCCCCCCCCTCCTTTTCGCACAAGAGGACGAAGAGGATTTTGGCATTCTCCCGGAGTTCCCCGATGACTGGCCAGCATCAACACCACCACCACCGCCATCAGTGCCACCTCCACCACCGCCAACACCGACTTCGCCCCCACCGTTACGCCGCTCTCAACGAAGCACCAAAGCACCGGACCGGCTGAACCTTTGACGGACTCCGGACCGTCAACATGGACTTTTCTTTCCCGACTACTGTACGTAATTGCACTAATTGTATATAGTTTCACGTCACCCCCGCCGGAATCATTTTTAACAGGGGGTGAATGTGGTGAACTACTGTATTAGGGGATGTAAGGTTGGACCTGCACTACAGGTTCGCCGGTAGCCCCTGCTGGCTGGCTCCGCCCACTAAGATCTGTATAAATATGCATGACCTCCACTGCCCTGCCATTTCACCAGCTGCAGCAGGAGGCCACGCATCTGACTGTAATAAAGCCACAGTTGTACCCAATCTGCGTCTTTGTGCAATTGATTGCGCATCATGTAGCAAGGCAGGACCTCCGCACACGAACACACACACACTAACTCTACTGATTGTAATAAACAAATCCTTGGTTTGGTTAAAGTAGCCATTGTTGGGTTCATCAGATACTCACTATCATGAATTCTGGTACATTAGACCAAGAATAACTTAGATTTCTGAAGCATTTTTAACATAGAGGCTTCTCTTTGTAGAACTGAAAAGGGATGAGAAGTTAGAATTTGTGAAGGAACGGGGGAACTGATTAAAGGGAGGGTTTAGCGCTGTAACTAGAGGTAAAAGACAGAAGGATTTGGGGAGGGAGATCCCAATTGGGTCTGAAGAAGCTAAAGGCTCTGTCACTGAAGGTGGAGCAGGGAGAGCGGAGACACAAGGCGTGGTCAGAGATGTGACTCAGTAAAGGTGGGGCTGGGGAGCAGTGAGCTCATCGAACAGCTTGAAGAAAAAGATGAAGATTTTAAATTTGATACGTGGAAGCCAGTGTACAAGTGAGCATGACTAAACCACTTGGGTTTATAGAGGGTAAAGGTCAGACAGCTGACAAAGAGTAGGTTGGACGAGGGAATAGAGTTGACAATGACAAGAAGATCGAGCAGCATTGTAAAAGTGAAAGACAATCTTCATGAAGATGAATTGGTTATGGGGTTTGAAGCCTAGCCGTGGATTGAACAAGATGCCAAGGTTTCCCACAGTTTGGATCAGCAAAGGGGATTGAGTCAATGGTGAGGGTGAGGAGATTCTGGAAAGGCTCAAACATGACATGGAGTTTCCTGTTGCACATTTGCAGGAAAGTCTCTCACATTTCCAACTTACCATTAGACAGGCAGTTTGGCAACATGAAAAGGGTCAAGCGGTCAAGGCAATTTAAACCTCAATTTAAAAGCCCCAAATTATGATTCCTATTGTATCATAGCTGCGTATTCTTTCTCTAATATTTCCCCCTGCTGCCTTGAAAGCACAAACACTTGCTCTGTCCTTTGTTATCTCACACAAGTGGTTTATTCTCATGTTATAATCGTCAGCATGTGACAGACCAATGGACTGTGGGAGACCATCACCTCGGAATCCAAACCTATTTTCGCCTCTAGTCCGCACGTGGATGGCACGGTAGCAGTGGTTAGCACTGTTGCTTCACAGCGCCAGGATCCCAGGTTCGATTCCCGGCTTGGGTCACTGTCTGTGCGGAATCTGCAGAATTCTCCCCGTGTCTGCGTGGGTTTCCTCCGGGTGCTCCGGTTTCATAGAATTTACAGTGCAGAAGGAGGCCATTCGGCCCATCGGGTCTGCACCAGCCCTATCCCTATAACCCAGTAACCCACCTCACCTATTTTGCACACTAAGGACAATTTATCATGGCCAATCTACCTAACCGGTACATCTTTGGACTGTGGGAGGAAACCGGAGCATCCGGAGGAAACCCACGCACACACGGGAAGAACGTGCAGACTCCGCACAGACTGTGACCCAGGCTGGGAATCGAACCTGGGACCCTGGAGCGGTGAAGCCACAGTGCTAACCACTGTGCTACCGTGCTGCCCTCCCACAAGTCCCGAAAGACATGCTGTTAGGTTATTTGGACATTCTGAATTCACCCTCTGTGTGAACAGGTGCCGGAATGTGGCGACTAGGAGCTTTTTACAGTAACGTCATTGCAGTGTTATTGCAAGCCTACTTGTGACAATAAAGATTATTATTATATACAGAACATCCGGTTGGGCACCCAGTGGTGATCTTCTCCCTCTTAAGTCCAAAACGTTGACGCCAACCACAACACTCCTAACCGCCCAGGCTGAGGCGATCAACCGCAATACAGAACAGTGATATTCAGCTTCGACCTTCTTGGCCTTTTTGTTGGTAACCCAGTGAATCTGAATTTGAACGTTCAGCACTATGTTATTTTGTGTTATCCCTCACTCTTCAGCTGTAATGATTTTAGAAGAACCCACAATTATCAGAAAGTACAACTTTTAAGGGATCGTAGTTTTTAAGGGGCAGCACGGTAGCACAAGTGGATAGATAGCACTGTGGCTTCACATCGCCAGGATCCCAGGTTCGATTCCCCGCTGGGTCACTGTCTGTGCGGAGTCTGCACATTCTCCCCGTGTCTGCGTGGGTTTCCTCCGGGTGCTCCGGTTTCCTCCCACTGTCCAAAGACGTGCAGGTTAGGTGGATTAGCCATGATAAATTGCCCTCAGTAACCAAAAAGGTTAGCAGTGGTTATTGGGTTACGGGGATAGGGTGGAAGTGAGGGCTTAAGTGGGTTGGTGCAGACTTGTTGGGCCAAAAGGCCTCCTTCTGCACTGCATGTTCTATGTTCTATGTAGTGTATCAATGGACGAATAATCCAGAGAATGGTAGTCCATAGCTCCACCATGGCAGTATGAGAATTAAAGGCAATTTTTAAAATCTAGAAGTAAAATAAAAGCTGATCGTGAAACTGTCAGATTGTCTAAAAATCCAACTTGTTTACATATATTTGTTAAGGAAAGATATCTTCTGTTCTCACCTGGTCTGGCCAATGAGTGACTTCAGCCCTAACCCAATGTGAAATGAGTGATAGCGAATCAGCAGTTACTTTGACATCTGTCTCCATTGAGTTCAGTAAGAACCCCTGAGGAGATAGCACAAATAGCTAAAGATTGTTGTTTCTCTAGTTTTTGTCTGGTACGTCTGGGTCCTGGCCTAATTATTATTATTTTTTTGTTATGTTGGAGTTATATTGGAAAGTCCCCGAAAAGGTTGAGGAACTTCAACCCCACTCATTTTATTTTAGTGCATTTACTGCGAGTGACAGGCTGTGCCTGGGCACTATTCCAACGTCATAGGATCTGAGAGTCTACATGTGAAATCTGCGTCCTTGCCCCTCACGCTGAGCACTTCTCATTTTAAGGAGGCCATCTGGAATCTGGGTGATGAAGTTATTGAAGACAACTGAACTCTGGTGTGTGGAGTTATACTTTCACAGTTTCAAAGTTATTGAGGTAAAATGAAAGCTGGGTTTCTGCCTCAGTCACATCATTACAACAATGGTAAGCTATATTTATTTCACACAGAGGCTGCAAGCTATTGAGAGGGAGGAAACCAGTTCTGTGGATTACAATGCACCGAAAATCCAGACGTACGTTCCGGCTGATCTCAGTGGAAAGAACAGGGAACATAAGGGATGCCTGGGGCAGAGGTGGTGACTGAAGAGGCCATTGCTGAACTGACGCCCAGCTGAATCACATTGAGAACCATCCTCCACCACGCCAGCATTAAAATCAAGAAGACTGCAAGATTTGGGTATTTTCCAACAATCAAGAGCTTAAAACTGACTCTGTGGCCTGAACTTCCTCTTTCAAATTCTGTTGCAATGATTTAGTGCAGCCGCATTTAATAGTTAATCTTGACTTGGTGAGCTACTTAATTGAGAACATGCCTGATGCCCCCTGATCAATTCTGAAATTGGTAAACATCATAACGTGGTTCAGATTTATACCAATCAATCTTATTTGCAATTAAAAATCGTTCACAGAAGCCAAAGAGAAAACAGGCAACAATACTAAACAGTGTGACTCATACATAGAAACTAGGAGCAGGAGGGGGCCATTCGGCCCTTCGAACCTGCTCTGCCATTCACTATGATCGTGACTAACTCAATAACCTGACCCCCCACCCCCCATTTCCTGTGATCCCTTGAGCCCCAAGTGCTATATCGAACTCCTTCTTGAAAGAATACAGAACTGGTAATTGTTCCAAGGTCTTTGCAACCAGTCAGTTACTAATTAAAAGTGGACTCACTGGTTATGCAGGAAAATTCAGCAGCCAAGTTCCATGCAACAGTTTCACAAACAACAAATGGACAACTGACTAAATAATTTTTATGTTGGTGGTTTGGTAGGGGGTGGAATGTTGGGAAAGACGTGGGAATTCGCTACTCCTCTTTAAATCATGTCATGGGATCTTTGATGTTCACCTAAATGGGCAGTTCTCAGACAACAATGTATCTTGATAATTGCATTTAGCTCTGGATTCATGTGTTAATATACGTAACACTTGGTACTGCAAGAAGCAACTTGTGGAGTGTGGACAAAAATTGGCTAACTCTTCATTAATGTCAACACACAGGTACCATTATTGCACAGTTCAAATAAACACCTCTCTGTACTAACATCACCCCCAATGTACACGCACATGTTTTCATTTTGACTGTTTGCACGAGGGCCTGAATCAACAATAGAAGCACTGGCATATTCTGGAGTGGAGTTGAGACCTGATTAGAAATGAGCCTGCATTCCAGCACCTGGAAGCAGTGTTTAGTGCTGTGTGTTCCATTTGTTGATAGCCCCAAATGCTTATCCCAGTATGTACAACTGGGGATTCGTCACTGAGGAACGAAGGCAGGCGGGTGCATAGGATTGTGCCATTGGCCTGGCGCTAGTTTGCCAGCAGCACCCAGTTCCTGAGCCACCTTTCCACAGGCTGGATGAGGGGTGGAGCATCTACTCACCTGCCAGCACAGGTGGCTGTTTAACATAACTGAAAGGACATTTATCAGGAGCCAACTGCCATTTTCCTGATGTCTTCTGGCACTATCCTCCCCGCAGGAACACAAAAGCTGCCTAGAGGCTGCCTCCTGGGAACTATATGGAGCACCATTTCCCCAGGCAAACGCTAAGACCACACCCCAACCGCCCTCCCCACCCCACTTACTTGGTCACAGCTGTTGACACAGGTCACACTGTGTCGGGATTTCCCCTCCACAATGACAGCGTGGCAACTCTGGCCATTTTTTATTTCAAACGTTTAAAAGTAGTTTGAGACAGCCCCTAAAGACGGAGGTGTCCTCCCTTTCTCCTTAACAGCAAGCTGCAGCTCCTTCCGTGATGGAGAGCCTTCTATTGTCCCTTGAGGCTCTCCAGCATGGAAGGAGCCTGTCCACCATCTTTGATTAGACATCAAGGCTACTCTCTCGACAACAACTGGCCAAAGAAGACACAATTGATGTCACATGACTGTTCCTGACCCAATATAGGGTCGGCACCCTCTATTGACCCCGATGTCGGATTCTTGACCCTTAACACGGAATCCTCCCAAATAATTGAAGGACAATGCCTTAATTATAAATAGGATAGTATCAACCTATAGCAGGTAGTATGGAGGAGGTGGGGAGGCTGCAGAAAGATTTAGACAGTTTAGGAGAGTGGTCCAAGTGGCTGATGAAATTCAACGTGGGCAAGTGCGAGGTCTTGCACTTTGGAAAAAAGAATAGAGGCATAGTTAGCTATCGCATTTCTATTAGAAATCTAGTGCTAGGAAACAGATAGTTGACAGTAACTTTGCAATTTTTAAAAAAAGTATTTAAAAAAAAAAGACAAATTTTAATTTTAATTAATTGACGCAATGTCAGTTAGAGGGGTGCTGTGCTCTGACTGTGAGATGTGGCAGATCCGGGAGGCTTCCAGCGTCCCGGATGGCTTCATCTGCAGAAAGTGCACCCAACTGCAGCTCCTCACAGACCGCATGGTTCGGTTGGAGCAGCAATTGGATGCACTTAGGAGCATGCAGGTGGCGGAAAGCGTCATAGATCGCAGTTATGTAAATGTGGTCACACCCAAGGTGCAGGCAGAGAAATGGGTGACCACCAGAAAGGGCAGGCAGTCAGTGCAGGAATCCCCTGTGGTTGTCCCCCTCTCGAACAGATATACCCCTTTGGATACTGTCGGGGGGGATAGCCTATCAGGGGAAAACAGCAGCAGCCAGAGCAGTGGCACCACGGCTGGCTCTGATGTTCAGAAGGGAGGGTCAAAGCGCAGAAGAGTAATAGTAATAGGGGACTCTATAGTCAGGGGCACAGATAGGCGCTTCTGTGGACGTGAAAGAGACTCCAGGATGGTATGTTGCCTCCCTGGTGCCAGGGTCCAGGATGTCTCCGAACGGGTAGAGGGAATCCTGAAGGGGGAGGGCAAACAGGCAGAGGTCGTTGTACATATTGGTACTAACGACATAGGCAGGAAGGGGCATGAGGTCCTGCAGCAGGAGTTCAGGGAGCTAGGCAGAAAGTTAAAAGCCAGGACCTCGAGGGTTGTAATCTCGGGATTACTCCCTGTGCCACGTGCCAGTGAGGCTAGAAATAGGAAGATAGAGCAGACAAACACGTGGCTAAACAGCTGGTGTAGGAGGGAGGGTTTCCGTTATCTGGACCACTGGGAGCTCTTCCGGGGCAGGTGTGACCTGTATAAGATGAACGGGTTGCATCTAAACCGGAGAGGCATAAATATCTTGGCCGTGAGGTTTGCTAGTGTCACACGGGAGGGTTTAAACTAGTATGGCAGGGGGGTGGGCACGGGAGCAATAGGTCAGAAGGTGAGAGCATTGAGGGAGAACTAGGGAATAGGGACAGTGTGGCTCTGAGGCAGAGCAGACGGGGAGAAGTTGCTGAACACAGCGGGTCTGGTGGCCTGAAGTGCATATGTTTTAATGCAAGGAGCATTACGGGTAAGGCAGATGAACTTAGAGCTTGGATTACTACTTGGAACTATGATGTTGTTGCCATTACAGAGACCTGGTTGAGGGAAGGGCAGGATTGGCAGCTAAACGTTCCAGGATTTAGATGTTTCAGGCGGGATAGAGGGGGATGTAAAAAGGGAGGCGGAGTTGCGCTACTTGTTCGGGAGAATATCACAGCTATACTGCGAGAGGACACCTCAGAGGGCAGTGAGGCTATATGGGTAGAGATCAGGAATAAGAAGGGTGCAGTCACAATGTTGGGGGTATACTACAGGCCTCCCAACAGCCAGCGGGAGATAGAGGAGCAGATAGGTAGACAGATTTTGGAAAGGAGTAAAAACAACAGGGTTGTGGTGATGGGAGACTTCAACTTCCCCAATATTGACTGGGACTCACTTAGTGCCAGGGGCTTAGACGGGGCGGAGTTTGTAAGGAGCATCCAGGAGGGCTTCTTAAAACAATATGTAAACAGTCCAACTAGGGAAGGGGCGGTACTGGACCTGGTATTGGGGAATGAGCCCGGCCAGGTGGTAGATGTTTCAGTAGGGGAGCATTTCGGTAACAGTGACCACAATTCAGTAAGTTTTAAAGTACTGGTGGACAAGGATAAGAGTGGTCCGAGGATGAATGTGCTAAATTGGGGGAAGGCTAATTATAACAATATTAGGCGGGAACTGAAGAACATAGCTTGGGGGCGGATGTTTGAGGGCAAATCAACATCTGACATGTGGGAGGCTTTCAAGTGTCAGTTGAAAGGAATACAGGACAGGCATGTTCCTGTGAGGAAGAAAGATAAATACGGCAATTTTCGGGAACCTTGGATGACGAGTGATATTGTAGGCCTCGTCAAAAAGAAAAAGGAGGCATTTGTCAGGGCTAAAAGGCTGGGAACAGACGAAGCCTGTGTGGCATATAAGGAAAGTAGGAAGGAACTTAAGCAAGGAGTCAGGAGGGCTAGAAGGGGTCATGAAAAGTCATTGGCAAATAGGGTTAAGGAAAATCCCAAGGCTTTTTACACGTACATAAAAAGCAAGAGGGTAGCCAGGGAAAGGGTTGGCCCACTGAAGGCTAGGCAAGGGAATCTATGTGTGGAGCCAGAGGAAATGGGCGAGGTACTAAATGAATACTTTGCATCAGTATTCACCAAAGAGAAGGAATTGGTAGATGTTGAGTCTGGAGAAGGGGGTGTAGATAGCCTGGGTCACATTGTGATCCAAAAAGACGAGGTGTTGGGTGTCTTAAAAAATATTAAGGTAGATAAGTCCCCAGGGCCTGATGGGATCTACCCCAGAATACTGAAGGAGGCTGGAGAGTAAATTGCTGAGTCCTTGACAGAAATCTTTGGATCCTCGCTGTCTTCAGGGGATGTCCCGGAGGACTGGAGAATAGCCAATGTTGTTCCTCTGTTTAAGAAGGGTAGCAAGGATAATCCCGGGAACTACAGGCCGGTGAGCCTTACTTCAGTGGTAGGGAAATTACTGGAGAGAATTCTTCGAGACAGGATCTACTCCCATTTGGAAGCAAATGGACGTATTAGTGAGAGGCAGCACGGTTTTGTGAAGGGGAGGTCGTGTCTCACTAACTTGATAGAGTTTTTCGAGGAGGTCACTAAGATGATTGATGCAGGTAGGGCAGTAGATGTTGTCTATATGGACTTCAGTAAGGCCTTTGACAAGGTCCCTCATGGTAGACTAGTACAAAAGGTGAAGTCACACAGGATCAGGGGTGAACTGGCAAGGTGGATACAGAACTGGCTAGGCCATAGAAGGCAGAGGGTAGCAATGGAGGGATGCTTTTCTAATTGGAGGGCTGTGACCAGTGGTGTTCCACAGGGATCAGTGTTGGGACCTTTGCTGTTTGTAGTATATATAAATGATTTGGAGGAAAATGTAACTGGTCTGATTAGTAAGTTTGCAGACGACACAAAGGTTGGTGGAATTGCGGATAGCGATGAGGACTGTCTGAGGATACAGCAGGATTTAGATTGTCTGGAGACTTGGGCGGAGAGATGGCAGATGGAGTTTAATCTGGACAAATGTGAGGTAATGCATTTTGGAAGGGCTAATGCAGGTAGGGGATATACAGTGAATGATAGAACCCTCAAGAGTATTGAAAGTCAAAGAGATCTAGGAGTACAGGTCCACAGGTCATTGAAAGGGGCAACACAGGTGGAGAAGGTAGTCAAGAAGGCATACGGCATGCTTGCCTTCATTGGCCGGGGCATTGAGTATAAGAATTGGCAAGTCATGTTGCAGCTGTATAGAACCTTAGTTAGGCCACACTTGGAGTATAGTGTTCAATTCTGGTCGCCACACTACCAGAAGGATGTGGAGGCTTTAGAGAGGGTGCAGAAGAGATTTACCAGAATGTTGCCTGGTATGGAGGGCATAAGCTATGAGGAGCGATTGAATAAACTCGGTTTGTTCTCACTGGAACGAAGGAGGTTGAGGGGCGACCTGATAGAGGTATACAAAATTATGAGGGGCATAGACAGAGTGGATAGTCAGAGGCTTTTCCCCAGGGTAGAGGGGTCAATTCCTAGGGGGCATAGGTTTAAGGTGAGAGGGGCAAGGTTTAGAGTAGACGTACGAGGCAAGTTTTTTACGCAGAGGGTAGTGGGTGCCTGGAACTCACTACCGGAGGAGGTAGTGGAAGCAGGGACGATAGGGACATTTAAGGGGCATCTTGACAAATATATGAATAGGATGGGAATAGAAGGATACGGACCCAGGAAGTGTAGAAGATTGTAGTTTAGTCGGGCAGTATGGTCGGCACGGGCTTGGAGGGCCGAAGGGCCTGTTCCTGTGCTGTACATTTCTTTGTTCTTTGTTCTTTGTTGACTATTTTCTAAACGGTGACAAAAGTCATAATGCTGAAGTGCAAAGGACTTGGGAGTCCTAGTCCAGGATTCTCTAAAGGTAAACTGGCAGGTTGAGTCCGTAATTAAGAAAGCAAATGCAATGTTGTCATTTACCTCAAGAGGCTTGGAATATAAAAGCAGGGATGTACTTCTGAAGCCTTATAAAGCATTAGTTAGGCCCCATTTAGAATACTGTGAGCAATTTTGGGCCCCACACCTCAGGAAGGACATACTGGCACTGGAGCGGGTCCAGGGGAGATTCACACGGATGATCCCAGGAATGGTAGGCCTAACATACAATGAACGTCTGAGGATCCTGGGATTATATTCATTGGAGTTTAGGAGGTTGAGGGGAGATCTAATAGAAACTTACAAGATAATGAATGGCTTAGATAGGGTGGATGTAGGGAAGTTGTTTCCATTAGCAGGGGAGACTAGGACCCGGGGGCACAGCCTTAGAATAAAAGGGAGTCACTTTAGAACAGAGATGAGGAGAAATTTCTTCAGCCAGAGAGTGGTGGGTCTGTGGAATTCATTGCCACAGAGGGCGGTGGAGGCCGGGACGTTGAGTGTCTTTAAGACAGAAGTTGATAAATTCTTGATTTCTCGAGGAATTAAGGGCTATGGAGAGAGAGCGGGTAAATGGAGTTGAAATCAGCCATGATTGAATGGTGGAGTGGACTCGATGGGCCGAATGGCCTTACTTCCGCTCCTATGTCTTATGGTCTTATGGTCTTATAGCTGCTCCCTTAGTCAAGTACAGTATGAAGATCATGGACATGAAACCTGCCTCTGCTAGCTGCGGAAAATGGGCCCATGGTGATTTGGCAGCCAATTTCTCACACCTCGGGCTGCCAACTGTGATTAAGTGTATTCCTGGAGCTTTCATCACAAGAATTAAGTCATTTCACATTCTCGCCATTTGTAGGCCAATATATTCATCCTTGTGACGTGTTGCCTTCCTACACCAACTGCAAAGCAAAAACAATCATTATCCAATTGGATGACTGTTAGCCAAACAAAACCTTTTTTGTTACAGTTTCGATATTTTCTTATTTGCGAAAGAGAAACTTTCACATTCACTGAAGTCAGCAGAATAATAGTTCAGAAAACCTTTCAGGAGACTTATTTCCTGGACTCACTGACACTTTCGCTCAGTCTGAAATTATAAACCTTGGCAATTTTTCCCGAATCAATGGAAAATGGAACCTGGCTTGGTGAGAACACAGCTGCTGATTTGCCGTGAGCGCTTTGTGCGTGGCTGGCATCGTCTAATTTCACCCATTAAAGTCTCTTGCAGCACTGATATCAGGATAATGGCCCCGTATGGAACGTTTATCATACATACTGCAATGTGTATATCATTTTATTTCAATGGAATGGTGCTGTTGTGATCAGGATACAAGCAGCTTAAATCAGGTGTCCAAACTGCACTGATGTATAAATTGTTTTCCTATACTGAAATTGTGATTAATACAACAATCTTCCCATAATGGATGAAATTTCAGCAGTGTCTTTGTGTTCATATTCAGGAATAGATTGGACAGACACTGCTCGCTTGAGAAACCCGACACCACTGGGAGTTTCAGCTTCTGGTATTACAGGTTTAGCGAATGTTTAAGAGCTGCACTTTCTGAAAGTTGTGCAGAAATAAAGAATTGAATAAATGATAACGGTTATCTTTCCTGGAAAAGCTATTACAAGCAGCTATTTCAGTGCGACATTTACCCTGTAACAACTGCTCCAGTAACCACAAATCGACCAGGATTGGTTTTATTGAAATGACATCGCTTATTTTGTTTGTAACTTTATAAAGAAGTCCTTGGAGGATTGGGAATGTTTCTTTTTCCTTCGGTGCAGCCGATCCACGTAAACCTCGCACGGTGAGAGAGTCTCAGTTTTCATCATATCAGCTTCTCCTATTGCCCAGATCTGCTGAACTCCCCTCATGTCTCACTCCTGCTTATCCTTATTGTTATGTTTCTCTAAAGTAATATTATTTATTTTGTTGAGGAATGGTACCAAATAATCATGACTTAATCTCCATATTTCTGATTGAGGAGACCTCCATTACATTACAGCCGTCAGAGAAATGCCATTCAAATGCGTCCAGTGTTTATACATTAATAACCCTCCCACTAGCTATTGGACTTTGTTGTCAATAATTCCAATTCTCCTCCCGTACCTAATGATGTACTTAAGCAGACTTTTATCTGTTTCCATAACTAGTAATTCCCGGAAAAGGTCACTAGTCTGCTGCCGGGGACTTACAGCTTGAGGGGCGCCACTCCGCCTCAAGCGTGGCTGACCAGGGGTCTGGCGCTCTTACCGCCAGTCATTGGTGTTCTGGCAGGAAATTGCAGTTTGACACTCAACCTGTTTGGCCGCGTTATGAATGCACCTTTCCTGGCCATCAAGTCCTGGTGTGGGACCCGAACCCGGAGCTGCGAGCTCAGAGGCAGGGAAGCTACCCACTGCGTCACAAGACCTTCCAGTGTTGTCAATGATGAGTAATCGAAAAGACACGAAGAGAAGAAGGTAACTTTCTGTGATAAAGAAAATAATTCTTTGTGAATACTATTTTCAATGGGAATTCATAATAAATGTGTACCAGCAGAGTGTTTGGTGCAGGAACTCACAGGATGAGGCATCATGGTGGATTGAGGTTTCATAAGGCAGAGTCATTTTGAGAGATATCAACAGTCATATTCATATCAACAATTCTAAGATTAATTCAAATAAAATGCCTAGAAGAGGACTTGAGGGCTCAGGTTAGACTGACACGAATCTCAGTGCCATGGGTTCAAGGTCCACATTGAGTGGTTAATCTTCCCTTTAGTGGGGATGGTAACATTATGGGATTAGTGAGTCAGAGGCCTGCACCAATGTTTCAGAAACGTGAATTCAAATCCCACCATCACAGCAATGGGAATTTAAATTCTGTTGAATTGATGGTTAAAAGAAGAGGAAAAGATTTGTAAGGCTTTGGGGAAAAGGCAGGTAGATAGAACTAACTGAGTTGCTCCCACAACAAGAGACATGATGGATTGTTGACCTCCTAACGGGCAGCACGGTAGCACGAGTGGATAGCACTGTGGCTTCACAGCGTCAGGATCCCAGGTTCGATTCCCCGCTGGGTTACTGTCTGTGCGGAGTCTGCACGTTCTCCCTGTGTCTGCGTGGGTTTCCTCCGGGTGCTCCGGTTTCCTCCCACAGCCCAAAGACGTGCAGGTTAGTGGATTGACCATGATAAATTGCCCTTAGCGACAAAAAAGGTGCGGAGGGGTTATTGGGTTACGGGGATAGGGTGGAAGTGAGGGCTTAAGTGGGTCGGTGCAGACTCAATGGGCCGAATGGCCTCCTTCTGCACTGTATGTTCTATATTCCTTCTGTGCTGTAACCATTCTATGGTCACCGGCCCATAGAATATATGAAATCCAGGAAAGATTAAATGCAAGGAAACATACAAGGATAAACACACTAATTATAATTAGAAGCAATCAAACCTCAATTTACTTTGTTTCTCGACCTTTCCATTCCCTGCTTTCTTTGCTTCTGCAGCAAACCATGAGCTGAATCTTCCAAGGAATGGTAAAGCCATCGGATTGCTATTCCCCCTCCCCCCCCCCCTTGACTTCCAGAGCTCCACATTTCTTACCCAGACTTCTGAACCGGGTCACTTCAGAACTGCTCGGACTCCGTCATCGCAGTGCAGGCTGGTCCAGGAGAAGCGAAGCCACACCTCATTGTTACAGCACGAGCTGACGTATTCCGGTCATTTTAATGGTTCCAAATCCACTTTGAGAAGTCACGGAGAGAAGGAAGGAGTATAAGGAGTAGAATGACAGGTAAGTGGATTAGGAGAAACGGTGCATCAAGGAGGTTGAAGGCAGTTGAGGGTTTAGGGGTTGCTGCAGTGGGAGGGTGGTATAACCCTCATGCGGACTATGGGGAAAATTTTCTTCATCTCCCCATAGGACTCGTGGAGTATGAGCTTCCCAGATAGAGGGCGGAGCCACCCAGCCGGAGCTCGTTACAAATTAACATAAAAGTCGGCCCAAAGCAGCGCCTGGTGTGGTTGGTTCTCCCAGCAAGCACTGCACTGGGAGCGAGTTCCTGCCAATTCAGAATGTCCAAGTGATCTAACAGCACGTCTTTCGGGACTTGTGGGAAGAAACTGGAGCACCCGGAGGAAACCCACGCAGACATTGGAGAACGTGCAGTCACCATACAGACAGGGACCTAAGCCGGGAATTTAACCCGGGACCCTGGCGGGATGGTAGTGGTTGTGGGTTTAGTGCTGTCTAAGCAGTTAAGAACCTAAGAGTTAGAACCTTTTTAATCCTGCTAATTTTTCCTGGTAACTATTCTGGTGAGTGAATCATAGAATCATAGAATTTACAGTGCAGAAGGAGGCCATTCGGCCCCTCGAGTCTGCACCGGCTCTTGGAAAGAGCACCCTACCCAAGCCACACCTCCACCCTATCCCCATAACCCAGTAACCCCACCCAACACTAAGGGCAATTTTGAACACTAAGGGCAATTTAGCGTGGCCAATCCACCTAACCTGCACATCTTTGGACTGTGGGAATAAACCGGAGCACCCGGAGGAAACCCATGCAGACACGGGGAGGATGTGCAGATTCCGCACAGACAGTGACCCAAGCCGGGAATCAGTGAGTCAGGACAATCCAAAGTCTGTGACTTAAAAACCAAGATTGGGATGGTTCCCGCCGCAGGTGAATTGCCCATTCAAAGTCCAAAGTTCCCAGGCAATTCCTGTACAGTAACTGGATGGAGATATCAGATGGGCTCCTCAGCGGGTCTTGGCCAGGTATCTCTGAGTTATGGCCATCTGGAGATTGGAAATTCTGGGCACATATTTCATCTGCTTCAGCAAAGCCTTGAAGTCAGATAGATAAATGGTCAAATCCTTACTGAACTACACTGGGGCTGCCATCGACCTCATTACTTTAGTTATTTTCATGAAATGCTACAAAAACAGGCTAAATAAGAAAGGACAGAAGTTTCACAAGTTTGGTCCTGTTGACCAGGAGCATGTAAAAATATAGTGAGACGCCACAGATTTTCCACCACCTGATATATAGGGGCCATTGTTAACTCTACATTCAAACTTTTGGAAACAATTATGAGAATTCTAAGTGGTGGATTTTGCCTACAGGAATTTGGCTGCTGTACATTTTTCACCACAATAGAACGTCAGTCCTTAAAATAAGGTGTATTTTACCAAATAGCACTCAGCAGTTCTTCAATTACAGGTGCTGTCGGGGCCAATTATAACAAAATGACCCCCCTCACCCAGCTGAGGTTAGCTCTGGCAGCAGGCGGGATGGTCCCCTCTGGAATATTCGTGTGGACACAGTTATCAATGGAGCTCACAAGGGAGGTGCTTTGGGGATTTGCTGCAATTTAAAAAACTGTTAGTCAGTGTCTCATGGCCTTGGATGTGAGACGTCAAGGTCAAATACAGGTCATGTAGGGTGTAAGGGAAAGGAAAATCGGAGCAGATTTGAGGGAGGGCCTTGATGCCAGATGTAAAGGGGAAAAAGCAAAAGGACAAAAGAGACCTAGAGTGGGGAGGGAGCCGAAGGCTGCCAAAGACAGCTGGAATCGGACAGAGCGCAGTGAGACTAGAATGGAGGAAGAGCTGTGGGAAAACATGGACTGGGACAGAAAGGAGAAATGTGAAGGAAGACAGAGAGTGAAACAGTGAGGAATGGAAGTTTGGGAGTTAGCGTGGTGAGCACAGACGAGGAAGTGAGAGTGGGAATGCCTCATTGGGAGCAGAGGTCAGGATCTCCAACTCCTGATGGATCTCAGAGCTTTAGTACACGTGCAGACTAGGAGCGGGTTGCACATGCAACAATGATTTGTTATGTTGTAGGTGTAATATAAGCGGCTTCCTTGTGGTGCATTTGACAAAGGAAGGTTCAGACGTGGAGATAACTTCAACACGTTTATTAAACTATTTACACTTCTATTACTTGGGTTCGACACTACTGCTAATCCTACTATAGCTACCCAGACTGACTAACCAGTTAATGCAATCCACGTGGTGGGTGTAATATTGAATCAACCCTGTCTCTGTACTCACTGACTGTCTCCACTGGAAAGAAGCAGATCGTGTGTGTGGTGTCCTTTATATATGGGTTGGTGTAATACCCCCCTGTGGTCGTGTCACCTCCGTGTGTATCGTGAATGTCCATTGGTCGTGTCCTATCTACCTGATCTATTGGTTGAGTGTGTGTGTGTGATGTCACTGGTGCTCCCTCTAGTGTCTAGCTAGCCTACATGCATTTACATTGATGCACATCACCACCCCCCCCCCCTTTTTTATATGTTCATATTTTCTGTACACTTTAAGAAAATTGAACAAAGAACAGGTTGATAAGTTATGGGAACAATGATTAAACAATAAGTCCAAATCATTCATGTGAGTCCAAAAACCATCAATCACCATGGTCAAATGTCTCTCTTGGTTATGAACGCCATCAACGTCCCTGTGCCACAGGAACCAAGAAGTGGTCAAATCACTTTGCTGTCTGATTTGGAGTCCCTTTCTTTTTCGATGTTTGTGATGGTGCTGTCGGATGGCATCTTGTAACTGATAAGGTGTTGATGTTGAAGAGGTACCATCAACAGTATCATTCGAGGTCATGGATGTGCCATATGTTGAAGTTGGATAAGACTGTACATACTGGTTCTGGCCACGTGCTGTGCTGGAAGGGTGACCCTGCTGAGAACCATTGAAGCTTGTCGAATTGGAAACAGAATTGCTGCTCGCATAAATACCTGGGGATGGTGTGAAACTAGAACCTTGCATCTGATAGGAATATGCTGTCTGGCCAGGCTGGGGTGCAGCAAATCCTGGGCTGTAACTAAGGCATCCAGTCTGTAGTGCAGATTGCGCTTGCGGTAGTCCTCCTTCGGTCTTGATTCCATTAGTGGGCAATCCGTAGTGCTGGCCTGTTTGAGAATATGCTGCATAGACTGCTGGCTGCTGCATGCCTGAATACTGGGTTTGTCCAGCATGAGCTGTCATTGGCTGCACTGCTGGTGTGGAAAAAATGTGTGGATATAGCTGTGGTGAATATTGGTGTATTCCTCTTGGACTGTAGCCGCTGCTTGTTATTACTGACCCAGTGTAATTGTGAAGTGATCCATCTCCTGTCGTTGTGGCATCTGCTGTCACCCTGAGCGTACCATCACTGAGGTTGCGGCACTCCCTGTCTGGAGTAAAGTCCGGCTTACGTGAATCAGAGTCGGCGTTTGGTTGCTCCCCATCTGGAGTCTGGTCTGTTTTAACTGAGTCAGTGTTGGTTTGTTGATGCTCCCCGTCCGGAGTCTTAGCAGGTTCACGGGAGTCAGCTGAGATTTCTTGAAGCTGCACGTCTGGAGTCGGAACATGCAGGAATGCATTGACTTGTGGAGAGGTTCGAGCGAATGAGGGTGGAAGTATCATGGTGTCACCGGAGTCACCAGTGGTCTCACAGTGATCGTCGAGTGCCTCTGTACACACTCGCTGAGGCCTGTCACTTTGCACATCTTGCATGGGAAGTGGGATGCTGTCGTCACTCGTCTCACAAGCCGTGGGCAGATCCTCAGTAGCTGCTTGTTGTTCACTTGGGTTGGGTAAATTGTCAGAGTCTTCATCTGGTGGTGCAAACAATGTGGGTGGACTGTCATTGTCTTGCTGTTGTCCTTCATTTGGGCTTGGGACAGTCATCGTCGCTTTGTTCTTCATTTGTAGCATGATAGACCGTCATGGTCGTCCTGCTGTGCACTGGAGCGTGGTAGACTGTCATAGTCTTCTTGCTGTTTACTTGAGCATGGCAGAATTGTATCGTCTGCCACTAGTTGGTCAGAGGAGGTTGCTAGACCCTCATGGTCTTGTTCCTGCAAGGACTGCGCGTCAGAGTCTTGAGTTGCTTCTATCGTGGAGGCTGTCCACGAGCTCGCTGTGGAGGCTTGTGACACTGGAGTCACTTCTTGTTCATGCAAGGACTGCGGTGTGGAGTCTTGCGTGTCTTCTTTTGTAGAGTCGGGAACCCTGAGCGGTGCGTGGACCACTCTCTGTGTGGCAGCAGGCCGCTCGCTGTGGGCGTGTACCGCTCTCTGTCTCTTGGTTTCAGGCCGCAGCATAATCCTGCACTCACGAGTCGGGATGTCGTAGATGCTGGGCTGAAGATCCTCAAATCCAAAGAACGAATCCGCATCTGCATCGGATTCAATACGGGGGTCGCCAATGTGCAACACGTCTCGTTGCGGTTCGGATTTGGTACTGAGGTAGCCTCCCAAGGTGAAAGGTTCGTCTGAGTCATTGTCTTCCAGGACCATATCATCACTGTTTGCGTCGGAGCTGGCATTGGGCTCGCGAGGTCCAGAGAAAATGTAAAGGTCAGGATCGAAGTATTCAAGGTCGGAATCATCGGTTTGGGCGTAGGTAACTGCTTGTTGCAGGGTTCTACGGAGGTTAATTTCATTTCCTGGTTCAATCTGAGGCATTGTGCTGTCATTCCAGGTGAAGGAAGGTTGTTTTACGGTTTTAAAAGATTTTTTTCTTTGATTTGGGACGTTTCCCCTTTAAATGGGTGTGGTCCGGGGCCTCTGACGTCATGTCGCATGGGACGTAGCGCGTAGGAAGCGATTGCACATGCGCAGATCGCTGTTCCTTTACCGATGGCCATTTTCGTGATTGCGCATGCGCAAACGGACCGTCCCGTTCTGCGCACTTCTCGCGCAACTGTGCAGGTGCAGACCCTTTAGAAAGATGGCCACCGACCAAAATTGTTCTCTGCTCCGGGATCTCGGCCTCGTGGTGAGTACTGGCGCTTCTCTTACCTTTTCTTGCTGGTTGGAGTGTGTTTTCCTCACAGTATTTGCCGAATTTGTCCAGGACTACCTGGAAGTCGATCCTGTTTTGCCCCTTGGAGAACTTGAATTTTTAAAAGATTTCTTCTGCTCTGGCACCAGCTATGGTGAGGAGAAGATCTGTCTTTTTAGCATCGGCCAGGTCTTCTAGTTCCGCTGCCACCAGGACGAATTCAAACATTTGCCGGAATACCTGCCAGTTTTCGCGGAGATCGCCGTGACACTGGAGCCGCTGCGGAACCCGGATCTCGAACACCTTGCCTGGGTATCGTTGCTGGTTGTCACTGTACGCTGAGGTATGGCTATGTGGATTGAAACAGTTCACTGCTGGTCCCATGATTTGTTATGTTGTAGGTGTAACATAAGCGGCTTCCTTGTGGTGCACTGACAAAGGAAGGTTCAGACGTGGAGATAACTTCAACACGCTTATTAAACTATTTACACTTCTATTACTCGGGTTCGACACTACTGCTAATCCTACTATAGCTACCCAGACTGACTAACCAGTTAATGCAATCCACGTGGTGGGTGTAATATTGAATCAACCCTGTGTCTGTTCTCACTGACTGTCTCCACTGGAAAGAGGCAGATCATGTGTGTGATGTCCTTTATATAATGGGTTGGTGTAATGCCCCCCTGCAGTCGTGTCACCTCCGTGTGTATTGTGAATGTCCATTGGCCATGTCCTATCTACCTGATCTATTGGTTGAGTGTGTGTGTGTGATGTTTCTGGTGCTCCTTCTAGTGTCTAGCTAGCCTACATGCATTTACATTGATGCACATCACCAAAGTTTTGCAAAGCTTTCTCTTTCGTTGAGCCCAGCGTTCCTGTGAGTGAAGAAAAACAGTGCGGAAACCTGGGTCAGATGACCGGGGGTAGAGTGACATGGAAGACAATATTCCCAGGCAGGGATAGGGGGCAAGGAGTGGTCCCAGAGGGGTTAGGGACAGGAAAGGCTCCCAATTCAGTTAAAAGGAGAGGAACAGTAAAAAAGGCTCCAAAGAGGAACCGGGCTGTAGGGAGCAGAGTTTCGGTGAAGAAGGCAGCTGAATGCTGCTGGCTCTGTGAGCCGTTTGGAGCAGCAGGGTTCCGATCAGCATGGCCCAAGATCAGAGGTTGTGCTTGTGAGTTGGTGCTTGAGTGAAGACTCGGGAATCCAGGGAAATGGAATCTTAGGAGATCAGATTGAAACCCTGTAAAGTGTGCCATTATTGAAGCCACCCGAGCTGGAACGGCTTTTGGAGAGAATTTCAAGGTCACAACCTTCGAACATGAACATAGCACAGTGGTTATCACTGTTGCTTCACAGCGCCAGGGTCCCAGGTTCGATTCCCTGCTGGGTCACTGTCTGTGCGGAGTCTGCGCATTCTCCCCGTGACTGCGTGGGTTTCCTCCGGGTGCTCCGGTTTCCTCCCACAAGTCCCGCAAGACGTGCTTGTTAGGCGATTTAGACATTCTGAATTCTCCCTCAGTGTACCCGAACAGGCGCCGGAGTGTGGCGACTAGGGGCTTTCACAGTAACTTCATTGCAGTGTTAATGTAAGTCTACTTGTGGCAATCATAAAGATTATTCTTATTATTATGGAATTCCTCGTGAATGAGGCAGAGTTTCAGTGTGATTGGTTGCCTCACAGCGTCACTGCTGTCTGAGTGGGTTGTTGAGATACCCATGGACTCAGCCTTGGTTGCGTGTGCCATTTATTGTGTATTTGACCGCATGCACCTCATATGTATCCTGAATGTTAGAGACTAATAATAATAATCTTTATCATTGTCACAAGTAGGCTTACATTAACACTTACTGTGAAAAGCCCCTAGTTGCCACATTCCGGCGCCTGTTCGGGTACACAGAGGGAGAATTCAGAATGTCCAATTCACCTGACAGCACGTCTTTCGGGACTTGTGGGAGGAAACCGGAGCACCCGGAGGAAACCCACACAGACACCGGGAGAACGTGCAGACTCCGCACAGACAGTGACCCAAGCCAGGAATCGAACCTGGGACCCTGGCGCTGTGTTGTTTTTTTCTTTCCGGCCCTGTATCGTAAAATTTATCTTTGAATGTTTAAACCAAATGAAATCATGTGGCTCTATTCACTGAGCAAGTGTCTTGAATCTCAAACTTTGTCTTCTTTAAACAAAAGATTATTGGGTCTGAACTGGATCTTACCAACAACTTGGGTGTCTGGTCTAGGATCATAACAGGATTAAAGGGAAGTGAGGGAGTGGAGAAGCTGAATAGCAGAGGAAGGACAGATGAGGAAATGGAAAACAGAGAGGATGTGCAATTGGAGGGAAAGGAGAAAAGGGAAAAAGGAAAGATGATGCGAAGGATGACGAGATGGATGAAGAGTACACTCACTCTCCCCCACCTTCACTCCTTAGAACCAGAGAAAGGTTACGATGCAGAAGGAGGCCATTCAGCCCATTGCTGGCCAAAAAAGAGAAAAAATAAACTAGCCACTCATTTTAATCCCACGTTCCAGCACCTGGCCTGTAGCCTCGCAGGTTCCAGCACCTTAAATGTGGATTCAAGTACCTTTTAAAGTTTTTCTTCACGTCCCCTCTAATCCTACGACCAATCAACTTAAATCTATGCCCCCTAGCAATTGGCTCCTCAGCTCGGGGAAACTCCTGCCTCCCTATGAATATCCCAAGGTTAACAAAAGGGCAGGAATGAGCAGAGACAGTTTGAAGGAAGGGAGAAAATGAAGGAGAGAGAAGAGGAAAAGAAAAAAACAGGGAAAGATGTGATGTGAAGACGGAAGGGAGGTATAACTGATCTGAGAAAATAGAAATGACAAATCATTTATAAAAGAAGGATTCAAATTATTTATTTAATAATGTTAAAATCTGTTCAGTGGCTGTTCTGAACCTGTCCTTATTCAGGGAGAAAGGCTGGCAATGATGTCTGTATTCTGGGGGCCATGGAGGCTCTGAGGCTCCACCTAATGGTAAGATTTAGTGTAGACTTGGGCCTATTAGTCTGGCTTGAGTCGTGAGAGCTGATGGCTCACTTTACAAGGGAGCATCCAATTGAGAGGACACCTACAGGCATGTAAAGAATGTTAACCTCAAGGTTTTGCCATTTTGATACGTCCACATCGAGTAAAATAAAGAAACGTACTTTTATTTACTAACGATATGTTTGAACAAAACTATGTTTCTTTATTTATTTTTATCTGTCTCTTATATGAAACATACTTTTAACAATTTTAATACCTTATGGTTTGCATCCAATGTGATCCCAGTTTGGCAAAAAAAAAGGTAATTTAAAGTGCATGAAAATAGTAATGGTGCAAGTGAAGTAGAATAACAATTTATCGTGAAACTGGATGACTGAAAATAGTTGCTTTGTAGTATCAGCCTACAGGGTCATAATCCAGTCCACACGTATAAATAAAGAATTAGAAATAGATGGAGGTGAATCATAAGGCTGTAATTTAGTTCAAGGGTTCTGATGTCAAAACCCACAGTTAGGGAGGCTTGGATGGTGTATTGACACCATCTGAAACCTCCCCATTAAGTCAACACCGTTGATTCACTGCCTCGTACATCACATTTTAAAATCTGCACCTTCATCCAATGAAATCAGTAGTGATGACGATTAATATTCAGTCTGAGATGACACTGGAGATGCTAAAAGGCTACAACCATAACGTCACTGCAGAATAATATTCTCCGTGATTCATATGATATGAGAATATAATATTCATCTGTGTCAAACTTAAGGAAATGACAAGTCTAATGTGCCTTCATAATTGACGCAGCATTTTAAGCACAGTAAGATGCCGTTCCGCCCATCCTGCGGATGGACGTGCTGTCCTATTAGCCCCAGAGGAACAGTAGCATGATGGTAACATAGTCCAGCCATCCTGCAGGGCTATCCTCCAGGGAAAAGAGTCAAGTCCCAATTCAATGAGTAAGCATCTGGAATAAAAATGCTGGTCTCATAAAGAATGGTCAAGAAGCTACGAGCTTGTCATAAAAAACAGCCTACTTCACTAATGCCCATCAAGGGAGGAAATCAATAACCCCTATCTAGTCTGGCCTTTGTGTGACATTCTAGACTCACAGCAACACTGTTGACTTTCAACAGACCTCTGAAATGGCCCAACAAGCGCTTGCATAGTTGTAACTCGCTCACCGCCACCTGCTCTAGGGAAGTTAGGGACCGGTGTTAAATGTTGGCCTTGTTATTAATGTTCACCTCTGTACCATGTAAAATGGCTAACTCCCGGTTAGAATGGCCAAACCCCGATTTAAAATGGCGAACGGAAGAGGCTGATGGGAAAATCAGCCAACAGGACTCAAACAGACAGCTGCAGGTAAAACAGTGGATTCGCCTCTGGGGAAGTCAGACCGAATCGATACCTGCAGCCATCAACATTCTGCATATTAATCAGCAATCCCCGGGAACAATTGCTACAAATTAGTAACACAAAGCCGACCCAGACTTTTCGGCGCCAGCAGGAGCTGACACAAAGAGAGGTAAACGACCACCCCTCGATCAAGGGATCGCTCCAGCATTGGAGAATATCGAACCAAGTGATTGGGACCAAGCCCAATCACTTGGAACCAGGTACAAGGTCCGCCCGAGAGGCGGGAAGCCCCTGGGGACTATAAGAATAGGGGCCAAGTTCAAATCGCTCTCTTCCCCTTCTCCATCCTCTCCGCATCCTTCGAGACCCTCTGCAACAGCCGCGAGAAACGTAAGTCTTACTCCAACGATCGCTACCAGATAGATACTCCTGATATCGACCTGTACCAACTTTGAATCCCGCAGGCTCAGAACCCATACGAAAGGCCATTCGTTTCCCTGACCTGGTGGGCCATTTCCAAAGTTAAGTATTGGCCTGTTAGTTGTAGGAAGTAGCTTAGAAGTAGAATTAATGTATAAGTATTGATTGCTGTATATAATAAATGAGCGTTGATTTAACTCTTAATAAACGCTGTGTTGGATTATTAATCATTACTCGGACTTGACCCACGTGGCGGTATCAGAAAGATACCTGGCGACTCAAGAGCAAAGGTGACAGAATTAGAGCAATTAAACTGAGGCTAAAAAGAGCAACACCTCCCATACATAGATCAATCAAAAAATGTTCTCTCCCTTTCCCCGAGGTGCCAACCATGGCTCAGCTTGCAGCACACCTGCCTGGCCAGAAGACCATGCGGTCCAGCCTCACTCCAGAGATTTGAGCCCAAAATCTAGGCTGAATCTCGAGTGCAGCACTGAGGGAATGTTGCACTGTCTCTTAGAGAAGATATTAAACTGAAGGTCCTAACTGCACCTTCAAGTGGATGTAAATGATCCCATGGCTCTATTTGAAGATGTGCAGAGGAGGTTTGGTGTCCTGGCCATTAGTTAGCCATCAATAACAGCACATAAACAGATTATCTGATCATTATCACATTGCGGTTTTTGGCACCCTTCTATAAATTGGCAGTTTCCTCCACTAAAACAGTGGCTGCGTCAAAAGTGATTAAGGACTTCCTGAGGTTGTCAGAGGCGCAGAAACCCCTTTAATTCGTGGTGCAATGATAAGGCGATAATCTTTTTTGTTTCCACATCACCACACCTGTTTGAAAATACAATTTTTACATGCCTAGCAATTACCGTTAGCCCACCCTGATTAACATAATAATCGGTGATAAACCATCAACGTTCATGTCGGCATGAGTTTAAAATGGTTCCAGGCACTGAGAAATTAGGGAATGCCAACGGGGCTCAATAAAAACAAAATGGCAAGTAACTTTGGAATTCATAAAGAAACCGTTGTATTTATCTCGTACCTTTCACAAGCTTAGCCAGGGAAGCACTTCTGAAACGTAACGACTGCTGTGATGTAGGAAACATGGCAGTCTATTAGCACACAGCAAGGTCCCACAGCAGTAATATAACAATGAGCAGTTAATCTGTTTTGGAGATGCCTTTTGAGGGATATATAGTGCTGAGGACATTGAGGATAACTCGCCTGCTCTTCTTTGACATAATACCATTGGTTCTTTTATTTCCATCCGAGAAGGTGGACCATCCCCTCTGACAGTGCAGCACTCCCTCAGTACTGACCCTCTGACAGTGCAGTGCTCCCTCAGTACTGACATTCTGACAGTGCGGCACTCCCTCAGTACTGACCCTCTGACAGTGCAGCACTCCCTCAGTACTGACCCTCTGACAGTGCGGCACTCCCTCAGTACTGACCCTCTGACAGTGCAGCGCTCCCTCAGTACTGACCCTCTGACAGTGCGGCACTCCCTCAGTACTGACCCTCTGACAGTGCAGCACTCGCTCAGTACTGACCCTCTGACAGTGCAGCACACTCTCAGTACTGACCCTCTGACAGTGCAGCGCTCCCTCAGTACTGACCCTCTGACAGTGCAGCACACTCTCAGTACTGACCCTCTGACAGTGCAGCACTCTCTCAGTACTGACCCTCTGACAGTGCAGCACTCCCTCAGTACTGACCCTCTGACAGTGCAGCACTCTCTCAGTACTGACACTCTTACAGTGCGGCGCTCCCTCAGTACTGACCCTCTGACAGTGCGGCACTCCCTCAGTACTGACCCTCTGACAGTGCAGCACTCTCTCAGTACTGACACTCTTACAGTGCGGCGCTCCCTCAGTACTGACCCTCTGACAGTGCGGCACTCCCTCAGTACTGACCCTCTGACAGTGCAGCACTCTCTCAGTATTGACCCTCTGACAGTGCAGCACTCTCTCAGTACTAACCCTCTGACAGTGCTGCACTCCCTCAGTATTGACTCTCTGACAGTGCAGCACTCCCTCAGTACTGACCCTTTGACAGTGCAGCACTCCCTCAGTACTGACCCTCTGACAGTGCAGCACTCCCTCAGTACTGACCCTCTGACAGTGCAGCACTCCCTCAGTACTGACCCTCCGACAGTGCAGCACTCTCTCAGTACTGACCCTCTTACAGGGCAGCACTCTCTCAGTACTGACCCTCTGACAGGGCAGCACTCCCTCAGTACTGACCCTCTGACAGTGCGGCACTCCCTCAGTACTGACCCTCTGACAGTGCAGCACTCCCTCAGTACTGACCCTCTGACAGTGCGGCACTCTCTCAGTACTGACCCTCTGACTGTGCAGCACTCTCTCAGTACTGACCCTCTGACAGGGCAGCACTCTCTCAGTACTGACACTCTGACAGTGCGGCACTCTCTTAGTACTGACCCTCTGACAGTGCGGCGCTCCCTCAGTACTGACCCTCTGACAGTGCGGCACTCTCTCAGTACTGACCCTCTGACAGTGCAGCGCTCCCTCAGTACTGACCCTCTGACAGTGCAGCACTCCCTCAGTACTGACCCTCTGACAGTGCAGCACTCCCTCAGTACTGACCCTCTGACAGTGCGGCACTCTCTCAGTACTGACCCTCTGACTGTGCAGCACTCTCTCAGTACTGACCCTCTGACAGGGCAGCACTCTCTCAGTACTGACACTCTGACAGTGCGGCACTCTCTTAGTACTGACCCTCTGACAGTGCGGCGCTCCCTCAGTACTGACCCTCTGACAGTGCGGCACTCTCTCAGTACTGACCCTCTGACAGTGCAGCGCTCCCTCAGTACTGACCCTCTGACAGTGCAGCACTCCCTCAGTACTGACCCTCTGACAGTGCAGCACTCCCTCAGTACTGACCCTCCGACAGTGCAGCACTCTCTCAGTACTGACCCTCTGACAGGGCAGCACTCCCTCAGTACTGACCCTCTGACAGTGCGGCACTCCCTCAGTACTGACCCTCTGACAGTGCAGCACTCCCTCAGTACTGACCCTCTGACAGTGCGGCACTCTCTCAGTACTGACCCTCTGACTGTGCAGCACTCTCTCAGTACTGACCCTCTGACAGGGCAGCACTCTCTCAGTACTGACACTCTGACTGTGCGGCACTCTCTTAGTACTGACCCTCTGACAGTGCGGCGCTCCCTCAGTACTGACCCTCTGACAGTGCGGCGCTCCCTCAGTACTGACCCTCTGACAGTGCGGCGCTCCCTCAGTACTGACCCTCTGACAGTGCGGCGCTCCCTCAGTACTGACCCTCTGACAGTGCGGCGCTCCCTCAGTACTGACCCTCTGACAGTGCGGCACTCTCTCAGTACTGACCCTCTGACAGTGCAGCGCTCCCTCAGTACTGACCCTCTGACAGTGCGGCACTCCCTCAGTACTGGCCCTCTGACAGGGCAGCACTCTCTCAGTACTGACCCTCTGACAGTGCAGCGCTCCCTCAGTACTGACCCTCTGACAGTGCGGCACTCCCTCAGTACTGACCCTCTGACAGTGCGGCACTCCCTCAGTACTGACACTCTGACAGTGCGGCACCCCCTCAGTACTGACCCTCTGACAGTGCAGCACTCCCTCAGTACTGACCCTCTGACAGTGCGGCACTCCCTCGGTACTGACCCTCTGACAGTGCAGCACTCCCTCAGTACTGACCCTCTGACAGTGCAGCGCTCCCTCAGTACTGACCCTCTGACAGGGCAGCACTCTCTCAGTACTGACCCTCTGACAGTGCGGCACTCTCTCAGTACTTCAGTGGAGCGCCAGACTAGATTTCTGTGTTCAAATCCTGTAGTGGAATTTGAATCTCACAACCTGCTGACTCAGAGTAAATGTGCTGCCACCTGAGCCAGGGTGGACGAAGTACCCCACGCTATATTCAAGGCAAGGTATTTCATATTGATCACAGTGGAAGAAGGCCTCATATTAATCCAATTTTCTATTACTTGCTTATGGTTATTTGTTTCTTTAGCAGCAGGGACCCATCAGTGACGGTATTGGAATCACGCAAACACCATTATATTCATTGTCTTAATATTTAATCAATGATATTCAATATTCAGGCTTTGTTGTCATGTCATATAAACACTGGTTAAAGCGCGCAGCACGGTGGCGCAGTGGTTAGCACTGCTGCCTCACAGCGCGCAAGGTCCCAGGTTCGATCCCGGCTCTGGGTCACTGTCCGTGTGGGGTTTGCACATTCTCCCCGTGTCTGCGTGGGTCTCGCCCCCACAACCCAAAGATGTGCAGGGTAGGTGGATTGGCCACGCCAAATTGCCCCTTAATTGGAAAAAATTAATTGGGTACTCTAAATTTATTTTTGAAAAAAACACCGGTTAAAGCATTTGGATTTTGCCACACTCGTTACATATTGCATTTTAATAAAAGCTGCGGGACATTGCGAGGTACATTTTTGTTCTAGTTAGTGGTGTCAGGATGTCCTCAGAATGTTTCTTGTTGCTCCCCTTTTTTGAGTTGACTTCAGTCCCTTTTTTTCAAAGGCCTCAAGCTCTCCACCAATCACAAGCTATGATTTGTACCGTCCAGTGTTCTTGTAATAGCCCACACGGGGCCTACGGGATGGAAACGGTTATCTTCCCTGTGGTCCTTGCGGAGTACAGACTCCTCCGCTAAAGGGCAGGGGATAGAACAAAGAACAAAGAAATGTACAGCACAGGAACAGGCCCTTCGGCCCTCCAAGCCCGTGCCGACCATGCTGCCCGACTAAACTACAATCTTCTACACTTCCTGGGTCTGTATCCCTCTATTCCCATCCTATTCATGTATTTGTCAAGATGCCCCTTAAATGTCACTATCGTCCCTGCTTCCACCACCTCCTCCGGTAGCGAGTTCCAGGCACCCACTACCCTCTGCGTAAAAAACTTGCCTTGTACATCTACTCTAAACCTTGCGCCTCTCACCTTAAACCTATGCCCCCTAGTAATTGATCCCTCTACCCCGGGGAAAAGCCTCTGACTATCCACTCTGTCTATGCCCCTCATAATTTTGTAGACCTCTATCAGGTCGCCCCTCAACCTCCTTCGTTCCAGTGAGAACAAATCGAGTTTATTCAACCGCTCCTCATAGCTAATGCCCTCCATACCAGGCAACATTCTGATAAATCTCTTCTGTGCCCTCTCTAAAGCCTCCACATCCTTCTGGTAGTGTGGCGACCAGAATTGAACACTATACTCCAAGTGTGGCCTAACTAAGGTTCTATACAGCTGCAACATGACTTGCCAATTTTTATACTCAATGCCCCGGCCAATGAAGGCAAGCATGCCGTATGCCTTCTTGACTACCTTCTCCACCTGTGTTGCCCCTTTCAGTGACCTGTGGACCTGTACTCCTAGATCTCTTTGACTTTCAATACTCTTGAGAGTTCTACCATTCACCGTATATTCCCTACCTGCATTAGACCTTCCAAAATGCATTACCTCACATTTGTCCGGATTAAACTCCATCTGCCATCTCTCCGCCCAAGTCTCCAAACAATCTAAATCCTGCTGTATCCTCTGACAGTCCTCATCGCTATCCGCAATTCCACCAACCTTAGTGTCGTCTGCAAACTTACTAATCAGACCAGTTACATTTTCCTCCAAATCATTTAGAAAAACTACAAACAGCAAAAGTCCCAGCACTGATCCCTGTGGAACACCACTGGTCACAGCCCTCCAATTAGAAAAGCATCCTTCCATTGCTACTCTCTGCCTTCTATGACCTAGCCAGTTCTGTATCTCCATTAAAATCTGTGTAAAGGGTCAGACAGTAAGACACCCAGAACAGGAACTGGGTCGGAATCTGCCGGGCAGTGTACATATCTCAGTGTTGACTCCCTGTGTCCTTATTGAACGTCTGGCTTCTCTCACATGAGTAAAAAGATCATTCTAGAATGATAAGCGAGCTACTTACAGTAAATAAACAGTGTGACTGGGGGATGCCCACAGTCACTACACTAATAGACACAGTATTATTTACTTAAACAAGGCCAAGGCAATATTTCCCTGTCTTTACGTCTTTAAAAATTGTGCTATTGAACCGACCTCTGGTGATGGCGATGTGGTGGGCATTCGCACACGCGGTGGCTCCCACCAGGGTACTTGGTTTTTGATCCTTTCTGCCCGTTTTATGGGTGATTATTTGGAAGAAATTGGTGTAATTTGATGGAATAAGGCATCCTCGTTCGAGTAATGTCCGATCAGGATAGTTGAAAGCAGACGTTGGGCAAAGGAGTTTTGTCAGAATCAAAGTTCCTCGATCCCCAGCAGGGTAAACATGGTGGCGGCTTCTGCTGAGATGGTGGCCCCTCAGTGGACAACTGAGAAGTTGGTTACCTTCTTGGCTGATGAATTTAAGAAGCAGCGGCTGGCGGTCGCTGACGATCTGGAGATGGCAATGGAGGGGACTTTGGCCATGGGTAAGATGGATTGGTGGAGGTCCATGGGGCAACGAGACAGAAGGTGGAGGTGGCGCTCTCTGACCACAGTTATTGAATTGCCTCCTTGGAGGCAGAGATGGTAGTGCTGGCGGAGGAGTGAATTGTGCTCGAGGCCAAGGTTGATGGTTGGCTCCAGGCAACAAAACCTAAGGCTCGTTGGGCTGCCGGAGGGCCTGGAGGGCTCCAACTCCATGAACTATATGTCCAAGATGTTCGGAATGTTGATGAGGAAGGGGGGGTCTTCTTGACCCCTCCTCAATTGGATGGGCCCATTGGTCGCTAAGGCAGAAGCCCAGCTACCCATTCATTCTGGACCCTGGCACCAGGGAGGCAACATACCAGCCTGGAGTCTCTTTCACGTCCACCGAAGTGCCTATCTGTGCCCCTGACTATAGAGTCCCCTATGACTATTGCTCTTCTGCGCTTTGACCCTCCCTGCTGAACATCAGCGCCAGCCATGGTGCCACTGCTCTGGCTGCTGCTGTTTTCCTCTGATAGGCTATTCCCCCCAACAGTATCCAAAGCGGTATACCTGTTCGAGAGGGGGGCAACCACAGGGGATTCCTGCACTGACTGCCTGTCCCTTCTGGTGGTCACCCATCTATCTGCCTGCACCCTGGGTGTGACCACATCTCTATAACTCCTATCTATGACGCTTTCCACCACCTGCATGCTCCTAAGTCCATCCAATTGGTGCTCCAACCGAACCACGCGGTCTGTGAGGAGCTGCCATTGGTTACACTTACTGCAGATGTAGTCGACCAGAACGCTGGAAGCGTCACAGATCTGCCACATCTCACAGTTGGATCACTGCACCCCGCGGAGTGACATTTAAGAACTAATTAATTAATTTAAAATAAACACTTGAATTATTGTTAGATTGAGTTACAATTAACTATATGGCCCTGACGTAGATGATTTTTACTGTAAAATTAAGTGCTAAATACCGATGAATGCCCTCAGGTTTGGTTACTCCACTATCTAGTTAATCAATTAGATTTTTTTTACAATATTATTTTTTCCCCAAATATAACAGATTCCCAACCAGCCAATCAGGTCACAGCTTTACTGTGATGTCACTTACAGCCCCCCCCCCCTCCACACACACACACAATTTAAAAAGGTAATAAAAATCACTTACCTTCCCAGGATGCTTTCTGGTTCTCTCCCTGCAAATTAACAGTTACAGGCCAGAAGAAAGAAAACAAAACAATAGGGGGAAAGCACCTTCTCCCACACTGCACCGAATTACCTCACTGCACCAAATTACCACGTTCCAATTCCCACTCTGGATGTGTCTCACTCACTCAGGCTGTGTCTCCTTCACCTGCACAAAGTCCAAGTCTATTCAGCCTTTCCGCATAGCTAACATCCTCCAGACCAGGCAACATCCTGGTAAACCTCCTCTGCAGCCTCTTCAAAGCCTCCAAATCCTTCTGTTAGTGCGGCAACCAGAATTGTGCACAATATTCCAAGTGCGGCTTACCAAGGGTCTATACAACTGTAGCATGACTTGCCAGTTTTTATACTCGATTCCCCTTCCAATGAAGGTAAGAATGCCGTATGCTTTCCTGACCACCTTGTCCACTTGTGTTGCCACCTTCAAAGATCTGTGGACCTGCACGCCCAGATCTCTCTGACTTTCTATATTCCTAAGGGTTTTACCATTTACGGTACATTTCCCCTCTTTGTTAAGTCTACCAAAATGCATCACCTCACATTTGTCTGGATTAAACTCCATTTGCCATTTCTCTGCCCAAGTCTCCAACCTATCAATGTCCTGCTGTATCCCCTGACAACCCTCAACACTATCTGCCAATCCACCAACCTTGGTGTCATCCGCAAATTTACTAATCAGACCGGCTACATTTTCCTCCAAATCGTTTATGTATACTACAAACAGGCCCCAGCACAGATCCCTGTGGAACACCACTCGTCACAACCTTTCATTCAGGAAAACACCCTTCTACTGCTACTCTTTGCCGTCTGTGACCGAGCCAGTTCTGTATCCATCTTGCCACCTCACCTCTGATCCCGTGTGACTTCACCTTTTGTACCAGTCTGCCATGAGGCACCTTGTCAAAGGCTTTACTGAAGTCCATGTAAACATCTACTGCCCTTCCCTCATCAATCATCTTTTGATGAGTAGGAGTGAATATTTTCCTGATCTGGGAATCCGGGTGGATCATGATTGGGCCTTGCTCCAGAAACTTAACTTTTCTAGTCTGGTGGATGGGACGAAGGCTGGTTTGAAAAGATGGGACATCCTCCCTCTGACCTCAGCAGGAAGGGTACAGACGATGAAGATGAATATTCTCCCGAGGCTTTTATGTTTGTTCCAGTGTCTCTCAGTCTTTCTTCCCAAGGCTTTCCTTTCCAGGGGTAATCAATTGATATCTACTTTTGTTTGGGCTGATAAGACTCCTCGGATTCGTAGAACATTTATGCAAAGAGATAGGCAGACGGGGGGGGGGCTTGACATTACCCATTCCGTGATGCTATCACTGGCTGGCAAATATTGATAAGGTGCGTGGAGTGGTTTGAGGATCGGACTCTATGGGGCGGATGGAGGATGTTTTGTGCACAGGGTTTGTCTGAGGGTCCCTCATGCTGCATCTTGCTGATATTTTCTGTAGAAATAGGGATCAGCTTCCACATGTAGCCCAATTACACCGAGCTCCACTTCTCCACATCTTGTACCCAAAATGCACCCACCCAATCCCCCTCACTGCCCCATGAAGAAAGCAAAACCTGAACCAAACTAAAAAGACAACATCCCCGCTCCCCCCCCCCCCCCCCCCCTCAACCCCCAACAGCTGGCAATAATCAGTTCTTGAAAAAGGAGATAAAAGTCTTCCACCTCGAGTAGAACCCTTCCACCGACCCCCTCATGGTGTACTTGATCTTCTCTAAGTGCAAAAATTCGATCGGGTCCCCTAATCTAGCCATGGGCTCAGGCGGCACCGGAGGCCTCCACACAAGCAGAACTCGCCTCCCGGCTATTAGCAAGGTGAAGGCTGGGGCATCTGCCCTCGTCTCCATCGGCAGCACATCCCTGTTTCTATCCTATCTATTCCCTTCATAATTTTATATGTTTCTATAAGATCCCCCCCTCATTCTTCTAAATTTCAATGAATATAGTCCCAGTCTACTCAACCTCTCCTCGTAATCCAATCCTCTCAACTCCAGAATCAACTCCTCTGCACACCCTCCAGTGCCAGTACATCCTTTCTCAGGTAAGGAGACCAAAACTGTACACAGTACTCCAGGTGTGGCCTCACCAGCACCCTATACAGCTGCAACATAACCTCCCTGCTTTTAAATTCCACCCCTCTAGCAATGAAGGACAAAATTCCATTTGCCTTCTTAGTTACCTGCTGCCCCTGCAAACCAACTTTTTGCGATTCATGCACAAGGACACCTAGGTCCCTCTGCACAGCAGCATGCTGCAATTTTTTACCATTTAAATAATAGTCCATTTTGCTGTTATTCCTACCAAAATGGATGACCTCACGTTTACCAACATTGAACTCCATCTGCCAGACCCTTGCCCACTCACTTAAACTATCTATATCCCTCTGCAGACTTTCAGTGTCTTCTGCACACTTATCTCTACCACTCATCTTAGTGTCATCTGCGAACTTTGGCACATTACACTTGGTCCCCAACTCCAGATCACCGATCATGGCTAATCTGATTGTGGCGTTAGTTCCACTTCTCTGCCTGTTTCCCATGACGTGTAACTTTTTGGAACAGAACATTGTTTAACTCAGTTTTGAATATTGTCAATGATGTTGCAGTCTCTACTGCTCCCTGGGGAAGAGAATTCCAAAGACAGTCAGCATGGATTTACAAAAGGGAAATAATGCTTGACAAATCATTTGTTTCTCAATTCTTTTCTTTTCCCAATTAAGGGGCAATTTAGCGTGGCCAATCCACCTACCCTGCACATTTTTGTGTTGTGGGGGTGAGACCCACGCAGTCACAGGGAGAATGTGCAAACTCAACACGGACAGTGACCCGGGGCCGGGATCGAACCCGTGCTAACCACTGCGCCCCAGTGCCACTCGTGCTTGACAAATCTACTGGAATTCTTTGAGGATGCAACTAATAGAGTTGATGAAGAGGAGCCAGTGGTTTATTTTGACTTGCAGAAATTTTTCGATAAAGTCCCACATAAGATACTAGTGTGTAAAATTAAAGCATATGGGATTAGGGGTCGTGTATTGAGATGGATAGAAAACTGGTTGGCAGACAGGAAACAAAGAGTAGGAATAAATGTGTCTTTTTCCAAATGGTAGACAGTGACTAGTGGCGTACCGCAGGCATCGATGCTGGGACTCCAGCTATTCACAATAGATATCAATGATTTAGATGAGGGAATGAGATGTAATATCTCCAAATTTGCAGCAGACACCAAGTTGGGTGGGAGGGTGAGCTGTGAGGAGGATGCAGAGATCCTTCAGTGTGATTTGGAGAAGTTGAGTGAGTGGGGCAAATGCATGGCAGATGCAGTATAATTTGGATAAATGTGGCGTTATCCAGTTTGGTAGCAAAAGCAGGGCTTCTACTCCCAGGTTCCTTGATCCCGGAGGAATGCTTCTCGCCTGCCTGTTAAGTGCCAGAGTTCCACAAGATGTGGTGGTGTTCCTGAAAAGAGGCAATTTGGGGGACTCACCTCTTCTTCAGCCAGTGGCCAAGAGCCCAATCACTCCCACAGGATTCCACCCATAATCCTTTGACTCAAAGTCAAATGAAATGAAAAATGAAATGAAAATCGCTTATTGTCACAAGTAGGCTTCAAATGAAGTTACTGTGAAAAGCCCCTCGTCATTGAGTCAAGGCTGACATGGCGAAAGAAGAGTGGCAGTATGAATTTGGAGAACAAATCTATCTAAAGTTGTAGAGAGACCAAGGAGGATGAGGTGGGGTAACGCATTGCAGGCACGACCACAGAAAACACCATTTGTGACTTTGATTAGTTATTTTAATGTTGTTGTATGGGCAGAAATGTAATTGGACAGATTCAAACAGAAATTTGAGGGATATAAATCATGTTCGAGGACTTTGGAAAGGACAGCGAGTTTGGAGATGGGACAGCAGTGAGCAAGGACTAAGAGCATAGTGGGTTCGAACTTAACAATTTCATCCCTGGGGTCCAGATGCAGCAGAGACTAATGTTCTAATGTTATAAAATGTTCCTCTCTACTTACCACAAGGTATCAATGTGATAAGATCTTCAGAGTCTTAAAACCTGCTTGGTAATAGTGCGATGAACTATGAACGGTTTCTAAAATGCAGCACGGTAGCATTGTGGATAGCACAATTGCCTCACAGCTCCAGGGTCCTAGGTTCGATTCCGGCTTGAGTCACTGTCTGTGCGGAGTCTGCACATCCTCCCCGTGTGTGCGTGGGTTTCCTCCGGGTGCTCCGATTTCCTCCCACAGTCCAAAGATGTGCAGGTTAGGTGGATTGGCCATGATAAATTGCCCTTAGTGTCCAAAATTGCCCTTAGTGTTGGGTGGGGTTATTGGGTTATGAGGATAGGGTGGGGGTGTTGACCTTGGGTAGGGTGCTCTTTCCAGGAGCCGGTGCAGACTCGATGGGCCGAATGGCCTCCTTCTGCATTGTAAATTCTATGATAAAGAAAGGCCATAAAATCGACTAGTTTGTGCAATGGAAATTTGACGTTAAGAGTTCTGAAATCGAGGTTAGAACTCACTGTTTTACTCTGAAACCAGTTCCTATCTGATAGTGTTACTGGTGCCAAAAGTTCAAAATCTTCTTGTTTACCTGCAATGAACCCCATTGCCCTGATAAGCATAATAGTGTTATGGGCAGCGTTTAGAGAACCCCAAAGTGTATCATGGGGTTCACCTGACCCACAACTTTTAATAGATTGTGGTATGGGGAGCACACGGCCCACTCTACAGGTGTGGAACAGCAGAAATGGAAAAGTATTTTTTAAAGCAAAACAATGTTTATTCTATTAACTCAAGTTAACCTTTTTAAAACATACAATGAACAGCTTAGCACCCATTAATTCAAATACAACCCCCAAAGAATACAACACTAAGTAATCCTTTAAGCTTTCTTTTTAATATCCATAAGACTTAAAACACCTTTTACCAGAAGCACATCAGGTTAAAGTCACTACTGTTATTAGTTTTAAATTACCAGGATCGATTTATGATTACAGAGAGAGAGACTCATACACCTTCTGGCTGTGACTGCAGCTATCTAGCTCTGAAAACGAAACTAAAACACACCCTGCAGCAAACAGCCTAAAACGAAAGTAAAAAGCTGACAGACAGCCCAGCTCCACCCGCTCTCTGACATCACTGCAGTAATAAACACCCATTTCTTGAAGGTACTCTCACTACAGATATTTATATACACACCCATTTATAAACACCCATTTCTTACAGGTACTCTCACATGACAATAGTCTCAGTTTCATTATGAAATAACACAGCTATTACACTGATCCTTGACATGTGCCAGAATTTATAAAAGTTGGGCGTGCCTTTCTCAGGCGGTAACTTTTGACACTTGTGGTGAATAGGTGAGCTGATGGTAAATAATTCTATGAATTACAGTGTTCATAGAATTCCTACTGTACAGATGGAGGCCATTCAGCCCATCAAGTCTGCACCGACCTGCTGAAAGAGCACCCTATCTAGGCCCAGTCCACAGCCTATGCCCGTAGCTCCACCTAGGGACAATTTAGCATGGTTAATCTACCTACATTGCACATCTTTGGACTGTGGGAGGAAACTGGAGCACTCGGAGGAAACCCACGCAGACACGGGGGAGAACGTGCAAACACCACACAGTCACCCGAGGCCGGAATTGAACCTTGGGCCCTGGAGCTTTGAGGCAGCAGTGCTAACCGCTGTACGGATATCGAGGGGAAGCAGGAGTGTGGGGTTGAGGCGATGATCAGATCAGCCATGATCTTATTGAATGGTAGAGGACGCTCGAGAGAGGCCAAATGGTCTACTCCTTCTTCTAATTTGTATGTATGTGTGTATGCGTATGTGTGTCTGTGTGCATGTATGTGTGTGTGTATGTATGTATGTATGTATGTTACCCACTCACCTTTCCTTTGTCATAACTTCAACTGATTTTCACATAAACTTAATATTCACATCTACACTTAATTGGAGCACTAAATGGTTAGAAAATCCGATACAAGACTGGCAGACCCATTGAACCTTCCTTCAGGAGAGACCTTTGTCGATTCCAACTGGCCAATGATTGAATACTATTGCTCTACTTGGCTGCAGAGAAAGCCTATCTTATTACCCCTTGCTTCAGTCTAGTCAAAATCCATTGGTTTACAGGAGGACAATATTAAGTGTGAATTCACTTATGACTCTAAAGAGAGAGGTGTAGAATTTGAGCAATATGAATTCCGAACACTTAAATCTTCCTTCCCCACTCAGCACGATTTGATGAAATTGCACCGTTACACTGTGTTAGGCAGGTTTCCTTGTCCTGGAACCCAACAGGATGCAGCACCTAGAGGAGAACTGAATATAGAGGGTTTCTGTAACCAAAGGAAACTCACTGAAATTTACATCCACAGACTTAGATAAAGAAAGAATTTCGACAAGGTGTTTGAGAACCTCCCTCACTTCTCAATTCACTCAGATGCACGAACTGAAAGATCTGTTCTAATAAGTCAAAAAATCCTTCACGGAACACAAATGGTGGACTTTAATACCTCTCCTGCTTGAAGCACTTACTTCCAGGAAATTAATTAGTTCAAATTAGTTGCAGGTTTCATCTTTAATAACAAAGGATACACCAGAGACACCATTCCTATTGCCAACTCTGAAGAGAAACTGCAAAATGTTTCAGATGGAAGAGAGAGTGAAAGTGGGAAGAAAGGGCTGACTATTAATTATAAGAAAACAAAATGGAACGTAACTTCCTGTAGGATTCGCGACTTTAGGCGCTGGTGCATTACACATGCACGGCGTGATGCCCCGGAAGTACGTGCATAAGGGCATGCGCACTGGAATCTGTTTGTGATGTGAATTTTCAGATAAATATTGGTCACAATTCTGAGGATAACTCCCCCTTTCTTCAAAATAGTTTTCTGGGATCCTTTACAACCACCAACCAGGCAGATGGGCTCTTAGGTTTGACATCTCATCTGAACGTATGCACCTCTGACAGTGAAGCACTCCCTCAGTACTGACCCTCTGACAGTGCAGCACTCCCTCAGTACTGATCCTCTGACAGTGCAGCACTCCCTCAGTACTGACCCTCTGACAGTGCAGCACTCCCTCAGTACTGATCCTCTGACAGTGCGGCACTCCCTCAGTACTGACCCTCTGACAGTGCAGTTCTCCCATCAGTACTGACCCTCTGACAGTGCAGCACTCCCTCAGTACTGACCCTCTGACAGCGTGGCACTCCCTCAGTACTAACCCTCTGACAGTGCGGCACTCCCTCAGTACTGACCCTCTGACAGTGCAGCACTCCCTCAGTACTAACCCTCTGACAGTGCAGCACTCCCTCAGTACTGACCCTCTGACAGTGCAGCACCCTCAGCACTGATCCTCTGACAGTGCAGCACTCCCTCAGTACTGACCCTCTGACAGTGCAGCTCCCTCAGTACTGACTCTCTGACAGTGCAGCACTCCCTCAGTACTGACCCTCTGACAGTGCAGCACTCCCTCAGTACTGACCCTCTGACAGTGCAGCACTCCCTCAGCACTGACCCTGACAGCGCGGCACTCCCTCAGTACTGACCCTCTGACAGTGCAGCACTCCCTCAGTACTGACCCTCTGACAGTGCAGCACTCCCTCAGTACTGACCCTCTGACAGTGCAGCACTCCCTCAGTACTGACCCTTTGACAGTGCAGCACTCCCTCAGTACTGACCCTCTGACAGTGCGGCACTCCCTCAGTACTGACCCTCTGACAGTGCAGCACTCCCTCAGTACTGACCCTCTGACAGTGCGGCACTCCCTCAGTACTGACCCTCTGACAGTGCAGCACTCCCTCAGTACTGACCCTCTGACAGTGCAGCACTCCCTCAGTACTGACCCTCTGACATTGCAACACTCCCTCAGTACTGACCCTCTGACAGTGCAGCACTCCCTCAGTACTGACCCTCTGACAGTGCGGCGCTCCCTCAGTACTGACCCTCTGACAGGGCAGCACTCCCTCAGTACTGACCCTTTGACAGTGCAGCACTCCCTCAGTACTGACCCTCTGACAGTGCAGCACTCCCTCAGTACTGACCCTTTGACAGTGCAGCACTCCCTCAGTACTGACCCTCTGACAGTGCGGCACTCCCTCAGTACTGACCCTCTGACAGTGCAGCACTCCCTCAGTACTGACCCTCTGACAGTGCGGCACTCCCTCAGTACTGACCCTCTGACAGTGCAGCACTCCCTCAGTACTGACCCTCTGACAGTGCAGCACTCCCTCAGTACTGACCCTCTGACATTGCAACACTCCCTCAGTACTGACCCTCTGACAGTGCAGCACTCCCTCAGTACTGACCCTCTGACAGTGCGGCGCTCCCTCAGTACTGACCCTCTGACAGGGCAGCACTCCCTCAGTACTGACCCTTTGACAGTGCAGCACTCCCTCAGTACTGACCCTCTGACAGTGCAGCACTCCCTCAGTACTGACCCTTTGACAGTGCAGCACTCCCTCAGTACTGACCCTCTGACAGTGCGGCACTCCCTCAGTACTGACCCTCTGACAGTGCAGCACTCCCTCAGTACTGACCCTCTGACAGTGCGGCACTCCCTCAGTACTGACCCTCTGACAGTGCGGCGCTCCCTCAGTACTGACCCTCTGTCAGGGCAGCACTCCCTCAGTACTGACCCTCTGACAGTGCAGCACTCCCTCAGTACTGACCCTTTGACAGTGCAGCACTCCCTCAGTACTGACCCTCTGACAGTGCGGCACTCCCTCAGTACTGACCCTCTGACAGTGCAGCACTCCCTCAGTACTGACCCTCTGACAGTGCGGCACTCCCTCAGTACTGACCCTCTGACAGTGCGGCACTCCCTCAGTACTGACCCTCTGACAGTGCAGCACTGCCTCAGTCCTGACCCTCTGACAGTGCGGCACTCCCTCAGTACTGACCCTCTGACAGTGCAGCACTCCCTCAGTACTGACCCTCTGACAGTGCGGCACTCCCTCAGTACTGACCCTCTGACAGTGCAGCACTCCCTCAGTACTGACCCTCTGACAGTGCAGCACTCCCTCAGTACTGACCCCCTGACAGTGCAGTACTCCCTCAGTACTGACCCTCTGACAGTGTGGCACTCCCTCAGTACTGACCCTCTGACAGTGCAGCACTCCCTCAGTACTGACCCTCTGACAGTGCGGCACTCCCTCAGTACTGACCCCCTGACAGTGCAGCACTCCCTCAGTACTAACCCTCTGACAGTGCAGCACTCCCTCAGTACTGACCCTCTGACAGTGCAACACTCCCTCAGTACTGACCCTCTGACAGTGCGGCACTCCCTCAGTACTGACCCTCTGACAGTGCGGCACTCCCTCAGTACTGACCCTCTGACAGTGCGGCACTCCCTCAGTACTGACCCTCTGACAGTGCGGCACTCCCTCAGTACTGACCCTCTGACAGTGCGGCACTCCCTCAGTACTGACCCTCTGACAGTGCAGCACTCCCTCAGTACTGACCCTCTGACAGTGCGGCACTCCCTCAGTACTGACCCTCTGACAGTGCAGCACTCCCTCAGTACTGACCCTCTGACAGTGCAGCGCTCCCTCAGTACTGACCCTCTGACAGTGCGGCACTCCCTCAGTACTGACCCTCTGACAGTGCAGCACTCCCTCAGTACTGACCCTCTGACAGTGCAGCACTCCCTCAGTACTGACCCTCTGACAGTGCGGCACTCCCTCAGTACTGACCCTCTGACAGTGCAGCACTCCCTCAGTACTGACCCTCTGACAGTGCAGCACTCCCTCAGTACTGACCCTCTGACAGTGCAGCACTCCCTCAGTACTGACCCTCTGACAGTGCGGCACTCCTTCAGTACTGACCCTCTGACAGTGCGGCGCTCCCTCAGTACTGACCCTCTGACAGTGCAACACTCCCTCAGTACTGACCCTCTGATAGTGCAGCACTCCCTCAGTACTGACCCTCTGACAGTGCAGCACTCCCTCAGTACTGACCCTCTGATAGTGCAGTACTCCCTCAGTACTGACCCTCTGACAGTGTGGCACTCCCTCAGTACTGACCCCCTGACAGTGCAGTACTCCCTCAGTACTGACCCTCTGACAGTGTGGCACTCCCTCAGTACTGACCCCCTGACAGTGCAGCACTCCCTCAGTACTAACCCTCTGACAGTGCAGCACTCCCTCAGTACTGACCCACTGACAGTGCAACACTCCCTCAGTACTGACCCTCTGACAGTGCGGCACTCCCTCAGTACTGACCCTCTGACAGTGCGGCACTCCCTCAGTACTGACCCTCTGACAGTGTGGCACTCCCTCAGTACTGACCCTCTGACAGTGCGGCACTCCCTCAGTACTGACCCTCTGACAGTGCAGCACTCCCTCAGTACTGACCCTCTGACAGTGCAGCACTCCCTCAGTACTGACCCTCTGACAGTGCGGCACTCCCTCAGTACTGACCCTCTGACAGTGCAGCACTCCCTCAGTACTGACCCTCTGACAGTGCAGCGCTCCCTCAGTACTGACCCTCTGACAGTGCGGCACTCCCTCAGTACTGACCCTCTGACAGTGCAGCACTCCCTCAGTACTGACCCTCTGACAGTGCGGCACTCCCTCAGTACTGACCCTCTGACAGTGCGGCACTCCCTCAGTACTGACCCTCTGACAGTGCAGCACTCCCTCAGTACTGACCCTCTGACAGTGCAGCACTCCCTCAGTACTGACCCTCTGACAGTGCAGCACTCCCTCAGTACTGACCCTCTGACAGTGCGGCACTCCTTCAGTACTGACCCTCTGACAGTGCGGCGCTCCCTCAGTACTGACCCTCTGACAGTGCAACACTCCCTCAGTACTGACCCTCTGATAGTGCAGCGCTCCCTCAGTACTGACCCTCTGACAGTGCAGCACTCCCTCAGTACTGACCCTCTGACAGTGCGGCACTCCTTCAGTACTAACCCTCTGACAGTGCAACACTCCCTCAGTACTGACCCTCTGACAGTGCAGCACTCCCTCAGTACTGACCCTCTGACAGTGCGGCACTCCTTCAGTACTGACCCTCTGACAGTGCAACACTCCCTCAGTACTGACCCTCTGACAGTGCAACACTCCCTCAGTACTGACCCTCTGACAGTGCAGCACTCCCTCAGTACTGACCCTCTGACAGTGCAGCACTCCCTCAGTACTGACCCTCTGACAGTGCGGCACTCCTTCAGTACTGACCCTCTGACAGTGCAACACTCCCTCAGTACTGACCCTCTGATAGTGCAGCGCTCCCTCAGTACTGACCCTCTGACAGTGCAGCACTCCCTCAGTACTGACCCTCTGACAGTGCAGCACTCCCTCAGTACTGACCCTCTGACAGTGCAGCACTCCCTCAGTACTGACCCTCTGACAGTGCGGCAGTCCCTCAGTACTGACCCTCTGACAGTGCGGCACTCCCTCAGTACTGACCCTCTGACAGTGCAGCACTCGCTCAGTACTGACCCTCTGACAGTGCGGCACTCCCTCAGTACTGACCCTCTGACAGTGCAGCACTCGCTCAGTACTGACGCTCTGACAGTGCGGCACTCCCTCAGTACTGACCCTCTGACAGTGCAGCACTCCCTCAGTACTGACCCTCTGACAGTGCGGCACTCCCTCAGTACTGACCCTCTGACAGTGCGGCACTCCCTCAGTACTGACCCTCTGACAGTGCAGCACTCGCTCAGTACTGACCCTCTGACAGTGCGGCACTCCCTCAGTACTGACCCTCTGACAGTGCAGCACTCGCTCAGTACTGACCCTCTGACAGTGCGGCACTCCCTCAGTACTGACCCTCTGACAGTGCAGCACTCGCTCAGTACTGACCCTCTGACAGTGCAGCGCTCCCACAGATCGTTCTACTCAAGCCCTGGAGTGGGACATGATCCTGGGACTTTGTGACTCTCAGTGAAAGTGCTGCCAACTGGGCCTCGCAGACACTCTGAAAACTAAAGCAGCGACCGTTTATTTCTGATATTACAGCACGGCACCGCAGCAGCCATTTCCTCAAACTGTCGAAGCTTAGTCTGATGGGGGCCATTCGGCCCATCGTGATTATTCCCTCATTGCTGTTATGCCACAATGTCACATGTCAAATAACATATTATGGGGTTTACAAGAGTATGGAGTCAAAGATTTTGGATTGGGGGGAAAGAGATGGTGATTACAAGGTGATTACAAGGTGATTACAAGGTGATTACAAAGGGATGCTGATTACAAGACCTTTCACTCAATGGAAACAGGGCAACAGTGACCTGAAAATGGTGGAATATGGTTTCCTGCCCGGTTCCTGGTGAAGGTGTGCAATGGTATCATCCTCAAAGCCCAGCCACGGAGATGCCACATGTTGCAACAATATCAATTTGAATTTATATCGCACATTAAATGTTGTAACTTCTTGCTTTTAGTTCACTCAGACTTCATGGGTTGAATTCTCCATTTTTGGGACTATGTTCCCACGCCGTCGTGACAATTGTGGTCGTGAACGCCAGGAAAACCGCCGTCAAAAGGCCTCAGATTCACAGCAGGGGGTAGCGGGCAGCTGTCGTGGAGGTCGCAGCTCCAGCTGCCGATACCGGCCCCTGCACTTCCGGGTCAGAGGCCGCACATACAGACAGCGGCCTGCAGCAGCTGTGCCGTGCTCCGTGGCGGACTCAGACGCCGCGGAAACCGGACCCGGACCGCCCGCTCACATAGCCCCCAGTCCCAAATCAGCCTCCCTTGCTCTCCGATCGGCCCAACCCGGCCGCGGACTGAGTCCGTAGCCACCACGTGAGTTTCCCGAAATACACTATCAGGACTCTGGCCGGTCGGGGTGAAGAATAGCGGGGCGGGCCTCTGGCAACGGCCTCAGACACTCGGGGAGTCCGCCGCTTTTCGGGGGGGCGGAGAATCGCGGAACTGGCGCCGGGTCCGAGTTCATGCGTGGAGCTAGAGTCTCCGTCCCGTCGCCCAACGTGATTTCAGGGTGCGCAGAATCCAGTCCCATTTTCCTGAACTAGCAACAGATCAGAAATTTGTAACTTTAATCAATAGTTTTGTTGATTTTCTTGGGCGATGTCAGATGGGATTTAACAGCCGTGTTGTGCCTGGTGGGATCCGTGTGTGCCGGTTAAATTGCGGGAGAGCCCAAAATCGGGATTGGCACTGAGTGAACGGCTCAGGATCTGACTGGCCCGCTGTGTTAGCAGGTTTGGCATCCCGCCCAGACATGGAGAGACACCAATTGTCACCAATTAAGGGCGATCTCCATCTCCATTAACGAGATGGAATCCCAATCTCCCGGGAACTAACCAGGAGGTCACGAGGGCGCCGAATAGCACTCCTATTTAACAACAGGAAGCTGCCGAAATGGCAGCTGAGGGAATCGGAGAAGGTGAGTATCCATTTCCAATCCCCAGCATGTAGCCCAGGGACACTGGAGCTGCTATCTCAGTGTTCAGGGGGAGTGCGGGAGGCCCTGGGGGGAGGCGGGCCTGGTCGGCAAGCTGGGCATCATCAGTCGGGGGTTGCCCCTGGGCTGGGGAGGGCGGGGTGAGGTATTCAGCACCTGCCGGTCCTACAGGCCATCCTCCAATAGTGGATTCCCATTACAGGAGCAACTACAGCTGCTGCCTGTCTGTCCCACCAAACATTTCCAGGACAGGGCCCTGCTCTGGTTTATATGCTAAAGGTCACTTTAACCCCCTCTGACTGTGAGCAGCCCCTGGCTGCACAGCTGAAGGCTACTGCTAATAAGGAATTTGCCTTGTTAGTTGTGAGAGCCCTTCACAGCTGCAGGTTCTGTTTGCTCCTGCTGGTGGCTGCAGATGCCTGGAGGCTGCTGTTCCTGTTTCTTCCCTTTTCTGTAGCTGGAAAGAAGGACAATTTTTTCTAAGATACCTGGGTCCTGGGACACCGGCCCAAGGGGATGTATGAGTCCTGAAGGCAATTCGGTTTGAGGCAAGAAGACGCTGTGGGACCTGATGCGTGACATTGACCCAAATGGGCCACCTGATGCCACTGTTGAAGAAATGCATTTGCGGATTGCTGCTGCTTTTGTTGGTCGTGTGGTGAGGGTGAGACAGGTTGGTGGGGGGGGGATTAGATGGTAAACACATTCACCTGTCTGCATCTCTACTTTAGGGTAATTAGCAGTGAGTCCAGGAGACAAGTGATAGTAAATAACTTGCGGTGGCTCTCACTCATCTCTTGGGCTCATATGTCCCAGGAGTCATCCTTTGTTTTAATTGAGCTGTCGATCCGTTTGAATGAATGAAATAATGGAAAAGGATAAACATTTGCAATGGCAATATCACTGAACTGCGCTCGGGGACTCTCCCAGCGTATTCTGAAACAAACTATTTGGCCATACATTCTGGCACAAACTCACTAACACGCACGGTACCGTGTGGAAAGCACGGTAGCACAGTGGTTAGCACTGTTGCTTCACAGCGCCAGGGTCCGAGGTTCGATTCCCCGCTGGGTCACTGTCTGTGTGGAGTCTGCACGTCCTCCCCGTGTGTGCGTGGGTTTCCTCCGGGTGCTCCGGTTTCCTCCCACAGTCCAAAGATGTGCGGGTTAGGTGGATTGGCCATGATAAATTGCCCTGAGGTTAGATGGGGTTACAGGGTTACGGGAATAGGGTGGAGATGTGCAGTTAAGTAGGGCGCTCTTTCCAAGAGCTGGTGCAGACTCAATGGGCCGAATGGCCTCCTTCCGCACTGTAAATTCTACGATTCTATGACACCTGGGAAAGGAGTTCATTCACAAGGCCTGGGACATGGGCGATGTCTGCCACCTTGTGGAGAGAACTGGAAACTGCGTCACCTAGAAATGAAAATCATTTTCCCTCTGATTGATTCCAGTTACAAATTTTTACAACACTGTCACCAATCCCACGTAAGGCGGCAAATTCCACTAATCTCTGCTATTCTAAGGAATTGGGAGTACAAATTAGAATTAAAATTAGAAATTGGGTTCCTCAGGTACGTGAGGTCCAAGATTGGGAGCTTGGAAGTGGGGACAGTCCGACAGTCCCGGGGCGGAGGGGGGTCTGGATTTAAGAAGAGGTGGACGAAATAGGAAGCTGGAGAGTGGCACGAATTGGAAAGGTGGGACAAGGGGAGGAATGTGTTTGAGATTATGAACAGTGGCCCATGTCCTTGAAATGCGAGACTGGAGGAACATTACCCCTGTTCCCCGCTTCACATTAAAATAAGCAAATGCCAAAGAATTACCAATGTGTAGCCAGCGTACCCAAACTCATGCTTCAGGGAAAACTACACGGTAACAAGAGCCTCTAACTGGGCCCTGTATTTATATCTGATCAGCAGCCTTCCAACCACCAGCCACAAGATTTTTTCTTCCCTGATTTGGTGGGTAACGTACTTCCAGCTAGAAATGTACATCACTTCCTTCAGCCACACTGGGGCTTCCTAAACTGACTAGGGGCCAAAGAAGACGAGCCTTTCATGGTGGGATTTTTGTTGCCAAAAAGTTAAACTATGTACCTCATAGTGTGGAGCTCAGCCACACAGATGGGAACATGAAATATTCCAAACATCATCTGGTTACCATGTTCTCTTTGTCCTTGGGCTAAAATCAGACTGAGTGGCAACTTGATCACTAACTAGTGGCTCCTGCCAGGGTATGCACAAGGTGCAGATAGCACATCAAACACAGCCCCCTGATGCACGATCAATGACCACTAAAGCGAGGTTGTTGTCCAACTGAAGGCTTTAATAAGCTAGATGTTTCCCCCAGCAGCTCAGGTTCAGAATGTGGGCTGCTGGGGCGGCACCGGTTCTTATACCCCGCCTATCAGGGCGGAGCTATCATACATTCTACCAATAGAAAGCATACAGTTTCCACCAATGGTGCTTTAGCCTGTCAGGTACCGTAATACCTATAATACCACCACCCCCAGGGCTGAAGACTACTTACCCTTCAAAACAATTTTCACTTTAATGAGCACTCTCTGCTCTGGGGTTACTATTGCCGACTTTGCTATCCCAATTGAGTGAGAAAATTTGACCAATGATTTTGTGAAACAAGAGTAAATATTTACTCCACCGCGGACTTCCGGTATCGGCCATGAGCTGATCGACCGCACACAAACGCTTGAGAACTTAGTCCTTGGCCCTTTTTACCCGGTAAACGGAAATGGAACAAAGCAAGTGAACTTTGCTGGTTTTTCCTCCAATGTGGGATGGTGGAGGGCTGTAATACAAGGCTTAATTCGAACAAAGCCGCCACTCCAGATTCAGAGGACACGCTTGAGGCAGCAAAGGAAAATCTGGCGGACCTCACCACGTCTTCGTCACCCTGCCCATTGCCAATGGAACAGTTAATGGAGCTCATTGTTGGTAAGTTCAAGAGGCACAGGCAGGAGATGGGGAGGAGCTGCCCAGGGCGGGTAAGGTGGCAGTAGCTCCTCTTCACAGGGCGATAGAGAGGGTGGAGCAGCGAATGGAGTCACAGGACGCAATGATTCAGGAGGTGGAGAGGGTGGTCTCAGATCACAGCGGCTGGACTGTCTTAGAGACAGAGTTAACAATGCTGTCAGAGGCCCACAAAGCTTTGAAGGTCAGGATTGACGACCAGGAGAATCGATTCAGGCATCAAAACCCAAGGATAGTTGGACTTCCGGAGGGAATCGAAGGTACGATTGTCGCTGATTACATGGCAAAGATGTTTGGGAAGCTGGTCGGAGAGGGGGCTTTTGCGAATCGGGCCACCGGTCACTGCGCCAGATGCCGCGAGCCAGGGTTTCGCCACGAGTGGTAATCTTTCGGTTGCATAAATACTTCGAATTGTGAGGTGGGTGAAGTTCATGCGAGACTGTAGCTGGGAGGGTCACTCCAAACAAAGCTACCAGAACATTGGGACCGACCTGGCCAAACATCGAGTGGGCTTTAGCAAGACCAAGGCTGTGCTCTTTCGGAGATAGGTTCGATTTGCGATGCTGCACCCAGCAAAACTATGGGTCATGGTCAAGGCAAAGGGCACTATTTTAAATCTCGGATTGTGAGAAAGGATGGTTTGGGGGAGAATTAATGGCGACGATACAGTTCTGGTGTTATTGTTATTTGAATGTTCGGAGGTTTTCATAGAATTTTTTCATAGAATTTACAGAGCAGAAGGAGGCCATTCGGCCCATCGAGTCTGCACCGGCTCTTGGAAAGAGCACCCTACCCAAGGTCAACACCTCCACCCTATCCCCATAACCCATTAACCACACTAACCTTTTTTGAACACTAAGGGTAATTTAGCATGGCCAACCCACCTAACCTGCACATCTTTGGACTGTGGGAGGAAACCGGAGCACCCGGAGGAAACCCACGCAGACACGGGGAGGATGTGCAGACTCCGCACAGACAGTGACCCAAGCCAGGAGTCGAACCTGGGACCCTGGAGCTGTGAAACAACTGTGCTAACCACTGTGCTACCGTGCCGCCCTACATGTACTTGTTTTGGCTCTTCCCCATTGTTGATGTTGGGATTACTTTGGGTTCGTTCTTCCCGGTTTGTTCAGAACGGGGAGGGGGTTTTGGGGTAGTTTGGGCTGTTTGGATTGGGTTCTTTTTGATGTTTTCCAAGTGGAGGTCACCATGGTATGAAGTATGCTAGTAAATGGGAGCAGTGTGAGTGTTTAGTCATCCGGGAGAGAGCGAATTCGCCTTCTTCTCCCATGTGCATTGGGTATCCTGCAGAATATACATTTTGTGATGGGGAAATCGGTAATCCCGGGGGTTGTGGGGGCAGAGTACACATCGATAGTGATATCAGATCATGGACTACATTATGTGGATATGAGGCTAGAGACAGGTGGAGACCAGCGCCCCCCCGTGGAGGTTAGGCACACTGCTCCTGGCAGACAAAGGGTTGGATTCTCCAATAATGGGGCTGTGTGCCCACGCCAGCGTAAAAATGCTAGCATTTCACTCTTGACGTTCCCTGAAAAAGTCAAGAGTGATTCTCCTACCTGAGGGGTTGGGCCCTGGGGAGCTGCTCACAGCTCTGGCTCCAGAAATGGCCCCCCCACATCCGGTCGGGAGTCCACTCACGCGTATGGTGGCAGCGGCCTCCCCATCCGACATGGCGGACCGCGGAGCGACCTCGGAAAGATAGCCCCCCTGAGATGGTGTGCGCCTGCGGATCCGAGGTGCCCGATCGCCGCCCCGGCCGCCCTTGAGGCCCCCCCCGATGCTCGATCCTCCCGCCCCCCACCAGGGCGGCCGCAGACTGAGTCCGCAGCTACCACCCGATGTTCCCAACAGGCAAAACGTGGTTAGAACCATGCCATCGGGAACCCGGACAGTTTTGCCCGGAGAATCGCTTTGGGGGGGGCTTCAGTCAATAGCCCCTCAGCCGCACTGCGTAATCCACACGCGAGCGATACTCCGGGGACCGGAGAATCGCAGGAGCGGCGCGGGCCACGATCCCCGCGTAAAAATGGATTCTCCGCCCCGGCGCCAGGGTGGGGAAGTCTCGCCCTCCACGTTTGGGAGCGCTGAAGGCGGTGATCAGAGGGGCGGTAATTTCATTTAAGGACAAGGTCGGGAGGGAGGGTGGACAGGCAAAAGTTGATTGCCTCAATTCTCTGTAAGTGAATTGGCCGTACTCCACAGCCCTGCGAAAGAGCTGTTAGCGGAGAGAGAGCAGTTGCTGGCGGAATCCGATGTGGTGTCGACTGGGAAGGCCAACCGCATCACTCACGGGGAGCGTTGTATGAGTATGGAGAGATGGGGAGAAGGCCAGCCTTCTATTAGCTTATTAGCTCACTCGCTGAGAAGACAGGTGGCTGCATGGGAGATATCCCAGGTTAAGGACAAGGGGCAGGGCTGGTGATGGCTCCGGACAAAATTAAATGCACATTTAAGGCATTTTATTGGAGGCTGTATAGATCTGAGACCCCGGTGAAGGGCTCAGAGATGGAACAATTTTTAGACGGGCTGGACCTCCCGGTGGTGGAGGGGGGGTGGGGCAGGGGTTGGAGGCGCAATGGGGCGGAGGAGGTGATGGAGTGTATCAATTCCATGCAATCGGGGAAGGCACCGGGACCGGATGGTTTCCCGGTGGAATTTTAATAGCGGTTTGCAGCATCACTGGCACCACGTTTATTGGGATATACACGGTGCCGCGGTCAGTTTGCTCATGCTCCCTACAGCCCCCTCTCTCATCCACATGAGCAACAAGAATCTCGTAGCTGAGGAAGGAGACGGAGGGGAGGAGAAATCTTTTCTCTCAGAGGATTGTGAGTCTTTGAACTTTCTTCATCAAAAGGTGGTGGAGGCAGAATCTTTGGATATTTTCAAGACAGAGTGGCTAGATTCTTGATTAACAAGGGGTGAAAGGTTATTGGAGGTGGGTGGGGATGTGAAGTTGAGTTTGCTGGCAGATCAGCATGAATGTATTGAATGGCGGAGCAGACTCGAGGGGCCGAGTGGCCTCCTCTCTCTAATCCGTATGTTGGTATCAAACTGAAAACATCGAAGTGATTGTTACCCCTTTGCCTTGATATAATGTAGGGTTGACCAACATCGCAAAGCTTTAGAGCCTGATAAAGTGGCTCATGTGACAAAAATCATAATTTTTCAGATTTTTTTTGTAACAAGTCTAGTTTGGGCTGTACCGCAAACCCAGGACAGTCTCTGAGTTTCACTTGGCACTAAGTTAAATCTCTCCACCTTAGACCTCTTTCTCCTTTAAAGAGCGACGCGGCTGACCACAAACAATTCAAACACGGACACAGCATCAGCTGCAGCATTTTATCCATTTACCCTCTTCCCTCACACGCCCCAAAAAGAACATCTTCTCTTCGTCCTAATCCAAAAAAAGCTGACTGTTGTTTTTATTGAGAGGTCTTGCTGAGGTTCATTTCCCCCATAGATCGATAATGATTCAGTTAACTGGGAATTCCAAAAGTTCCACCCTCACACAGACATTTATCTTGGGTTAATCAATCGGAAGATGAATCATATCCATTCCGAGCCAGACCCTGCCACAACCCAGGTCAAAAAAGGTAGCATTAACGGTATTGCACAGAAATCACTGCTCGCTTTTACATTTGCATTGTAATAAAGTTCTGATGACAGCTCCTTCTTCCATAGATGCTGCCTGACCTATTGAGGATTTCCAGCATCTTCAGTTCGTATTAACAGAAAGGTGAGGTCTGACTCATCGCTTTGCTCCCCGTTCCTCTCTTGATAACACACCTCCCTCTGGTTCTGCCTGGTCAGGCAATCTCTTCCTATTAAATTTGATCATACGTCCTGGAACACAACCTCCTCAAACGTTTACACCCCTGCTGAACTTTTGCACTGGGACAAATCTCTGCTGGAACTACCACCCCCACCCTGAGCCTTTTCTATCATTCGTCACTGTCAAGATCTCCTTAAAACCTGAGTCTTTGGCTAAGGCTTATTCCTCACCTGGTTCGGGTCTGACCTCTCTCTTGGCACACTCTGGAATGAATGGTCTCTACATTGGAAGAATTATATAGGTTCAAGCCACGGTTAAGGCAATTTGTGACAACTTAAACTTCTCCAATAGTAAAATTTAAATTAACAAATGTAATTGGTTGACACAATTCATTCTGCTAACCACAAGAGTGACAATTAAGATGTAGCATTTGGCTGGGGTGAGGCTGTAAAAGCAATGAATATTCATCAAACTCTCCACAGCATCAAGCAACACTCAAGTGACTGGCTGATTTTATAGCATCATCCAGTTCCTGCTCATTTTGATTATCTGAGGAACGGTAATTTGTTATTACTTCATATTTGTTCTCAGATTTCGAACACGTGGAAGGGACAGAGAGTCACAGGAACACTCAGCCACAGGTTTCAGGTTCTCTGTCAGAAGTGGGCTGAATTTTCTGTCCGAATGATTCATATCAAGCTGGGTCAAATAACGCTTTTTCACAGCTGGCTTCAAACAAAATCAAATCAATTCAAATCAAATTGGACTTCAGGAGTTCAGGCGACACTTTCGAAACATGAAAAGCTGACAGCACAGAACAAGGTCATTCCGCCCATCGGATCTTCCTGGTTTAATGTGTTTTTCTGTCCCGCGTTTAGTGGAGCTGAATTATTTAGCCTCATGTACACGGGATTCCCCTGGAACAATCGCCTCCATTTTCTTTCGGGTAGGACTCACCATGCCTTGATGTCTTGTGGCATCTCGCCCCAAGGGGCCATTTTGCACGTGTGAGCTGAGGCAGCTTTGATCGACACATTTGTGCAGCCTAGTTGTGGTCAACTGTTTGCAGGAAAATGCAAAGTGAACACAGCTGTTACAGACCATTTTCCTAAAGTCTACCAAAGTTTAAAGACATTCTGTTTGCTTAGTTCCTTCCATAGAAATGAACTTACATTAGACGAGTTGCAAAGGTCAAATATTTAACCTGCTAATTTTTACTTCTCCACCCACCAGGCATCGAAAGAAAAACTAGAAAGCAACGAGGGAAGGATAGGAATAGCAATCTAGCATTTATAGGAATGGTGTTGCCGATATACCATTCAATCTCATGGATAATAAAGACTACATTTATGCAGCACCATATCATTTTGTCAAGATATTTCAAGTGTATTTTATCCAATAGTTTGCTTCTATGTACAGCCACTCATTATGTCGGCAAAGCAGTCTGCAGTTTGTGCACAGCAAGATCCGACAGGACTGAATGGGCGGGAGAATGGCCAACTAGACAATGGACTATTCAGTGATGTTTGTTGAAGGAGTGTTCTTTGTGTTGCTTATTTAGGATTGTTGGTGTAGTGTCCACAAAGACCACAGTATAGCTTTTACGTAAACAAAGCTATAATTTTATTTCCACTACTAAGCTGGGGTTCAACACTTAGTCCTTTTAGAATACACAATTGATCAATAACATCTAACTACATTCATCTACTGCTAATCTCACTCACTGGTATAAACTATTGTCTAACCTTGTCACACTAACTGCTCTTCTGACCTTCTCGAGCTGTCTCTTGCTTACACTCCTCCCCTAAGGTCTAGCATCACTGCCTTATATAGTTGTAGCTGCAACTGCCTCTAGTGGCTATTCATGATACTACATTAACCCTTGTAATGCTGATAGCTATGATAATACCACAGGAGGGACATTGGTTAGGCTCTCAGAAGAATTCTCTGCTCTTCTTCAAACAGCACCATGTGATCTTTTATATCCACCTGAGCAGTTTGGTGGTCTCTGAGTTGAATGCATTGAACAAACAGGATGGCACTTGTGACAATGCTGCATCCCTCAGCTCTGTGCTGAAGTACTGAACCTTGGCCTAAATGAACTTGAGTGCATGGTGTGTCTCGGCCACAATCTTCAGGCCCGGGGCCTGGAATACAGCTAATGGACCCAAGCAAAATCTCGACATTGGCCTAATTTTCATAATCAAGAAAAGGAAAAAGAACTGCATTTGTTTTGTTTCGAATTCTGGAACGGGTTTGACTGCAGCAAAGCAAGGGGAAAGCAAGGGCTTTGCATGTTTTTAAAAAATCTTTGGTTTAGACAATCAAGCTGATTGTCAGTCATTTTGTTCCCAAGTCACAGCTGCAGTCAAATCAAATCAAATATGTTAACCCCGAGGCCAAGCCTTAAACTCCGGCATTGTGCAGGACGGACTGAAAGAGAAGGTCAAAGAAATATTGGGTTGTGAGAGTTTTGGAACAAGCATAATTGTCAAAGGGGCATTAATAGCCCAGTTACATGACACAGTCTGCTTTCGTGTGACTTTGTCGCTCAATGGAACAAGCTGGCAAATGGACTCGTCACAGCCCCATCACTTCGAATGCTCACAACCCATTTCTAAATTATTCCCATTGACAAGTTTTCATTATCCGGAATCGGCAGGTCATATCTGATTAATTGGTGCTAACATTTGAAATGCTGGCAGAGTTCAGAGGTTAGTCTGCGATGCCGTCACATCTAAAACAGAAACAGGAGGAGCAGGGGCAGGGTGTGTTGTCACTCGGATTGTGTTTAGGGCTAATCAAAGATGAAGTGTTGTGCTTCCAGTTGCCATGTCAACACAGCATCTTGCCCTCAGGCCTACGTGTCTGTCCTTGGCCTGCTGTAATGTTCCAGTGAAGCCCGGCGCAAACTGGAGGAACAACATCTCATCTTCCAACCAGACACGTTACAGCCTTCCGGCCTCAATATTGAGTTCAACAATTTTAAACTGTGAACTTTCCTCTCTATCTTGACTCCCCCTTTTGTATTCTATTATTTGATTTCCTTGACTTGCGCACAACACAACCCCACCCCTTCCCCACAGGGTCACTGTCCCTTGTTGTTCAGTTTTGCTCCAAATGTTGCCATGACTCCTACATTTGAGGGGTCAAGCAATGGCTGTTTACAGATACCCACTGGAATGTTGGCTGATGACACCAGTGCGTTGCCCTCAGAGTCACTCCCACTCCCTGTCAATGTTGTTAACAGCTCCACACACTCCCTTACAGGGCAGACCATAGACCTTCTGAAGGTGAGCTCCAGCTGCCTGGAGCAATCATGTGGCTCACTGCAATACACACCCAATAGGGTTCCCCGCATCATCGCAGTGTGTTACACCCTTCACAATCTGGCAAAGCAAAGAGGCGATCCTTTCCAGAGGGCGAACTGGAGCAGGATGAGAGCTCATTGGAGAATGATGATCCGGAGGCCCAGGAACCTCAGGAAGCTGGTGGGAGTCAGTATCAGTGTGAAGATGCCGTGGAGGAACGAAGATGTGGGAGATGTGTCCTCGATATCTCAATTGTTGACAGGCTCCATGAAGGGTAAAACTAGGTGAGGACACATGGCCACATCTCTCCTGGCCCTCAGTGCCATTCCCTTTCATCTCAGGAGATGTCCAACCACTCACAGCGAGAACGGTTCCAGTATTGACGCTTCACATTCTGGGCTCAGTAATTGCGGGGCCATGATCTCTGCTTCAGTCCGCGGTGCTCTGTGAATGTGCTCACTCTGGGAACTGAGAGTCCCCGAGGAACGGGAGCGATGCAAGAGAAAGGTGAAAGTTTTGTCACAATCTAATGATGCAAACACTGCTGCTACTGAGATGAGGACATGCCTCGGGATCTCCTCCTCCCGGACATGTCTTGCCTTCAGCCACCACCACTGAGGAGACACAGGCACCACAAGAATATTGATGATGATGAGCTGTCTTCACTCAATAGTGTTCCTTGAGGACGAAGGGTTAGAAATACTTCATCACACACACACTGAAAATAAAGATTTAAACACATCTCCCTAACATCACACAAGGCTGTAGAGACTAGTTTAACTGAGGTTGACACAACATGAATGTTAATCTCACAGTCGATACTATCCCCGAGAGGGAGGTTGGCTGAATCTTGACATAAGATTATTCCAATTTTCAAATTCACAATGTCATCTGTTGACCAAAACATTCACAGACCATCAAATGTATTCATAGAAGTGCAATTTCTTTGCAGTGACAGCACAACCATGAACCAAATGTTACTACAAAAGTTTGTAACTTTCCTAACACTACCACTACACTTGGGTGGAGTCCCAATATCCACAACAGAGGTGGAGGCAGTTTTCAGTATTGTTGGAGCTGCACTTATCCAGGCAAGAGGAGAGTATTCCCTCACACTCCTGAATCATGCCTTGTAGATGGTGGACAGGCTTTGGGGAGTCAGGAGGTGACTTACTCACCACAGGATTCCCAGCCTCTGACCTGGATGTTGATAGTGGGGGATTCATGCAAACCCACCTCTGTGTGGGCTTCCTCCGGGTGCTCCGCTTTCCTCCCACAAGTCCCAAAAGACGTTAGGCAATTTGGACATTTTGAATTCTCCCTCAGTGTACCCAAACAGGTGCCGGAGTGTGGCAACTAGGGCATTTTCACAGTAACTTCATTGCAATATTGATGTAAGCCTCTTTGTGACAATAAATATTATATAAAAAAAGAATGTCAAGGTGAGATGGTTAGATTGTCTCTTGTAGGAGATGGCCATTGCCTGGCACTTGTGTGGCGCGAATGTAACTTGTCACTTGTCAACCCCGAGCCTGGATATTGTCCAGGTCTTGCTGCATTTGGACAGGGACTGTTCATTATCTGTGGAGTCATGAATGTAAGCCTACTTGTGACAATAAAGATTATTATTATTATAACAGTCACCAGGCCAATGACCCATGTTGTATATTCGCCAGTTTGTTGTATATTTCATATGTCTCGGAGCAGAGATGACACAAGTTTTTTGAGTGTGAAACATGTTTATTTACAGTGATTTGAAACAATACTGTAATCGTAAAATGTCTGCACTCTGAAGCTTCTGGAAGCTAGCTTCAAACTTCATTTATTTTTCTCTGCATCCAAACCCAAGCTTAACTAATGAAGCACAGCATTCACACAAAACAATCCACCACTCCCAGGGTCAGCGATCTGAGTGACAGAAAGACTGATGGTTTGAGCTGAAAAGGAAGTATCTTCTAGAGGTATGGAGAGTGTAATCATAATAATAATCTTTATTAGTGTCAGAAGTGGGCTTACATTAACACTGCAGTGAAGTTACTGTGAAAGCCCCAGGTCGCCACTTTCCAGCTCCTGTTCGGGTACACCGAGGGAGAATTAAGAATGTCCAAATTACCGAACAAGCACGTCTTTCAGGACTTGTGGGAGGAAATCAGAGCATCCGGAGGAAACCCACGCAGACACGGGGAGAACGTGCAGACTCCGCACAGACAGTGACCCAAGCCAGGAATCGAACCTGGTACCCTGGAGCTGTGAAGCAACAGTGATAACCACTGTGCTACCGTGCAATACCGTTTTACACTAAACAGTGGAAGTAGGACAAAGGGAATGTAAAGATAAATTAGTAAAAGGTAACTTTAGGACATATGAGGAAGAGGATAATTCTCTTCTTCAAATTCTTACCAGGGTTTGAGTGATGAATCTGAGTGATGCCAGACTTGACTCCTGAGCTGTCTGATATTTAACCCAGTTAAGATAAAAATTCATTAATCTTATAACTTTCACTTGGGTGAGTGGGTGAATCACCAAGACAAAACCCCTCCTCAAGTCACGCACTAAACATCGTTCAATGGCTGACAAGCAAGCCTAAATGTAAAGGTGGGCTCACAGGTGGGCACACAAACATGTACTGGATCTGCATAAAAAGCAATCGGAGTTATCTCGTAGCTGAGCAACAATGGGCTGGTCTACTCAGTAAAGCAAGTCACAAAGGCTGCAGACTTAATTCAGTACATCACTGAAACTTCCTGGTTTGGAGCAAAAACCAAATGATACCTAAAATAAAAAATACCACTTGAGGCTTACAATGCCTTCGACACTTCATGATTCATTATATGTCATGGCCAATGGTATGATGGAGCATATTAGTGTTAAGGGGGCTTCAATTTACTTCAATTAGAATTCTGCAAATAATTTATTTGGACACTGCATCCACTGGGGGGCAGAGTTGTGATGAATTATATTCTCGAGACTGTATTGTGACTATTAAGTGTTTAATTTGTGTATAATTTTAAGAATGATCATGCTGAAGGTTAGTTAATAAAATTACCACTAGTAATCCCAAGTGTACAATACCATTCTGGATTTTAACACAGTTTGTGTCTGATTGTGATTTTGTAATTCAGCATTCTGAGCACATTCATCAGACTGGTCTCAGTGGATGTTTTTAAATTCGGCCTAATCAATCATTATTCCAAATTTAAACGCAAACGTGGGTTGCTTCCCTGGTTTATCGCTACTTGGAGTTACAATCAAGTTTCATTAAAGGCACATCAAAATGGTAATAATGCAGGCCTTTAAAATTAGATTACTTTGTAAAGGGTATTCCTGTTTAATCAGGCCCCTCATAATGAGGTTTTCTAATAGAAAGTAGCATTTCTCAGAGTGTTACCACCTGTTAAAGTTCATATAGGGGATTGATAGGGGCACTCTCCAAAGTTAACAAGTTATGTTATATTACCTTGAATAAAAGTACAGTACGCTGGACACATCAATACTGAATTATTTATAAAGTACATTTATTAAAATATTACAATGCAGTGTGATTTTCAATTTTAAGAGCAAAATAAGTCTTTGAAGGTTTTTAAAAACACCAAAGAATTATCAGGTAAGATTATAATTGTATATTGAATAGAATCATAGAATTTACAGTGCAGAAGGAGGCCATTCGGCCCATCGAGTCTGCACCGGCCCTTGGAAAGAGCACCCCATCTAAGTCCACACCTCCACCCGATCCCTGTAACCCAGTAACCCCACCCAACACTTTTGGACACTAAGGGTAATTTATCACGGCCAATCCACCTAACCTGCACATCTTTGGACTGTGTGAGGAAACCGGAGCACCCGGAGGAAACCCACACAGACACGGGGAGAACGTGCAGACTCCGCACAGACAGTGACCCAAGCCGGGAATCGAATCTGGAACCCTGGAGCTGTGAAGTGACAGTGCTAACCACTGTGCCACCGTGCTGCCGAAAACTATTTGAACTCGCGACCCCTGGTTTACAAGACCGTACTCTAACCCCTGAGCTATGGAGCATCCCTAGCCTTTCCTCCCCCATTAAAATCAGACACCAGATTAAGTTGTACATACTTTGCCAGAGTTTTTAGATGCATGGCAATGTTGATAAGATCTGTAATGTTCACATGGTATGAACATGCTTCAAAAATCTCAATATTTCAGTTCAGATTTGTGCTCCAAAAAGATTGGAATGAATTACAAATGTTGGTTAGAATTGGAGATGTAAATAACTTTATAGAAGCGACCATGTAAATAGCTTAGCAGATGTAATTTAAACAGCCTGTTAGAGGATGCCACATAAACAAATGATGCAATGCTAACGAGCGCAAACGCGATGCCATGTAACTACTCAGACAGATGATGTCATGTAAATAGCCTGATGGAAATTGTAACATATATACATTCGCTTTTTTGCAGCTTATATTTTCTTCCATTACTTTTGTGAACAGCCGACACATTCTCTGCCACTCTTTGCAATTTCTAAATCTGTGTTGCAATCTGTGATTGCTGATGGCTCAATTGATGAACCCTTACCTTCGAACAATTTCCTTGTACCCAATACCTAACTGCACCACGTGACGCCGCACTTCAGGGTGCTGGCTCTTACACCATTAACTTTAGTGCTGATGTTGCTTCAACCAAATTTGTCTCGGGGACAGCCAACTTGGTTTAAGGTAGAGCAGAGTTTGCAGGGCTCTCTATAGCCCCCATGTTTGTCTGCACCCCTCTCATAACTAGCTCCATAAATCAGGTTTCGGGTGTGGTTTATATGTGATCGAAAGCAATCTTTCAGCCTGCAAAATTATTGGCAGAATAAAAATGTTTCACGTCAGCAGGGAGAAATTATACTTGTTTTACTCTGAAACATCTTTTGGCCCAAAAGAAAATGCCATTGGAGGGCAGTCCCAGATTTAACACATTCAGGAGAGGAGGGACCAGGAGGAAAAGTATTTCTTATTGTTATTTCTGACAGCAAATGTTTTCAAGAGGTGACACACTTTGTTATAACCGAAAGAAATGCAGGCGATATTGCTTTAAATAAGCAGTTGTTCGCTCGGGTTCCTGTTTGCCTTGACTTAACCAAATTATTTTGAGCGTTGACATTTGAAATCCACGAAGACCATCTTCTATCAATCGCCTGTCCTCACTTTCACAGGGTTAAACTGATAGAGTTGGAATCAACCTTGGCAGAGCACAGCTGAGATTCTGTAACTGAAGCTTCTTACCAACATTCCTGAGGGTTCATGGCTGTTAAATTTAGTGCTGAAGCTGTGGCTAAGCAAACTATCTTCTGTGATGATTTTATGCCACCAGCATACAGCACAATGTCTGGAGAAATTGCTGGGCTCTGCTCCAGCAGCTTGCTGTTGTACACGGCTTTTGTGAGCTGATTTCCCTCCAAGATATGTAGCTGTCACACTGGGCTGCCTTTCTTACAGGCTGCAAGGTTAATACTTTGCAGTTGGCTCCATGAGCTGTAAGACAATCAATGTCAATGGTGATGAACTGCAGCATCATAGAACATAGAACATAGAACAATACAGCGCAGTACAGGCCCTTCGGCCCACGATGTTGCACCGAAACAAAAGCCATCTAACCTACACTATGCCATTATCATCCATATGTTTATCCAATAAACTTTTAAATGTCCTCAATGTTGGCGAGTTCACTACTGTAGCAGGTAGGGCATTCCACGGCCTCACTACTCACTTTGAAAAGGATTTGCAGCCCAAAGGGGTAGAACACTGGATTCCTCAACATATGGTCACAGGCTACGCATCTCTCGGGATCCATCACTTTGAAGATGAGCCACTAGATGGGGCACCTTACAATAACAGGCCCTTACATTGGAAGAGGATGTAGAACTATCCTGTTGATCGACCTCTCTGCTACGTCTTCTTCACAGACTGTAGAACAGGTACATTGCTGACATTTATGGGTCTCTGCCATTGTGGTGGTATGTATTAGGGGTAGTACGGTACCTGTGAAGCCGAGACGCTCTTGGCAGACAGGCACTGGGTCCTGGTTGGATCTGCCGCCTGCTGGCTCCGCCCAGAAGGTGGAGTATAAGAGCTCGAGTTCTCCCAGCAGCCACATTCTGTAACTGAGCTGCTGGGGAACAAGTCTTGCTTATTAAAGCCTCGATTGACTTCATCACTTCTCGACTTGAGTGAGTAATTGTCGCGCTACAGCCATATACTTGTTTTTCTTTTCCTCTACCATTTTCTGCCATTCTCCATCTCTCCTGAAAACTTCAACTCCTTGTTGCAATGTTGTTCTCAGATTTTGTCCTGTGAATGCCTGTATCAAACCCACATTCAGTTCTCAGTCTGGACATTACAGGCCACCAGCTAATTTGCTCAGTGTAACTTAGTTCAACCTTGACCTTACTCCATGTTCATTGAATCGCAATTCCAACAGAGATCAATGGGTACTAATTAAAAGTATGATTCCTGGCTGATTCTGTGATGCACGATCAATTACACAGAGACGAGAGTTGAATGCAACTGAGGCTTTAGTACACTAAGATGTGTGGCCTCCTACAGCAGCTGGCGAAATGGCTGCTGTATGGGGAGCACACATATTTATACTCTGCCTACTGGGCGGACCCAGCAGGCAGAGAACTACCTCCGTACCTGTAGTACAGGGCCTTACCACAAAGCACCTAATATATACATCAGTGGTGACTACCACACTCTGCCATCCTTAATCCAGAGGCACTAATCCAGGATGAGAGACTTTAGTTACGTGGATAGATTGTAGTATAGAACCCACAGAATCCCTACAGTACAGAGGAGGCCATTCGGTCCATCAAGTCTGCACCGTCCCTCCGAAAGAGCACTTTACCGAGGCCCACTCTCCCGCAACCCCATGCATTGATCATAGCCGATCCTCCTAATCTGCACATCTTTGGCATGGTAGCACAGTGGTTAGCACTGTTGCTTCACAGCACCAGGCACCTGGGTACGATTCCCGGCTTGGGTCACTGTCTGTGTGGAGTCTGCACGTTCTCCCCGTGTCTGCGTGGGTTTCCTCCGGGTGCTCCGGTTTCCTGCCACAAGTCCCGAAACACGTGATGTTAGGTGAATTGGACATTCGGAATTCTCCCTCTGTGTATCCGAACAGGCGCCAGAGTGTGGCGACTAGGGGATTTTCACAGTAACTTCATTGCAGTGTTAATGTAAGCCTACTTGTGACAATAATAAAGATTATTATTTGGACTGGGGTTGTTTTTCCTGGAGAATAAAAGGTTAAGAGCAGATTTGATAGAGATGTTCAAAATCATGAGATGTCTAGGCAGAGTAGATGAAGACGAATAGCTCCCATTGATAGAGGGGCTGAGAAGCAAGTGTTACTGATTCAAAGTGTTTGGCAGAAGAAGCAACAGCAATGAGGATTTTCTCTCTGCCCGAAAAATGATAAGCCGTAAAACACCTCCTGAAAGGGTGGTGGAGGTAGATTTAATTGTGGCCTTCGAAAAGGAATTGGATATGGGGACGCAGTGGCATTGTCACTGGACTCGGAATCCCAGGGGACCTGGGTTTAAATCCCACCATGGTCAAATTTTAATTCAACCTTGAGTTAAAAGTCTAATGGTGACCATGAAACGATTGTTGTACACGTGGGGCGAGATTCTCCGACCCCCCGCCGGGTCGGAGAATCGCCGGGGGCTGGCGTGAATCCCGACCCCGCCGGTTGCCGAAGTCTCCGGATGGATATCCGGCGGGGGCGTGAATCGCGCCGCGCCGGTTGGCGGGCCCCCCCCCCCCCTGCGATTCTCCGGCCCAAATGGGCCGAAGTCCCGCCGCCAAAATGCCTGTCCCGCCGGCGTAGATTAAACCACCTACCTTACCGGCGGGACAAGGCGGCGCGGGAGGGCTCCGGGGTCCTGGGGGGGCGCGGGGCGATCTGGCCCCGGGGTGTGCCCCCACGGTGGCCTGGCCCGCGATCGGGGCCCACCGATCCGCGGGCAGGCCTGTGCCGTGGGGGCACTCTGTCCCTTCCGCCTTTGCCACGGTCTCCACCATGGCGGAGGCGGAAGAGACTCCCTCCACTGCGCATGCGCGGGAATGCTGTCAGCAGCCGCTAACGCTCCCACGCATGCGCCGCCCGGAGATGTCATTTCCGTGCCAGCTGGCGGGGCACCAAAGGCCTTTTCCGCCAGCTGGCGGGGCGGAAATTCGTCCGGCGCCGGCCTAGCCCCTTAAGGTTGGGGCTCGGCCCCCAAAGATGCGGAGCATTCCGCACCTTTGGGGCGGCGCGATGCCCGACTGATGTGCGCCGTTTTGGGCGCCAGTCGGCGGACATCGCGCCGATACCGGAGAATTTTGCCCGTGATTCCAGATCCAGCCGACTGGTCTCCTTCTGTTCTGTAACCATTCTATGATTCTGTATTTGTTGCCTGTCACTGTAGCTGTAATCAGTCAGCTCAATATAATGAGCATCAGTAAAACATTCCTGGTCTATACAGATTAGTTATCCGCTGACTAAACTCCATGAGTAATTGAAGATCTCATCACTGATTCCTATTCATCAACAACAACTTGGATATTTTTGGGACCTTTAACATAATAAAATGTCCCAAGGCATTTTGAAACAAAATATTTCACCAAGGCACAGGTAAGGCGATATTAGGTCAGATGATCAAACGTTTGGTCAGAGAGGTTTTAAGGAATGTTTAAGGAGGTAGAGAGGCGCTGAAGGAGAGAGAGGGTCTACCAATGGTGCAGAGATTACAATTGGGGAAAGGCAAGAGGTCAAAATTAGAGGAACGCAAATTTCTCGGAGGCAATTCTGCGGAGCTGGAGGAGATCACAAAGATAAGGGAGGGCGAGGCCAGGAAGGGATTGGAAATGAAGATGTTGCCTGACTAGGAGCCAGTGAAGGTTAATGAGTGCACGGTGTTTGATTAAACGGACTTTATACGACTTAGGACATGGGCAGCAGTGTTTTGGATGATCTCAAGTTTACTTTGGGTAGAATGTGGGCGAGCAGCCAGGAACACATTGGAATAGCTAAGTCTCGAGGTAACAAATTCTTGAGAAAGGGTTTTGGTGGCAGGTGAGCTGCTTTTGGGGAAGTCAGACAATGTTGTGAAGGTGGAGATAACCAGTTTTAGTGACGGCGTGAAGATGGGTCCGAAGCTTATCTCGAGGGCATTTCAAAGTAATGAAGTTTTGCAGCAGTAAAGGGATAAATCTGACATGATATTATAATTTAAGTTACTCTGCGCTTCACAATTTTTTTATTTTTTAAAAATGTTTTTATTCTCCATTTTCACATTTTCCTTCAAAATTTACACCCCACCCACAGACAGTAAACGGTAACAAATACAAAATCAATCCCCTTAACAATACCAACGATCCCATCCTCCCACCACCCCAAACAACGGCCCACCTGTCAATATATGCATCCAATAAAACAAACCCTCCCACGGTGGCAACAAAAAACAAAGGAGAAAAAGAAAAAGGAGACCGGGACCGCCCATGGTCACCATTGACCTATAGAGTCCACTCCCCCCGACCCCCCCTACACTCAACGCCCTCCAACCTCTGAAAGAGTACCGTACATGATACGCAAGAGTTGTACCCTCCCCCGGTCTCCAACTCCTCCCGTCCACTGCCTCTTGTAAAACTCCTCCCCCCAACCTCGGTTCCTCCCCCCAACTTTCCACCCCGGCTCGACCACTCGGACCCTGTTCTGCCAGGCTCCGATGGCCGCAGCCCCTCCGCCCACCTCACTCCCGTTCACTGGCCGGCTTAAACCGGCCAGCGTGGAGGCCCCCGCCCGGGTCCCTTTCCCACTTGCCCGGCCCTAGGAAAGCCCAAAGATCCCCTTTTAGCACACAAACCCCGCATATCCACCTACACCCCAAAGAACTCTCATTTCAAGTGAAAGTCCCATCACTTCCCTTGTCCAAATATATACAACATTGGCTCCTTTAGCCCCTACACCCACACGCAGTGAAACAAAGAAGAAAATACAGTCATGAGGTTACATCAGCCCATGGCCATTCCTCAATTTGTCAGTTCTGACACAGTCCTTCTGCCTTTGCAAACTCCTCCGCTGCTTCCGCCATTCCAAGATAAAAGTCCCTGAGCTTGTAAGTCACCCTCAGCTTCGCTGGATATACAATGCCGCACTGCACCTTGCTAATGTACAGTGCCCTCTTCACCCGGTTGAAGGCAGCCCGCCTCCTCGCCAGCTCCACCGTAAAGTCCTGGTATACACGTATACCAGCTCCAGCCCACTGCACCACCCGCTTCTGTTTGGCCCAGCTCAGGACCTTCTCCTTCACAATGTACCTACGGAAGCACAGAGTCACTGTCCTTGGCGGCTCACTCACCATTGGTACAGGCCTCCACGACCGATGAGCCCGATCCAGTTCATATCGGGAGGGATCCTCCCCCTCCCCCAATAGTTTCGCCAGCATCGTGGCAAAATACTCAGAAGGCTTCGGTCCTTCAACTCCTTCGGGCAGCCCCACAATCCTCAAATTCTGTGGCCTGGATCTGTTTTCCTGGTTTTCCATTTTTCCTCGCAGATCCTTGTTAATGTCCATCACCTTCCACATCTCCTTCCCCATCGAGGCAAGTTGATCACCGTGCTGCAATAACGTCTCCTCCACTTCCTTCAGCGCCTCCCCTTGCTCTCGCACCTCCGCCACTGCGCTCGCCACCTCCGTCCTCACCGGGGAAACCGCCTCCTCCACCAGCACACTCAAAACCTCCGTCATCTCCTTCCTCACCGTCTCCATGCATTTCGCAATCTGCGCCAACTGCTTTTCGAATTCCGCAGCCATCACCTTCGTTATTTCTTCAGCCGTAAGCAGTGCGGCCTTCCCTGGTGCTCCAGCCTCCATTTTCCTTGGTGACCCCACGGTGACCTTTCCACTCCCCGACGGACCTCCAGCTGTTTTCTTTACGGACGATTTTTTGCTCACCCTCGACATTTTTCTTCACTGTGCCTTCACTGTTTCTCCCTGCTTTTGCCGCCTCCGTGGACCCTGGGACTGGGCTTAAAGCCCCGAAAATGCTGTTCCCGAACGGGAGCCCTCCATTGTGCGGCCGCCTCCCGCCCGCCGTCACCGGAAGTCAGCTGCTTCACAATTTTAACAAGTACAGTGATTGTCCTCACAGAATCTTACACCTGTTGTATATTGGCAGAGATTCAGCATGCATGGTGCTAAATGTCCTGGTGATTATATGGCCAATCAAGTTATTAATGATTTGGTATCTGCTGAAATATTGGGAAATGATATGTATCTAGGACAACAGAAATGCTAGCTACTTGTGAGAATTAACTTTTGACTGTGTGTGTCCTTGCACAGTTGTGAGGATTAGTCTGTGTGCCAGGGATGCAGTCCCGGCGGGGCGGGGGGTCCCGGCGGGATGGAGTGGCGTGAACTGTCGGAGAAATCCGCACCTTTAGGGGCCAAGTCCTCACCGTGAGGGGCTAGCCCCGCGCCGGAGTGGTTGGCGCGCCGTCGACCGGCGGGAAAGGCCTTTGGCGCCACGCCAGCTGGGGCCAAAAGGACTTCACCGGGCGGCGGAAGTCCGCGCATGCGCGGGAGCGCCAGCGGCTGTTGACGTCATCCCCGCGCATGTGCAGGGGGGGTGTCTCTTCCACGTCAGCCATGGTGATGACTGTGGCTGAGGCGGAGGGAAAAGAGTGCCCCCACGGCACAGGCCCGCCCGTGGATCGGTGGGCCCCGATCGCGGGCCAGGCCACCGTGGAGGCACCCCCGGGGCCAGATCGCCCCGCACCCCCCCAGAACCCCGGAGCCCGCCCGCGCCGCCTAGTCCTGCCGGGAAGAGAGGTGGTTTGATTCTCGCCGGTGGGACAGGCATTCCAGCAGCGGGACTTCGGCCCATCGCGGGCCGGAGAATCGCCGGGGTGGGGCTCGCCGACCGGCGCGATTCCTACTCCCGCCGAATATCCGGTGCCGGAAAATTCGGCAACCGGTGGGAGCAGGATTCATGCCAGCCCCCGGCGATTCTCCGACCCGGCGGGGGTCGGAGAATCCCGCCCATGGTGTGACAGGATCGTTTCACAGGATGTGTGGGCCACTGAGTAGGCCAGCATTTATTCCCTAATTGCCACTGCAGTTCATCTGGTGTAGCTACACCCACAGTGCTGGAGTGTTGTTGCAGCTCCAGGCAAGTGGACAGTATTCCATCACACTCCTGACTTGTAGATGGTGGACAGGATTTGGGGAGTTAGGAAGTGAATTGCTCCCAGCAGAATTCCCAGCTCTGATCACCACTGCACGTATATGGCTAGTCCAATTCAGTTTCTGGTTCATGGAAAGCCGGTAAGGACGGCAGATTTCCTTCCCTAAAGGGCATTAGTGAACCAGATGGGTTTTTACGACAACTGACAATGGTTTCAGGGTCATCATTAGACTTTTAATTCCAGATGTTTTTTTAATGGAATTGAAATTTCACCATCTGCCTTTGTTTGAACCCAAGTCACAGGGTCACAGAATCCCGACAGTGCAATGGGAGGCCATCTGGTTCATCAAGTCTGCACCACCCTCCGAAAGAACATTCCACCCATGCCCACTCCCCCACCCGATGCCAACAACCCCTTAACCTAACCTATACCTCCCTGGGCACTTTTATTTTTAAAGGTTACAGTGCTGAAGGAGGCCATTCGGCCCATCGAGTCTGCACCGGCACTTGCAAACAGCACCCTACCCAAGCCCACACTTCCACCCTATCCCCGTAACCCCACCTAACCATTTTTGGACGCTTAAGGGCAATTTAGCGTGGCCAATCCACCTAACCGGCACATCTTTGGATTGTGGGAGGAAACCGGAGCACCCGGAGGAAACCCACGCAGACACGGGGGAGAAAGTGCAGACTCCGCACAGACAGGGACCCAAGCCGGGAATCGAACCTGGGACCCTGGAGCTGTGAAGCAACTGTGATAACCACTGTGCTTCCGTGCTGCCACTATGTTGTCAGGGCCCATAGCCTTTGCACTATCCAGTGTCGACAACTATTTTTTGATATCAGGTGCAATTAATCAAATTGGCCGAAGGCAGGCAGGCATCCGTGATACTGGGGACCTCAGGGGGGCAAAGGAGATGGATCAGCCACTCAGCACCTCTGGCTGAAAATGGTTGAAAATGCATCTTTTACAGTGATGCACTGGGCTCCCAGACACAGTTCGAGCTACTGTCCACTGACAAAGCTGTACATCAGTTACAGTGCTCCAGGGGTACTTTTTACGGATACGGGGAGAAGGCCAATCATCTTCAAATGTTAAGTGGACTCTCGTAATCCAGGCAGCAATCTGGTTTCCGCCCCTTCCCAGGTCAATGCAGTTTGTAAATCCCACTACTGCGACGTGTATAAATTGGAGCCGCTCTCGGACAAGTCAGTTATGTCTGATTTTCTGGACGGTCTGCCGATCCCAGCTGAGAAAAATATCAGCCTTGATTGAATAGTAGAGCAGACTTGATGGGCCGAGTGGCCGAATTCAGCTCCACTGTTTTATGGTCTTATCTCCAAATTTGCAGCAGACACCAAGTTAGGTGGAAGGGTGAGCTGTGAGGAGGATACAGAGGTCCTTCAGTGGAATTTGGACAAGTTGAGTGAGTGGGCAAGTTAATGGCAGATGCAGAATAATTTAGAGGAATGCGAGGTTATCCACTTTGGTAGCAATAAACAGGAAGGCAGATTATTAACTGAATGGAAATAAATTAGGAGAGGGGAATGTGCAACGAGACTGGGTGTCCTCGTACACCAGTCGCTGAAGGTAAGCATGCAGGTGCAGCAGGTGGTAAAGAAGGCTAATGGTATGCTGGCCTTCATAGCGAGAGGTTTCGAGTACAGGAGCAGGGATGACTTGCTGCAATTATACAGGGCCTTGGTGAGGCCTCATCTGGAATATTGTGTGCAGTTTTGGTCTCCTTATCAGAGGAAGGATGTTTTAGCTATAGAGGGAGAGCAGCGAAGGTTTACCAGGCTGATTCCTGGGATGGCGGGACTGACGTGTGAGGAGAGATTGAATCTGTTGGGATTATATTTTCTGGATTCAGAAGAATGAGGGGGGTTCTCATAGAAACCTATAAAACTCTAACAGGACTAGACAGGGGAGATGCAGGAAGGATGTTCCTGATGGTGGGGTGTGCCCAGAACCAGGGCTCACAGTCTGAGGATACGGTGTAGACCATTTAGGACAGAGATTTTTTAATGTATTGGACCGATGCAGGCTGGATCTCTGGCCTGGATGGCTTTCTGATCAAATTTTCCGAGACGTTCTCGGACCAGCTCATACCTTTGTAACTAGATATGTTTCATGACTCACTGTCCAGGGGTTCATTGTCTCTGACCCTCATCAAGCCTCTATTTCCTTGCTCTTTCAGAGGAACAAGGACCTGAGCGAGTGTGGCTCATACTGACCCATCACGCTTTTAAACACGGGCGTCAAGCTGCTCGCTGAGGTTCTGCCATTCCGATTGGAGCCTTGCCACCTCCCAGTATAATTTCAGAGGATCAAACAGCTTTGTAAAGGGCCGGCAACTATCAGCCAATATACAGCGCCATTAAAACTTTATTGTTTCCCCCTCCCTTGCACCCGAGCCTGAGGTGTTAGTGTCCCTCGACGCTAAGAAAATGTTGGAAAGGGTGTGTGTTATTATAGGTATTATGGTACCTGATAGGCTAAAGCACCATTGGTGGAAACTGTATGCTTTCTATTGGTTAGAATGTATGATAGCTCCGCCCTGCTAGGCGGGGTATAAGAGCCCGTGCCGCCCCAGCAGCCTTCATTCTGTACCTGAGCTTCTGGGGGAAACATCTAGCATATTAAAGCCTTCATTGGACTACAACCTCGCTTTAGTGGTCATTGATCATGCATCAGGGTGGAATGGGAATATTTATTTGACATAATTGGGATGGCCTGTTATATAATGCCCCTACGACCAGCGTTCACACAGACACTCTATACTCCGATTACTTCTCCTTGAATAGCAGCACTAGACAGCGCACTTTCTCCACTCTTCTTCGCCCTGACAATAGGGCCGGCCTCGAGAGCATTGAGGGCCTCCAGTCAATAGAAGGGTATTAGTCGTGGCATGGTGGAGCATCAGGTATCTCCTTATGCGGAGGAGCTACTTTTATATATTTCACACCCAACTCCCTCCATCGACGGCATAATGAAGACACGAAACACCTTCACTCCTTCACTGGTATAAAATAAATCTGGGCAAGAGTGCATGTTTTTTGGTTAACCCCCCTGAACGGCGAGCCCATTTAGACACAATACCCATCCTCCTCTCTAGTACAGGTTTCTGTTGCTTGGGGGTCAGGGTAACCCACAATCGAGCTTCACTTCATAAATTGAATTACTCGAACCTGATCAATAACGTTAAAACGGGCCTGCAGAGGTGGAACAATCGAGGCAATAGAAGAAAAGCAAAGTCAGTCCGGAAGGCAGAGAGATTGTAGACAAGTTAAGACAAATGGGTGCAGGAGGCATGGCTGGATGGCATTTATTTTAATGCAAGGAGTCTGACGAGTAAGGCCGCTGAGTTGGGGGTGTTGATTAACACATGGGAATATGATATTATTGCTATCACAGAGACACGGTTGAGGGAGGGGCAGGACTGGTAGCTCAATATTCTGGAGTATAAAATCTTCAGGTGAGGCTGGGCCCCAGAGGGTGGGGGAGTGTAAAAGAGGAGGTGGTGTCACAATATTGATCAAGGAGTCAATTACTGCAGTGAGGAGGGATGATATCTTAGAAGGTTCTTGGGCGGCATGGTAGCACAGTGGTTAGCACTGTTGCTTCAGAGCTCCAGGGTCCCAGTTTCAATTCCCTGCTGGGTCACCATCTGTGCGGTGTTTGCACTTTCTGCGTGGGTTTCCTCCCACCGGAGGGGGGTTGGGGTCGGAATTCTTAAAATGCATCCAGGAAAGCTTTTCATGCCAGTATGTAGAGAGGCCCACGGCTGAATGAAGCCGGAAAAGTGGTAGAAGTTTTAGTGCTGGTGCATTTTGGTGACAGTGACCATGGGTGCGATTTAATGACCTCATCACACCTGACTTGGTGATGCGACGAGGCCATTGAATCCCATGAGCTTCACAACACTCGAAACACCTCGCGAGATTTTTAAATTTTTTAAATATTTGGAGTGTCCAATTCTTTTTTATTCTCAATTAAGGAGCAATTTAGCGTGGATAATTCACCTACCCTGCACATCATTTACACTTCGCCAGATTTAATGGAACCTCATGAGATGTCGCGATCTGGGTCTCGTCCTCTCTGGGCAAGATCCAGATATACATATTTAAAGGAGTCATGAGGCTCATTTACGTATGTCGGCGCCATATTCTCCCGGGGCCTGTGACTATCTGGGAAACTTCGCTGCTGATGAGATGTATCCCAGGCTGCTGTGGGAGGCTCTGACAATTACTTTAAAATCTTTTCTGGCCACAGGAGATGTACCAGAGGACTGCAGGAGAGCTAATGTCCATTATTCAAGAAAGGAAGTAGGAATAAACCAGGAAATTTCAGGCCAGTGAGTTCTGAGGGACAAAACTAACCTCCACTTGGGGAGGCAAGGATTAATCAAGAATAGTCAGCCTGAGGGCGGCATGTGGCGCAGTGGTTAGCACTCGGACTGGGGCGCTGAGGACCTGGGTTCGAATCCAGGCCCTGGGTCACTGACCGTGTGGAGTTTGCACATTCTCCCCGTGTCCGCGTGGGTTTCACCCCCACAACCCAAATATGTGCAGGGTAGGTGGATTAGCCGCGCTAAATTGCCCCTTAATTGGAAAAGAAATATCATTTCTCTAAATTTATTTTAAAAAAAGACACCCTGGCTCTGTCAAAAGGAGGCCATGGGCGTGATCTTCCCATCGCGTTGTGCCTGGTACAAAGCCTGTTTTGGGCCTCTCCCGCAATACTCCCAGTGCAACCGGATAGGCGTCTGGCACAAAGCTGTGCATGAGTCACCTGACCCATGGATCACATCCTCACTGAGACTGGGGGGTGAAGGGGGGATCCTGAAAGGGGGGGACTGAAAGGAGGAGGCCCTAAAGGTGTTAGGGGGGGGGGTGCTTTGTATGTGGGCCCTCAAGCTCTTTTAGAGCCATTTAGAGCCAGGGGCTTTTCACAGTAGGGGCTTTTCACAACTAGGGGCTTTTCACAGTAACTTCATTGAAGCCTACTTGTGACAATAAGTGATTATTATTATGAGAGATGGGCACCATTTCAAAACCTCACCTGATCTCTGAGGAGCCGGCCTTGACAGTGAGTTTAATTCCCCGCTGCAGAGAACATTTTGAAAGTGTGGGTGAGGCTGGGAGAAACTCCTCAAGCCCACAGAAAATGACCAAGTGTGGGTGAATCCAGGCCTGATTGCAAATAAGAAACACCCTCCAAACTCGCACAAAATGATACTTCATCACTTTCTAACAAATTTGATTGAATTTTTCGAGGAAGGGACTAGGTGTGTAGATCAGGGCAGTGCAGTTGATGTAGTCTACATGGACTTCAATAAGGCTTTTGATAAGGTCTGGAATTGGGGATTGGTCAAAAAGGGAAGTGTCCATGGGATCCAGGGCAATTTGGTAAATTGGATCCAAAACTGGCCGAGTGACAGGAGGCAGTGGGTGATGGGGAAAGGTTGTTTTTGTGACTGGAAGCCTGTGTCCTGTGGCATCCCGCAGGGATCGGTGTTGGGTCCCTGGCTGTTTTTAGTGTACATTAATAATCTTGATGTGAATGTAGGAGGTACGATCAGTAAGTTCGCAAAAATGATGGTGTGGTAAACAGTGAGGAGGAAAGCTTTAGATTAAGTGCAAAATAGACAGGCTGGTTAGATGGCCAGAACAGTGCCAAATGGAATTTAACCCTGAAAAGTTTGAGGGAATGCATTTTGGGAGTTCTAACAAGGCAAGGGAATATACAATGAATGGATGTTAGGCAGTTGGTGTGCATGTCCAAAGATCACTGAACACAGCAGGACAGGTAGACAAGATGGTTAAGAAGGCTTATGGGATAGTTAACTGGCAGCACGGTAGCATTGTGGATAGCACAATTGCTTCACAACTCCAGGGTCCCAGGTTCGATTCCGGCTTGGGTCACTGTCTGTGCGGAGTCTGCACATCCTCCCCATGTGTGCATGGGTTTCCTCCGGGTGCTCCGGTTTCCTCCCACAGTCCAAAGATGTGCAGGTTAGGTGGATTGGCCATGATAAATTGCCCTTAGTGTCCAAAATTGCCCTTAGTGTTGGGTGGGGTTACTGGGTTATGGGGATAGGGTGGAGGTGTTGACCTTGGGTAGGGTGCTCTTTCCAAGAGCCGGTGCAGACTCGATGGGCCGAATGGCCTCCTTCTGCACTGTAAATTCTATGTTAATCTATGATAGTTGCCTTTATTCACCAAGGCTTAGCATATAGGAGCAGGGAGGTTATGATGGAGATGTGTAAATCACTGGTTAGGCCACAACTAGAGTACTGTGTGCAGTTCTGGTCAACACACTATAGAACAGAACTGATTGAACTGGAGAGGATGCAGAGGAGATTCCCCAGGATGTCGCCTGGGCTGGAGCGGTTCAGCTGTCATAGACATAGAACATACAGTGCAGAAGGAGGCCATTCGGCCCATCGAGTCTGCACCGACCCACTTAAATCCTCACTTCCACCCTATCCCCGTAACCCAATAATCCCTCCTAATCTTTTTGGACACTAAGGGCAATTTAGCGCAGCCAATCCACCTAACCTGCACATCTTTGGACTGTGGGAGGAAACCGGAGCACCCGGAGGAAACCCACGCAGACACGGGGAGAACGTGCAGACTCCGCACAGACAGTGACCTCTATCGAGAGAAACTGGATAGGCTGGGGTTGTTTTCCCTGGAGCATAGAAGGCTGACGGGAGACTTGACTGAGGTGTGTAAAATTATGAGGGGAAAGACAGGGTGGATAGGAAGGAACCTTTCCCCTTACTGCAGCGGTCAATAACCAGGAAGCACAGATTTAAGGTGAAGGACAGGACGTTCAGAGCAGGTGTGAGGGGAAACCTTTTCAACCAGAGAGTAGTTGCTATCTGGAACTCACTGATTGAAAGGGTGGCAGAGGCAGGAGCCCCCACAACTTTAAGAAGTACTTAGATGCGGGCATTTTTTGGGAAGCACTGTAGGCAGTGGTCCGGGGAGAAATTATCTCATTTACGGTTCGTGCGAATAAGGAAAGGAGGGCGGAACATGACCGTCCAGTGAGCGAGATAGTGGAGGTGGACAGGGAATATTCGAGGGTGCCCACCGTGGAGGGATTGGCGAGGAGGAAAAGGTTTCAGGGGCAATTTGACAGGCTGACAACGGGGAGGGCGGTAGGGCAACTGCGTAGGGAAAGAGGGGTGCAATATGAGTATGGGGAGAAGGCGAGCCGCATACTGGCAAACCAACTGCCGAGGCAGGCTGCGTCCAGGGAAATATTGAAGATCCGGGCTGGGGCTGGGGATGTGGTGTCAGAGCCAGGGAAGATAATGAGGCATTTAGAGAGTATTATCAGGGACTTTATGAGGCAGACCCAGGAGGAGAGGAGGGGGACATGGGGTGGTTTCTGGACGAGCTGGAAATTCCCCAGGTGGGGAAGCAAAGAGGCAGGCGTTGGAGGAGCCCCTGGGGCTGAGGGAGGTGCTGGATAGTATCAGGGGTATGAAGTCGGGAAGGCCCCTGGGCCGGATTGGTACCCGGCAGAATTTTATAAGGAATTTGCGGCGGACCTGGCACCACATCTGTTGGGGGCGTTTAATGAAGAGCTGGAGAAGGGGGAGTTGCCGGAGACGATGAGGCAGGCGGTAATCACACTAATCCCCAAAAAGGGAAGGATCGGGTGGAATGTGGGTCGTATAGACCCAAATCACTATTGAACACGGGTGTGAAAGTATTGACTAAGTTGTTGACGGGGAGGATGGAGGATTGTGTCCCGGGGGTGGTTGCAGAAGATCAAACAGGCTTCGTGAAGTGCGGGCAGCTCGCGAGTTATATAAGGCGGCTGTTGAATGTGGTGATGAATCCGTCGAGAGCTCTGGTACCGGAGGTGGTGGTGTCCATGGACGCGGAGAAAGCATTTGACCGGGTGGAGTGGCGGTACTTGTTCGAAGTTTTGGGAAGGTTTGGGTTTGTGCCGAGATTTGTGGCATGGGTGCGGTTGCTGTATGTGGCACCAAGAGCGAGGGTGAGGACGAATGATATGAGCTCACAAAGCTTTGACTTACACAGGGGTATGAGGCAGGGGTGCCCGCTGTCGCCACTGCTATTTGTGCTGACCATAGAGCCATTGGCGATGGCTCTCAGGGGGTCAGCAGAGTGGCAAGGGATAGTGAGGGGACAGAGGGAGCATCGTCGCTCTATGCCGATGACCTCTTGCTGCATGTTTCGGATCCGTTGGAGAGTATGGGAAGGATAATGGGCCTGTTGGGGAGGTTTGGAGGGTTCTCAGGATACAAACTGAATGTAGGGAAAAGTGAGGTATTCCCGGTGAATGAGCTGGCACAGCGGCTAATTTAGGGGGATGCCATATACGGAAGCGAGGGATAGGTTAAGGTAGTGGGGATTCAGATAGCGAGGGAATGGACGGGGCTCCATAAGTGGAACTTAACGAAGCTGGTGGAGGAGGCCAGGGAGGATCTTAAGAGGTGGGATACACTGCATTTAATGTTGGCGGGGAGGGTCCAAGTGGTGAAAATGAATATTCTGCCGAGGTTCTTGTTTATCTTTCAGGCTCTCCCGATCTTTATACCAAAGGCCTTTTTTTGGAAAGTGGACACAATCATTTCTGACTTTTTATGGGCGGGGAAGGTGCCGAGGGAGGACCCTGCTACAGAGGCAGCAGGGGCGGGGGGGGGTTGGCGTTGCCAAACTTGCTTCATTATTATTGGGCGGTGAATGTGGACAAGGTGCGGTGGTGGTGGGAAGGAGAAGGGGTAGAGTGGGTTAGGATGGAGGAGGAATCTTGTAAGGGGTCTAGTTTGAGGGCTATGGTGACGGCAGCATTGCCAATGGCTCCGAGTAGGTATTCAGGAAGCCCAGTGGTGCAGTCCACGGTGAAGATATGGAATCAGCTGAGGAGGCATTTTAGGGTGGAAGGGATGTCGGTGCTAACGCTGCTGTGCGAGAATCATGGGTTTGAGCCGGGGGGGTGGATAGTGAATACAGGAGGTGGAGGGAAGTGGGGCTGGTGAGGGATTTGTATTTGGAGGAAGGGTTCGCCAGTCTAGAGGAGTTAAGGGAGAGGGTAGAGCTGCCGAGGGGTAGTGAGTTCAGGTATCTACAGGTTAGGGACTTTGCACGAGATTCCCTAGATTGCCAGGATACACCCTGCTGGAGCGACTGCTGCTTCTGGATGTGGAAGGGGAGGGAAGAATTGGGGATATATATAAATGGCTGGGGGAGCAAGGTGGTGAAGATCAGGAAATATTGGAAGTGGAGTTGGGAATGGAGATCAATTGGGAGTATTGAGTGAGGCACTGCGAAGGGTAAACGGGACCTCCTCTTGTGCAAGGGTGAGCCTGATACAGTTTAAGGTGGTGCACAGGGTGCATATGACTCGGGCGAGAATGAGTGGGTTCTTTCAGGGGGTAGCAGATGAGTGTGAGAGGTGTGGGCGGGGGCCAGCGAATCATGCGCACATGTTTTGGGGTGAAAAATTGGGAAGTTTCTGGGCGGGAGTGTTTGCGATCTTAGCCAGGATAGTGGAGGAGGGAGTGGACCCGGACCCTTTGGTGGCGATATTTGGGGTTTCAGAGAAGCCGGAGCTCATGGAGAGGAGGAAGGCCGATGTCGTGGCCTTCGCCTCTCTGATTGCACGGCGGCAAATTTTGCTGGAGTGGCGGTCGGCATCGCCACCGGGGGTAGCGGCTTGGTTGGGTGACCTGTATGACTTCCTGCGGTTAGAGAAGATAAAGTATGAGTTAAGGGGCTCAGCAGGGGAGTTCGAGAAAAGGTGGGGGATGTTTGTGACCGTGTTCGAGGAGCTGTTCTTCGCAGGGGGGGCGGGGGGGGGGGGGGGGGAGTGATGGGGGGGGGGGGGGTGAAAAAGGAGAAAAATCTGTACAAACTGTATAGTTGATTGTTGGGAAGAATGTTTCCCGGGGTGTTTATTTGCTGTAACCTACTTTGATCCAAGATTGAATAAAATACGTTTAAAAAAACAAAAGTACTTAGATGGGCACTTGAAATGCCATTGCAGACAAGACTATGGGTCAAGTGCTGGAAAATGGAATTAGAATAATTAGGTGCTTGATGGTCAGCCTGGGCACGATAGGCCAAAGGGCCTCTTCCTGTGCTGTAAAAACTCTTCGACTCTAGGTTCCATTTTTGCCGGTGGGGCAAAGGGACATCGTCTGACTCACACAGACGGGAAACCTGAACTCAACAGAGCCATTTAAAATTAGTTCCGAGTTTAAAAAGAACCAATTTCCACTGTTTCAGGGGCCTTAACCCTCAATATATGAATCGGAAATTTATGGAAAGGCGTAAATGCTTGTGAAGGATGGGTAACGTCTATTTAAGTGTCATTATCTGAGATTTTTAAACACCCAGCCCTTTAAATATGAAAAACAAGCTGAAGCTATCAGTTAGAGTTGAAAAGAGACCTTGTGCTTGATTACTTGGGCTGACAAGCTATCTGGTGTAAATTATCTGTTCCTGCTGTGTCAATGATCTGTTCCCGCTGTGTCAATGATCTGTTCCCGCTGTTTCAATAGAATGCTTTCCCAGTTCTGTTATTCAAGCCGAGGTCATCATAAATGCTTAGGATGAGTTTCAAAAGCTATGACAGCACTTACTCCAGTGCATTGGTGGGGTGCTGGGTTCACATTCTGATTGAAAGACTAAAGAGGCCGTTCTGGAATTAGCTGTGTTTGACATGGTTACTGAATAGAACTTTGTTATTAGAGCAGATTGAATACTTGAGGTGATTTAAAATCTTTGAAAGAGTTTCACACATGGGACTTTTTTTCAATAACAAATGTGTATGAGTGTTATTTGTTAGATTGTCAGAAGTTTACATCTGTTCACCTCCATACTGCTCCTGAGGACTGCCCATAGTTCATGCTGGTTGAGTGGCTTTGAGGGGGCATAGCGTTGGCACAAGGGGGAATGGGAATTGGTGAGGAAGTGTGAGGGATGTAGGCTAGAGGGCCTGGCAGCTTCTAAAACAACTGGACAAAGTCACAGAGAATTGAGGCAGGCTTTCTAACCAGCCTACTCGGTACTCCCCCACACCTATGACTACTTGCAATCAGCTTCCGGGGCAGCAGGTCCGACTCTTCCCACCCTGCTTCACAGGAGTGAGGATTGGTGTAATGAGGCTTTTTAAACTGAGCTGGGTTTGCAGAGTTGGGAAATTTCCCGAGGAGCTATCCATCTTGGTCATGATATCAGGCCTATGAGTTCTTCATTTGGACCCTGTCTGTTATCTATCCTAATTACATTTCATCCCATTCCATCTGTACTGTGGCTAGCGGCATCCTTCTCATAAAATATAGGAGCAGAATTGGGCCAATCGCCCCATCGAGTCTGCTCCGCCATTCGATCATGGCTAATATGTTCCTCATCTGCTACCTACAATGTTACAGGCCAAGAGCTGGATTGCGAAATCAGCCAGAGCACCGCCTCCCTAGAACACATGATCTAGGAGCAGGAGTCGGCAATTTAGCCTCCCGAGCCTGTGATCATGGCTGATCCCATCCTGGTCTCAACTCCACCGTCCTGCCCGTTCTCCACAACCCTTCAACCCATTGCCAATTAGAAATCTGTCTAACTCCGCCTTAAATTTACTGACTGTCCCAGCATCCACCGCACTCTAGGGTAGCGAGTTCCACAGATTCACAACCCTTTGGGAGAAGTAGTTTCTCCTCAAATCTGATTTAAACTTTGCTACCTCTTATTCTAAGATTGTGACCTCACATTTTAGAATTCCCCACAAGAGGCAGCATCAGCTCCACGTCTACTTTATCCAGACCTTTTAGCATCTTGTATACCTCAATGAGATCTCCCCTCATTCTTCTAAACTCAAGAGAGTATCGGCCTAAACTGTTCAATCTCTCCTCATCCTACAAACCAAAGGCATTTGAAGGTTGTGGAGGAGGAGTCGAAACAGGGAAGAGATGTCTTGGGACCCTCTGGAATTAGTTATAACCATTTTCTTGAATGTTTGTGGAAGCACAGTTTCATATACTTTATGTGTCTAATGCCGAGAAAGGGCAGAAATTAACTGTCTAAATCCCGATGTATAAATATGGGCAGTAATTACAAAGCTAAAAGCTGAAGATGATCGACAACTTGCAATTATTTTAACTGGCGTAAATGCAAGTCGATCCATCTGCTGCTCTGTTATTAACCGTGCCGCTCAAACACATGTAGAGAACCCACACAAGATGATTTCAAACATCCAGAATCCATCATTATAATGACCACACCCCAGCATGGAATTTTTAATTGCTACATGTATACTGGCAATAATGCTGAATCAGTTCAGGCACTGTGCTGCTTTTGTATCATCTGTGTACACAGCTGTTGTGTGGGAGACCAGTTTTTCACATTCATTACTATCTGATTAGAGCAGCATTGAAGCAGGGAGCTGAATGTAATGTGTCTTTCTTGCCTACTAATTAGGCCCGAAAGAGAACCCTTTTTTTAGCTTTTCAAAAATTGTTTCCACAATGTTACAGTCATTAACTTGTTAATCAGCACCTTTGTTCCTGGAGCTTAATAGCAACTGTGTTAAATTAAATGCAAATGTTATCAGAAATGATTGCTTTTAATAAAATCAACATATCCGAGTGGACCAATTCCTTGATACAATCTACTGAGACATTGACACCAAGAACATTCCCCAACTTTTTTGTCTTACTCATCAGGACAAAGACAAGAGTGCCAAATTTCAAAGGGAAGAACAATTTATGCGTGCTGTTTGATTGGCTGTAAGAACTGATTGGTTTGCCATAATGAATGCACCTGGTGTTCCCTTTGAAATTTTATATTCTTATGTCTATCCTGATGAGTGCAAGCCAAAAAGCTTTGACAATATGTCTCTTTTTAACAGCAATACTGAAGAATAAATATCTTGTACAGCTAATTTAGTAAAATGTAAGATGTACAGATGTTCAAATATTTTTCTCACATTCAATCTATTTACGCTAAGGTAACTATCTGTTTTGCTGACTAAGAAGAAATGGTGTTAGCAATCAATTCCTGTGTAAGAAATGCTCTGTTGACTGCAACAGCTTAGATTTAGACATCACATTTATGAGAGCAAAATGTCCCATGGTGCTTATCAAGAGTCACAGAAGGAGATATCAGGACAAATGGCCGAATGTTTTATATGGAGCTTCTTACAAGAATAGAAATAAATGGAGAGCAGAGGGGTTTATCGAGAGATTTCCAGAGCTTAGTACTGATCACCCAGATTGAAAACACAGTGAAGGGATTCACAGCAGGGGTGCACAAAAGGCCTGAATTAGAAATGTGCAGACATCTCGAGGGCTTGTGGGGTTGGAAGAGGTTACAGAGATAGGGAGGGACAAAGACCTGGGGTGGGATTCTCCCCTACCCAGCGGGGCGGGGGGTCCCGGCGGGATGGAGTGGCGGGAACCACTCCGGCGTCGGGCCGCCCCAAAGGTGCGGAAGTCTCCGCACCTTTAGGGGCCAAGCCCTCACCTTGAGGGGCTAGGCCCGCGCCAGAGCGGTTTCCGCTCCGCCGGCTGGCGGGAAAGTCCTTTGGCGCCACGCCAGCCGGCGCCGAAAGGTCTTCGCCGGACGACACATGCGCGGGAACGACAGCGGCTGCTGACATCATCCCCGCGCATGTGCTGGGGACGGGGTCTCTTCCGCCTCCGCCATAGTGAAGACCATGGCGAAGGCGGAAGAAAAAGAGTGCCCCCGCGGCACAGGTCCGCCCGCGTTTCGGTGGGCGCCAATGCCAGGCCACTGTGGGGGCACCCCCCGGGGCCAGATCGGCTTGCGCTCCCCCGAGGACCCCGGAGCCCACCCGCGCCGCCGTTCAAAAGGTGGTTTAATCCACGTTGGCAGGACAGGCATTCCAGCAGCGGGACTTCGGCCCATCGCGGGCCGATAGGCGCAGCGTGATTCTCGCCCCTGCCGACTGGCGCGACACGATTCCTGCCCCTGCTGAATCTCTGGTGGCGGAGACTTCGGGACACGGCGGGGGCGGGATTCACGCCAGCCCCCGGCGATTCTCCGACCCGGTGTGGGGTTGGAGAATCCCGCCCATGGAGGGATTTGCGAAGAAGAATGAGAAGTTTATTATTGGGGCATTTTCAAACTGGAAGCCAGTGAGGTTTAGCAAGTAGAGGGGTGACGAGCGAACAAAATTTGGAATTAAAGATACAAGCAGCAGAGCTTTGTAGTGTTGAACAATTTGTCAATAAACCTGAGGATATAAACAGATCTTAGCATTCCCCAATTCTTGGCAAACCAAGCCACAACAGGGTTTGGTCATTCAGCCTCTCAAGTGTCATGATATCCACATTACATATCATGGTGCAATCACACACACACTGATGGACAGGTAGTTGGACCAACCAACACACACACAACATCACAGCCAATCACCAGTGAGAGCACATGCACTATAAAACAGGGAACACCACAGTTCCCACTCATTCTACCAGGAGATAGCTCAGAGCACAGAGCTCACAGCGCGCCACTCAGGCATAGACCATGTGCTGAGTGCCTCACAAAGATAGTGCTAGGGCTGGGTCCACAGGTTAGCTGGTGAAGCACGAACCTAAGCCAGCAGTTAGTGGTTGTTATTGTTTAAGACAATAAAACAGAGTTGTACCATCTACAGCCGTGTTGGATCATTTGTGCATCGGAACACCCAACACGACATCAAGGTGCTCAACCATTTAATGATATCATGGTTGGTCTGAAACTTCACTGCATTTACCCAGTTTGGCTCCATATCTATTGATACATTTACCTAACTGTTTCTCCCACACGCGTCTTACGGGGTAGGAATGGTCCACTGCCTCACAGAGCTTGCAGAATACAAATTCCCCCGATAATGAGGCGGGTGACCCTTAACAATGTTCATGTGTCTTTGTATAAATAGAGTTTGCCAGTCAGGCGCCGATAGAGAAGACCCAGTAGGGAACTACTGGAGCTGTACATAATGGTTAACGCGTTAAACAAAATACATGTTGTTTTTCTCTACAACTTGGTGTGCGCTCTTCGTTGACCTTCACACATTTTTCAAACAATCTTTCACCTCCTTCCTGAGAGCAAACACTGTGGAGAGACACTTTGCCTCATTGCTGGGTGCAATTGCAGGCATAGATTTATTGTTCTGACTTCTGAATATTTTAAAGAGAAAATAATGCTTCCATGTTCCTCTGAACAGGACTTTTAGTACAATCATAAAAGTGTTTGCAAACAAAAATGAAGAAAAATACAGAGGAAAGGTCAATAGAGAATAGGTTAAATGTTCTTCAATCAAAGATGAGTGCCAGTGACAGAGGTTCTCTTGTGTTTGAAAGCACTTATGTTAATCTGATGAAATGATAAATTCTGGAATGATGGCACCATGGTTTTTAGAGGAGACCTCACTGCTAAAATGTTTTGGCATCACCCTTTTATAGGTCAATGCACCAAGTTAATCCATGTTGAAAAATGTGACAAAAATTCATGAAAGCTATAAATGATTTACCATTGGATTGGATTGGATTGGATTTGTTTATTGTCACGTGTACCGAGGTACAGTGAAAAGTATTTTTCTGCGAGCAGCTCAAACCGATCATTTAGCACATGAGGAGAAAATACGTAATAGGGCAAACATAAAATACACAATGTAAATACATAGACACCGACATCGGGTGCAGCATACAGGAGTGTAGTACTAATCAGATCAGCCCATAAGAGAGTTGTTTAGGAGTCTGGTGACAGTGGGGAAGAAGCTGTTTTTGAGTCTGTTCGTGCGTGTTCTCAGACTTTTGTATCTCCTGCCCGATGGAAGAAGTTGGAAGAGTGAGTAAGCCAGGTGGGAGGGATCTTTGATTATACTACCCGCTTTCCCCAGGCAGCGGGAGGTATAGATGGAGTCAATGGATGGGAGGCGGATTCAAAGAACAAAGAACAAAGAAATGTACAGCACAGGAACAGGCCCTTCGGCCCTCCAAGCCCGTGCCGACCATACTGCCCGACTAAACTACAATCTTCTACACTTCCTGGGTCCGTATCCCTCTATTCCCATCCTATTCATATATTTGTCAAGATGCCCCTTAAATGTCCCTATCGTCCCTGCTTCCACTACCTCCTCCGGTAGCGAGTTCCAGGTACCCACTACCCTCTGCGTAAAAAACTTGCCTCGTACATCTACTCTAAACCTTGCCCCTCTCACCTTAAACCTATGCCCCCTAGTAATTGACCCCTCTACCCTGGGGAAAAGCCTCTGACTATCCACTCTGTCTATGCCCCTCATAATTTTGTATACCTCTATCAGGTCGCCCCTCAACCTCCTTCGTTCCAGTGAGAACAAACCGAGTTTATTCAACCGCTCCTCATAGCTTATGCCCTCCATACCAGGCAACATTCTGGTAAATCTCTTCTGCACCCTCTCTAAAGCCTCCACATCTTTCTGGTAGTGTGGCGACCAGAATTGAACACTATACTCCAAGTGTGGCCTAACTAAGGTTCTATACAGCTCATGATTCACTTGATGGATGGGCGGTGTTTACGACTCACTGAAGTTTCTTGCGGTCCTGGGCCGAGCAGTTGCCATACCAGGCTGTGATGCAGCCTGATAGGATGCTTTCTATGGTGCACCTGTAAAAGTTGGTAAGAGTCAATGTGTTCTCCAGTGGCTAAGCCGGTTTATCATAGAATCATAAAATCATAGAATCATAGAATCCCTACAGAGCAGAAGGAGGCCATTTGGCCCACCAATTCTATGCTGGTTCTTTGAAACAACTATCCAATGAGCCCCTTGTCCTGCTCTATTCCCAACCTTGCACAATGTTCCTCTTCAATGTGTACCAATTCCCTTTTGAAAGCTATGACTGAGTCAGGCTGTACATTCCAGATCACAACAACTTGTTACATTGAAAACGATTTTTCCAATGTTGCCTCTGGTTCTTTTGGAAATTACCTTGTCCAATTATTAGTGCAAAGATGTGCAGGTTCGGTGGATTGGCCATGATAAATTGAATGTTTCCTGGGGTGTTTATTTGCTGTAACCTACTTTGATCCAAGTTTGAATAAAATGCGTTTGAAAGGACAGTGTGGATGGGGGAGTGGACATGGATAGAGTGCTCTTTTGAAGGATTGCTGCAGACTCAATGGGCCTCATGGCCTCATTCTATTCTGTAGGGATTCTATGATTCTCAATGATGATTCCTGGCTATTCATCCCTATTTATTGTATTTGACAATTATCATGTGTAGCATATGTTTTCAGAATCGCATGATTCTGGCAGTGAATCACTGGAGAAGTACCGTCCTTCCTTAAGTAATGATTAAATTACACAGCCTTAAAAACAAGGTTTGCACAATGCAAATGAAAGCTTTATGTAAACCAAAATGCAACTTAAAATTTCTATCTTTGCAATTGATACAGAAGAGATTTATTTTTCTGGGTCCGTTCCTTGGTTCAACTGGACATGGCAAAGATTAGAAATTGGGGCGTGTCACACCACAAACCTGTGAAGCAATATTTCTTACATTTAAGTCAGGAGAAGAAGAATTTATTTGGCTTCATTAAGGACTTGAGACTTTTCCCATTCCATTTCCTGCTGCGTTCTGCCTGGGTGAGGTCTAAATCCCAGGCATGGGAAAATGAAGACTTGTTCCCATATTTCAAAGGTTCACAAAAAATGTTCAGTGCGCAACAAATAAAATTGTCATTTGTGTTGGACACAACTTAACCTTTGGCAAACCAGTCTCTTCCAGTAGCATGGATCCTTCAGGGTCTAACAATTTGGGGTATGCCACAGGGGAAATTAAAGGTTCTATTAAAACCCTAAGGCCTTTTGCACATATGTGAGAAATATGAGAATGATTAGAGCGAGGGGAGGTCCGATCAAGGACAGTAGCGGGAGATTGTGTATTGAGTCTGAAGAGATAGGAGAGGTCTTGAACGAGTACTTTTCTTCAGGATTTGTGAATGAGAGGGGCCATATTGTTGGAGAGGACAGTGTGAAACAGATTGGTAAGCTCGAGGAGATACTTGTTAGGAAGGAAGATGTGTTGGGCATTTTGAAGAACTTGAGGATGGACAAGTCCCCCGGGCCTGACGGGATATATCCAAGGATTCTATGGGAAGCAAGAGATGAAATTGCAGAGCCGTTGGCAATGATCTTTTTGTCCTCACTGTCAACAGGGTGGTACCAGGGGATTGGAGAGTGGCGAGTGTCGTGCCCCTGTTCAGAAAAGGGACTAGGGATAACACTGGGAATTACAGGCCAGTTAGTCTTCGGTGGTAGGCAAAGTCATGGAAAGGGAACTGAGGGATAGGATTTCTGAGCATCTGGAAAGACACTGCTTGATTAAGGATAGTCAGCACGGATTTGTGAGGGGTAGGTCTTGCCTCACAAGTCTTATTGAATTCTTTGAGGAGGTGACCAAGCACGTGGATGAAGGTAAAGCAGTGGATGTAGTGTACATGGATTTTAGTCAGACATTTGATAAGGTTCCCCATGATAGGCTTATGCAGAAAGTAAGGAGGCATGGTATAGTGGGAAATTTGGCCAGTTGGATAACAAACTGGCTAACCGATAGAAGTCAGAGAGTGGTGGTGGATGGCAAATATTCAGCCTGGAGCCCAGTTACCAGTGGCGTACCACAGAGATCAGTTCTGGGTCCTCTGTTGTTTGTGATTTTCATTAATGACTTGCGTGAGAGAGTTGAAGGGTGGGTTAGTAAATTTGCAGACGATACGAAGATTGGTGGAGTTGTGGATAGTGAGGAGGGCTGTTGTTGGCTGCAAAGAGACATAGATACGATGCAGAGCTGGGCTGAGAAGTGGCAGATGGAGTTTAACCCTGAAAAGTGTGAGGTTGTCCATTTTGGAAGGACAAATATGAATGCGGAATACAGGGATAACGGTAGGGTTCTTGGCAATGTGGAGGAGCAGAGAGATCTTGGGGTCTATGTTCACACATCTTTGAAAGTTGCCACTCAAGTGGATAGAGCTGTGAAGAAGGCCTATGGTGTGCTAGCGTTCATTAACAGAGGGATTGAATTTAAGAGCCGTGAGGTGATGATGCAGCTGTACAAAACTTTGGTAAGGCCACATTTGGAGTACTGTGTGCCGTTCTGGTTGCCTCATTTTAGGAAGGATGTGGGTGCTTTGGAAAAGGTGCAGAGGAGATTTACCAGGATGTTACCTGGAATGGAGAGTAGGTCTTATGAGGAAAGGTTGAGGGTGCTAGGCCTTTTCTCATTAGAACGGAGAAGGATGAGGGGTGACTTGATAGAGGTTTATAAGATGATCAGGGGAATAGATAGAGTAGACAGTCAGAGACTTTTTCCCCGGGTGGAACAAACCATTACAAGGGGACATAAATTTAAGGTGAATGGTGGAAGATATAGGGAGAATGTCAGAGGTAGGTTCTTTACCCAGAGAGTAGTGGGGGCATGGAATGCACTGCCTGTGGAAGTAGTTGAGTCGGAAACATTAGGGACCTTGAAGCAGCTATTGGATAGGTACATGGATTACGGTTGAATGATGGGGTGTAGATTAATTTGTTCTTAATCTAGGACAAAGGTTCGGCACAACATCGAGGGCCGAAGGGCCTGTTCTTTGCTGTATTTTTCTATGTTCTATGTTCTATATTAGATTAACAAAATCGCCCTGTATTCTCTGTCTGGTAGATCGAATCAACCATTCTGAGATAATTATAGCTTCTGGGTCCCTTTCCAAAATAGTTTTTCACAATATTCTTCACTCTAATTACTGACTGTAATTATGTAGAGATATCAGAGATATTTTTGAGAGCACAGGTACAATATTTTGGTGTTCTATACAACAGCAATACTGCTGTCAATCTGTAATATATTCATTGATTGTATTCTTTAAATAATCAAATGCACTCAAAAGCCAAAACAACACTATCTCTCTGGTTTGCTTTTGGGTTACTTTATTTGAAATACTCTTTGGCACATCTACAAATGTGCCATGTCACTTATGAGTACAACATATAAATACTTACAATTAGTGTAGATGAGTTTGCTGACCCCAATGTAGCTTGCATTTCTTTCCAGAAATTCAATATTAATACGGCTATTAGAAAGATGGGGAAAAGCACAATAAAAAAAGCACTGCTCTCAAAAGGTACTATTAATATTGCAAGATGTAGCATTCAAAAGCAATATAAGGGCTCCTTCAGCCATGGAGTTTCCTTTGATCTCATTCCAAATGGACACACAAAGAAACAACAACTCAAGACAAAATGCTCGGTATGCATTTAAATACGTTTATATTGCATCTGAGCCTCAATGAGGCTTGTCCATAAGATGATCGTGTGTACTTCAGTTTGCTGATCGAGATAGTTCAATCAGTACTAATTTAACACCAGCTTCAACAAAACAAAAAATGACGCCAATGCACCCAGGACAGCTTCATTAACCCCCGAGTACAAAGTGAGGGGATGGATTTGTCCCATTTTAAGTTTTACTGCTGCTGTGTTAGTTCCTCTTTGGAACAGCGGGTAGATTTTGTCGCCTGGAAGCCAATTGCTGACATGGGTGTCTTGCCTGATGAGAAAGCAAGGACAGTTTTGAAGGATGACTGCATCACGATACCTTCCAGCCGATCTCACATTGACATGTAGGATCCTTTGCACTTTGTTATGTTCAGTCTGTACACATAGGCAAAGGATATCCTCTCTGTTGAGGTAGTTGAGGGTTTTTTCTGTGGGAGCTTGTACAGCAATGTGGGTGTCACGTGTTGTAGCCTGGCCCTTGGGAATGCCCTCAACGCCATAAAACGGATTGACCCCATGTCCCTGCAGCTTGCATTAATGCCAAAGATTATGAAATTCCCAGGCTTCCCATGAACCACGTCAGTACCCTGATGGGTACATGCCTGAACTGCACCCTTTTTGATATTACAGCGATTACCCCAGCGATTGGTTGAATTGAGTGTGGCCATCTCCCCATAGCTACAGAGAGAGGAGGGTGAACATTTGACTGTGGCTCGAAATCCTAAAGAAATGGGTGTCAGAATTACCCTATTGCCTCTTTGATAGAACTTGTTTTACTTGAACAACTCTTCTCATTAAGGTTCTCATATAATTTATGGAAGTGAGGTAACATCTGGCCTGGGCAATCCTCTTTAAATGTTGCCTCACTCTCCTTTACATGGGCAAGGTGCAGGTCATTCCAAACCAGCCACAGTGTCCAACATTTGATGTGAATCCGCGATTGGACAACATTTGCTAAATAATCCTCAGTGTGCTAAACATTACCCTGACAACCAATTTAATATTGTCAGTTGGGTTCGCAGTGTGGTGCATTTGTTTGTATTGGAAGCTATACACATGAATATACAGGGCCCTGTTCTTTGCAGACAGGAAGAACATGTTCCCACATTGTGCCTATTTCAGCTAAACAAAATAAATTATAGCCATTTGTTGATTCATTCGTCAGGGCAATGCTTTGACAAATCAGAGTCAATCTGTCTGGTTTAAATTGCAAACAATATTTGGCAGTAAACTGTCAGTCGCCATAAACCCGTACATTTTCCACGGAAATGCCTTTCCCAATCAGAGTCCATTTACCAACCAATCAGGACTCTCTTCTCATTCAGTATAAAGTTGCTGTTTCCGCTGGCATTGGTATTTCTGCGATTACCCTGATGACTGCAGGATGAAAAGCTTTGACAGCAATATTAAAATAGATCAACCCAAAGTTTAATGGCCATGGAAACAGACTGCAGTTAACAAGGGGGCCCAGAGTGGTCTTAAGAGGTGGGAATTGGAAACATATGGTACGGTTGGCTTTTCTAATGTGATATACAAAAACAAAATACTGCAGATGTTGGAAAACTGAAATAAAACAGAAAATGTATGTGGTAGTATGTATTGGGGGTCATGTGGGACTGGAAGTCCTAATGTCATTGGCTGACAGATCCCGGGTCCTGGTTGGCCGTTGACCTCATACTCCGCCCTGAAGGCGAAGTATAAGAAGCCGGTGCCTTCCCCCGCAGGCCAGTTTACTATCGGGCTGCTGGGGAACAGACACGCTTAATAAAGCCTCATCGACTTCACTCTGTTTGTCTCACGGAGTCTTTGTGCGCCACAATTTATTAAGCGTGTCTAAAAAGGACTATGGAGCTCAGGATCATTCCAGAATGCCTGAGGATCAGCCCCCACGCAGTGAACGCGGCAGCAGCCTTCAAACACTGGCAGACTTGCTTTGAGGCCTACATCACATCGACCACCGGCCGAGTCTCAGATGAACAAAAACTGCAGGTCCTGCACTCGAGGGTGAGCACGGAGATTTTCACCCTCATTGAAGACACCCGCGATTTCCAGACGGCGTTCGCAGCACTGAGAAGTCTCTACGTTCGCCCAGTTAACCAAATCTACGCTCGCTACCAGCTCGCGACGAGACGGCAAGCTCCCGGAGAATCGATGGACGAGTTCTACGCCGCGCTGCTGATTTTGGGAAGAGCCTGCAGCTGCCCGTCGGTGAATGCAAACGAACACACGGACATGTTAATGCGCGATGCTTTTGTTGCAGGTATACAATCCTCCCAAATCCGCCAAAGACTTCTAGAAAAAGAGTCACTAGGACTCTCAGAGGCACGGGCCCTGGCAGCCTCGCTGGACGTAGCCGCGCGTAATACCCGCGCCTACGGCCCCGACCGCGCGGCAGGCCATTGGGCCCCGTACGTACCCGCCGCGGCAAACCCCCTACCCCCCCCCCCCCCCCCGGACACCCCACAGGCTTGCGCAGTCCAAACGCCGAGTCGCACCGGGGGCGCCCGCTGTTATTTCTGCGGCCAGGCGAAGCACCCCCGACAACGCTGTCCGGCCCGCGCAGCCATCTGCAAATGCTGCGGGAAAAAGGGCCACTATGCGGTGGTGTGCCGGTCCCGCGTGGTCGCTGCCGTCCCGGGAGAACAGGGAGCCCTACAGGCAGTCTATGCCTCCCAACCCCCCCAGCACGCCATGTGCGACCCCCAGGCGCCGCCATTTTGGGTCCCGACCACCGCGGCCCCGGGAGAACTGGGAGCCCTGCACGCCGCCTACGCCCCCCAACCCCCCTCCCCGCAGCCCATGTATGACCCGCCGCCGGCGCTCCCGATTTGGGTGCCAGCCAACACTCTCCACCGAGAGGAAGGGGTTTTCCGTATCCCGAACGCCACCCTCACCCCCGTCCCGCGCCCCACGCCTGACCCGCCGGCGCCACCTACCTTGACCCCGACCACCACTGTCCCCGGCGAGGGAGCTCCGCGCGGTGCCAGCGCTCGCGGCCCCACGACTGACCCGCCGACCTGGGCCCTCGCCCCCGTCCCGCGCCCCACGCCTGACCCGCCGGAGCCGCCGACCTGGGCCCTCGCCCCCGTCCCGCGCCCCACGCCTGACCCGCCGGAGCCGCCGACCTGGGCCCTCGCCCCCGTCCCGCGCCCCACGCCTGACCCGCCGGAGCCGCCGACCTGGGCCCTCGCCCCCGTCCCGCGCCCCACGCCTGACCCGCCGGAGCCGCCGACCTGGGCCCTCGCCCCCGTCCCGCGCCCCACGCCTGACCCGCCGGAGCCGCCGACCTGGGCCCTCGCCCCCGTCCCGCGCCCCACGCCTGACCCGCCGGAGCCGCCGACCTGGTCCCTCGCCCCCGTCCCGCGCCCCACGCCTGACCCGCCGGCAATACAACTCACCTGGACCCCGACCTCCGTCCCCGGCGAGGGACCTCCTCACTGTCCCAGCGCTCGCACTACTGACCTGCCGGTCCCCAGCGAGGGAGCTCCGCGCGGTCCTAGCGCCCGCGGCCCTGGCGCTCGCACCAAAGGAACTCCGCGCGGTCCTAGCGCCCGCGGCCCGGGAACTCCGCGCGGTCCTAGCGCCCCCCAGACCCCCCAGCACTCAATGTGCGACCCGCAGACGCCGCCATTTTGGGTCCCGACCACCACGAGGGGAGGAGGGGCCCCGCCATCTTGGACCGCCCCCGACCTGTACGACGCATGGGGCGGCCATTTTGTCCACCCCCGACGCCATCTTGTGACCCCTCATCTACGGGCGAGGTATGGGGGCGGCCATTTTGTCCACCCCCGACGCCATCTTGTGACCCCTCATCTACGGGCGAGGTATGGGGGCGGCCATTTTATCCATCCCCGACGTCCTCTTGGACGGCAACAACGGACCCCACCCCACTACTACAACCACGGCTCGCTTCGGTTACGCTCGATCAGGCTCGGCCCCGGACTCTCCAGACGACGACGACAACGGTCCTAATTAACGGCCACGAGACGCCATGCCTAGTCGACTCCGGGAGCACGGAAAGTTTTATACATCCCGACACGGTAAGACGCTGTTCCTTAACTACCTACCCCAGCGCACAAAAGATTTGCCTAGCCGCAGGATCCCACTCCGTACAGATCCAGGGATTCTGCATAGTTACCCTAACGGTACAGGGGAGGGAATTCAAAAACTACAAACTTAACGTCCTTCCCCAACTCTGTGCCCCCACCTTGCTGGGCTTAGATTTTCAATGTAACCTACAGAGCCTTACGTTTAAATTCGGCGGCCCCATACCCCCACTCACTATCTGCGGCCTCGCCACCCTCAAGGTGCAACCCCCGTCCTTGTTTGCGAACCTCACCCCGGATTGCAAACCCGTCGCCACTAGGAGCAGACGGTACAGCGCCCAGGACCGGACCTTCATTCGCTCCGAAGTCCAGCGGCTACTAAAGGAGGGCATAATCCAGGCCAGCAATAGTCCCTGGAGAGCGCAGGTGGTAGTAGTGAAGACAGGGGAGAAACAAAGGATGGTCATTGACTATAGCCAGACCATCAACAGGTACACACAACTAGACGCGTACCCTCTCCCCCGCATATCCGACATGGTCAATCGGATTGCCCAGTATAAAGTCTTCTCCACCGTGGACCTCAAGTCCGCCTACCATCAGCTCCCCATCCGCCCAAGTGACCGCAAGTACACAGCCTCCGAGGCAGACGGGCGATTATACCACTTCTTAAGGGTCCCTTTTGGCGTCACAAACGGCGTCTCGGTCTTCCAACGGGAAATGGACCGAATGGTTGATCAACATGGGTTACGGGCCACGTTCCCGTACCTCGACAATGTAACCATCTGCGGCCACGATCAGCAGGACCACGACGCCAACCTCCAAAAATTCCTCCAGACTGCCAAAGCCTTGAACCTCACGTACAATGAGGACAAGTGCGTTTTTAGCACCGATCGGCTAGCCATTCTGGGCTACATAGTGCGCAATGGGATAATAGGCCCCGACCCCGAACGCATGCGCGCACTCATGGAATTTCCCCTCCCGCACTGCCCAAAAGCCCTGAAACGCTGCCTGGGGTTCTTTTCATACTACGCCCAGTGGGTCCCCCAGTACGCAGACAAGGCCCGCCCCCTAATACAGACCACGGCTTTCCCGCTGTCGACAGAGGCTTGCCAGGCTTTCAGCCGCATCAAAGCGGACATCGCAAAGGCCACGATGCGCGCCATCGACGAGTCCCTCCCCTTCCAGGTCGAGAGCGACGCCTCTGACGTAGCTCTCGCGGCTACCCTTAACCAAGCGGGCAGACCCGTGGCCTTTTTCTCCCGAACCCTCCACGCCTCAGAAATCCGCCACTCCTCAGTGGAAAAGGAAGCCCAAGCCATAGTGGAGGCTGTGCGACATTGGAGGCATTACCTGGCCGGCAGGAGATTCACTCTCCTCACTGACCAACGGTCGGTTGCCTTCATGTTCGATAATGCACAGCGGGGCAAGATCAAGAACGACAAGATCTTGCGGTGGAGGATCGAACTCTCCACCTTCAACTATGAGATCTTGTACCGGCCCGGAAAGCTGAACGAGCCGTCTGATGCCCTATCCCGCGGGACATGTGCCAACGCACAAATTGACCGCCTCCAAGCCCTCCACGAGGACCTCTGCCACCCGGGGGTCACTCGGTTTTACCACTTCATCAAGTCCCGCAATCTCCCCTACTCCTTAGAGGAGGTCCGTACAGTCACAAGAGACTGCCACATCTGCGCAGAATGCAAACCGCATTTTTTCAGGCCAGATGGAGCGCACCTGATTAAGGCTTCCCGTCCCTTTGAACGCCTCAGTCTCGATTTCAAAGGGCCCCTCCCCTCCACCGACCGCAACGCGTATTTCCTTAATGTAGTGGACGAATACTCCCGCTTCCCTTTTGCCATTCCCTGCTCCGACATGACCGCGGCCACAGTCATTAAAGCCCTGAACAGCATATTCACACTGTTCGGTTACCCCGCATACGTCCACAGCGACAGGGGGTCCTCTTTCATGAGTGACGAGCTGCGCCAGTTCCTGCTCGGCAAGGGTATAGCTTCAAGCAGGACGACCAGCTACAACCCCCGGGGGAACGGGCAAGTAGAAAGGGAGAACGGCACGGTCTGGAAGGCCGTCCTACTGGCCCTACAGTCCAGGGATCTCCCAGTTTCACGGTGGCAGGAGGTCCTCCCGGACGCTCTCCATTCCATCCGGTCGCTATTCTGTACAAGCACTAATCAAACGCCTCACGAGCGTCTCCTTGTCTTCCCTAGGAGGTCCTCCTCTGGAACGTCGCTGCCGACGTGGCTGGCGGCCCCAGGACCCATCCTGCTCCGAAAGCACGTGCGGGCACATAAGGCGGACCCTCCTCCACGCAAACCCCCAGTACGCCTACGTGGAGTACCCCGACGGCCGACAGGACACGGTCTCCCTGCGGGATCTGGCGCCCGCCGGCACCACGCACACCCCCCCGGCACCATCAACCCAACCGCCCCCCTTCCTGCCACCGCCGCACCCCGCGACCGCCCCCTTCCCAGGAGGATCAGTCCCCCTCCCCTTTGCACCGACAGCTGAAACCGTGCGGTTCCCGGAGGCGACAACGCTGGTACAAGCACTACCACCACCGCCGGGGCCGAGGCGATCGACACGGACGACCAGACCGCCCGACCGACTCGTGGCGTCGATGTAAAACAAAGATGGACTGTCCAATGAACATTTTGTTTTCCTATATCCTCTGTAAATAGTTGTAACAGGACGATACTGTCCAATACGGTCCTACCATGTAACTGTTCTCTCCTCCCAGGACCAGTACTGTAAACCCTTACCACCATACGAAGCATCACCCCGCCGGGTTCATTTTTGACAAGGGGTGAATGTGGTAGTATGTATTGGGGGTCATGTGGGACTGGAAGCCCTAATGTCATTGGCTGACAGATCCCGGGTCCTGGTTGGCCGTTGACCTCATACTCCGCCCTGAAGGCGAAGTATAAGAAGCCGGTGCCTTCCCCCGCAGGCCAGTTTACTATCGGGCTGCTGGGGAACAGACACGCTTAATAAAGCCTCATCGACTTCACTCTGTTTGTCTCACGGAGTCTTTGTGCGCCACAATGTAGTAAATACTCAATAGGTCTGTGAAAAGAGAAACAGGGTTAATGGCTAGAATTTAGCAGCGGAACAAGTGGGATCCTCTGGTGTCGGCAACATGCACGGAGATTTCAGTGGTTCATCAGTGCTGAGGGGAACCTATCACAGGCGAGACTGGAAAATTCCAGCCAATTTTTCAGGTCAATGGACTTGCATCAGAATGGGAAAAAGTTAGAAATGCAATAGGTTTTGAGCAATGAAAGCGGGCAGTAGGGTGAGAGAAAACACAAAAGGGAAGTTCTGTAATAAGATGGGACACGAGGGAGATTAAACGGGAAGATAGGTGGTGGTGAAAGGCCAAGGGGAGTGATACTGGGACAAGTAAAGAATCCAAAGATGTGTCTCAAGGTGGTGCTAATAGCAGTGTGATGACTAGCTGCTTTCTAGCAAAAACATTAAAACCAAAACTTGCAAAGAAAAAGAAACACATTTGGAGGCAGAGATTGCAGTCTGAAAACGTTGAACTCACTGTTGAGGCCAGGAGGCTGTTGGGTGCCTTTCAGAAGATGAGGTGACGTTTCTCAAGCATATATTAAGCTTTATTGCGACCCTGCGGGAGGCTGAGAGAGGTCAACAGGTGAGAGGTCAGCAGGAGAGAGGTCAGCAGGTGAGAGGTCAGCAGGTGAGAGGTCAGCAGGAGAGAGGTCAGCAGGAGAGAGGTCAGCAGGAAAGAGGTCAGCAGGTGAAAGGTCAGCAGGTGAAAGGTCAGCAGGTGAGAGGTCAGCAGGTGAGAGGTCAGCAGGTGAGCAAGATTGAGAACTAGATAACAGGCAGCCGGAAGTTGAGGTTTATCTTTGCTGAGAATGGAGAGTTTGCTCAAAGTGGTGAGCCAACCTGCTAATCCAATGTTGAGGCTGGGCCCTCTCAGAGATCCGGAAAAGCCCGGGTCACTTTCAACCTTTGAGGCCCCCGGCAGTAATAAAAAGATGAAGATACATAAAAACAAAATAGAATACCAAAAAAAGTGAGACATGATTTTTTTTTTATTGAACAAATGCTTCTAGTCTTTTTTTGTGCAAATCCACTAACTATTGAAGAAAAATCTAGCTTTTGTGCAATGCCACAGTTGATATGAAGCAAGGCTAGACCATTCAAACGCTCCTGTCCCATTGCTGAATGGTGATAGTTCTTTACCTGCTTCAACACATTGAAAGTGCGTCCACCTGAAGCCACTGATACAGGTAAACTGACAAAATACACCACGTAATTGTGATATTAGGAAACAGCCCAGACAGTCAAAGCTTGAGTATTTCTTGAAGCAATAACTTTGGTTTTCAGTCCAGAGAAGAGTGTTTTCATTCTTAGGACTTTATATTAAAAAATTATCCATTATCATACAATCATAGAATCTCTACAGTGCATAAGGAGGCCATTCAGCCCATTGAGAGCACCCTACTTAAGCCCATGCCTCCACCCTATCCCAGTAACCTCGCCTAACTTTTAGACTCTAAGGGGCAATTTATCATGGCCAATCACCTAACGTGCACATCTTTGGACTATGGGAGGAAACCGGAGCACCCAGAGGAAACTCACGCACACACGGGGAGAAAGTGAAAACTCCACACAGACAGTGACCCGAGACAGGAATTGAACCCGGATCCCTGGAGCTGTGAGGAGCAGCGCTAACCAGTGTGCCACCATCATAAAGAGTTACAGTTAACGAATAGGTCGAAAACTTTGACCGTGCACTAGCTCCTGCTGCCTTAAGTACAAGTAACTGCATCCTCCTTCACCCGCCTGGCAGTCAGGCTGCACAGATGTTACCTGATGTACAATATGGATCGGCAAAACATACTTTCTTTTCCTATATACGCGTAAAAACAAGTTGCAAAACTTATCAAATGTCAAAAAATTAACAAGTGTCTTAGGTTGAGGCCCCCTTTGAGCTCGAGGCCCAGGCTAAATGGCCCTCGTGGCTCCTCTCTGATTGGCCCTGGGTGAAGCAGAGTAGAAAGAGCTATGCCTGAAATAGGATGACCCTACACATAAGGTCAACAAAGAGGGGGGTTCATATTTTAACAAGAATGTTTATTTTTCAGAATACAGTTATTTGCCATAACAATCGTGACTTTTATTTCTACACAGGAGAGCCCAGGGAAAATCTAAATCAACCGTGCTGGTGAAAGATTGTCACAAAAATGATCAAATTCTGCTGACTTCGGAATGTCAATTGCACTGACGTCAGTATAATTCTCGTTCGTCAGCTCTTGCATGCATCTGCTTGTGGAAGTAATTAAATTGAATCACTGTAGTTAATTGTTCCTTCAGTAATTTAATATTAAATCAAAAAGTCTATTCATCGCCTGGTAGGTTGCAGTGGAAGGTAATGGACTGTGTTTAGGATAAAAAGAACGGAGTCACAGGAATTACAAGGATCAGGGAATTGCCGCAGCACCGACGGAGCAATGGAAAATGATAAAATTAGAATCTAACGCGCGGTGGTTAGCAGGCAACTAAATAATTTCCCCAGGGACATGTCAGTGACTGCATTCCTCCTGTATAAAAGTTTTACTAGGTTTAAGGCACTCAGCCTTTGCTGGTGCTTTCACACAGGGCCCTGAAAATAGCATTTAAATCCAAAATCTTTATACTTTTCTCTTTATTTCAGATGCTGTTCCCTGGCAGGAGTTTCACTAAAAATACGGGCAGCACGGTGGCCTTGTGGATAGCACAATTGCTTCACAGCTCCAGGGTCCCGGGTTCGATTCCGGCTTGGGTCACTGTCTGTGCGGAGTCTGCACGTCCTCCCCGTGTGTGCGTGGGTTTCCTCCGGGTGCTCCGGTTTCCTCCCACAGTCCAAAGATGTGCAGGTTAGGTGGATTGGCCATGATAAATTGCCCTTAGTGTCCAAAATTGCCCTTAGTGTTGGGTGGGGTTACTGGGTTATGGGGATAGGGTGGCGGTGTTGACCTTGGGTAGGGCGCTCTTTCCAAGAGCCGGTGCAGACTCGATGGGCCGAATGGCCTCCTTCTGCACTGTAAATTCTATGATAATCTATGATAATCTATATTGTAAAATGATTGATTATTCTGTTCACTGTAGGTTTGGCTCCCGACCATTTTTAAAAGCTATCAATATGAGTTTTAAAAAAATATATTCACTACATACACAATGCTACAACCCAATATCTGTTGAAAGGAATAGATTCTTATATCTTGGTTCCTTTCGATAGCGCTGATTCTAAATTTGTAGGCTTTTATTCTGGAAGTTGAAGCATTAAATGTTTAAATGCAGTTTGCTCTTGTGTTAGTTTCTGAGCTGTGTTTTGACGACACTCATCACTTCTCCCAGTTCTCTTGCTGACTGCTGTTATGTTCCTTGCCTTGTTCTCCAAGATAGCCAGATGTGTAGTGTTGATGAAGAATATAAAACTAAGATGTTTAAATCAAAACTAATTTATTTTACACTACTTAACTTGGTTAGGTTCACACACTTTACTGAGTAACAGATTTGAAACTATTAATACTGAATCTGTAGTACAGTAATCAATATTCTCTCTAACTATTAAACTACACTCTAACTAGACTTTGTGCTATGTCTCTGCAATGAATTCTCATCATGTTTGTGGTGTTGGGTGTTCTGACACACAGATGAGCCAACACAGTTGCATATGGTACAACGCTTCTTTATTTAAACTCACTATTTACAACTTGGTCTTTGCACTCTGCACGTGGGGGGCTCCCTGCTTGTGGTGTTTCAACAGCTCTTTCTTGTTTCCTTCTCCCCAGACCTACTGACCTCCAGGTGTCGTGCTCGTGCTTTTTATGTGGTTGGTGTTCTTGTCTGTGATTGGTTGTGGTGTTGTGTACTCTGATTTGCCTGTTAGTGTGTCCATCATGATGTGTGTGTTTGAATATCATGACAATGTTCTCCCAGAATTCCTAGAGATGCTGCCTTATATTGTTGCTAACTTTTGCCTTAGTTTAATTGCTCTGTTTTATCACCTTTGCTCTTGAGTCGCCAGGTATCTTTATGATACCGCCACGTGGTTCAAGTCCGAGTAATGATCAATAATCCAATACACCGATTAGTAAGATTTAAATCAAAGCACATTTATTATACACAGTAATCACTACTCATGCATAAATTCTACATCTAAGCTACTTCTACGACTAACAGGCCAATACTTAACTTGGAACTGGCCCACCAGGTCAGGGAAACGAATGGCCTTTCATTCGGGTTCTGAGCCTGCGGGATTCGAAGTTGGTACAGATTGGTAGCTAGGAGCGCCTGTCTCGTAGCGAGCGTTGAAGTAAGACTTACTCTATTTCAGTGATGGCTGGACCGGTCACTGTCACGGGTTGGTTCGTGTTGCTGAGTGACCCGGTCAAGAAGAGAAGCAGAGAGGGATTTGAACTTGGGCTTAATTCTTATAGTCCCCAGGGGCTTCCCGCATTTCGGGGCGGACCCTGTACCTGGTCCCAAGTGATTGGACTTTGTCCCAATCACTTGGTTCGATTTTCTCCAATGCTGGAGCGGTTCCCTGATCGATGGGCGGTCCTGAGGTGGTCGTTCACCTCCCATTGTGTAGGCTTCTGCTGGCGCCAAAGAGTCTGGTTTGGCTTTATGTGTCTAAATGTTGCTTATTGTTCCCGGGGATCGCTCATTAATATGCAGATGGCTGGTGTTTTGTTATGCCGATGGTTGCTGGTATCGATTTTGTCTGGCCTTTCCAGAGGTAAATACACACTCAACCTGCAGCTGCTCATTTGTGCCCTGTTGGCTGACTTTCCCATCAGCCTTTGCCATTCGCCATTTTAAATCGGGCGTTAGCCATTTTAACTGGCTACAATATACAATGAATTAGTAACGCCATCTAGTGTTTGATTTACATACAGTTTCTGATGTTAACCCTTTGTACTATACATCATTACAACTGCTGCATTTGGAGTTATAATGAAAAAAACGGGAAGCAGGGACATTTATTTGTGGGGGGGAGGGGTGTCTGCAGGGGGAGGAGAGTCACTCACACGTCACAATTTTCACGTGGAAGCTCATTAAAGGACAACAAGTGCACGTGTAATAACGCCTCGGGTGTTAGATACGGATCTGCCAGTCCTCAGGGAAGTGTATTTTTGCATTGTGTTTGGATAAATTGAAGGGGAACAACCTTTGCTACCTCCAATTTCCTGAACAAACTGTTTAGAATTATACCGCTTCCTCCAGGTTGGCCTGCAGGCACACAGGAAGCTCAGGTTACTACAGGATTAATCATTTCTGCTGTGTTCCTTCCCAGCCATCACTGAAGTCATTTTCCAGACACTTTAAACAAGTATTTTGCACAGCCAATAATGGGGGCCTCTGATTCAGATACACCAGGATTGTTTTGCATTCTGCACTTGTACAGGTGATTATTGGAGGTGCACTGGACAGATGGTATTGCACCTTAGAAACTCCACCAAGATACTATTCCCCAAAGAAGGAGTTTGTCCATATTCCTTCTTGCATCCAATGTCCTTTATTAGCCCCAGTTTTGATGCATTCTTTGTGGGCTCACCATAGGACAGGGGGAGGCCATTCAGCCCTTGGAGCCTATTCTGCCTTTTAGTGATATCGTGGCTAATCTGCAGCCTAACTCTATATGCCCACGTTTTCTACCTATTCTGTAATACATTTGAACCATAGAACGGTTACGGTGCAGAAAGAGGGTATTCAGCCATCGTGTCTGTGCCGGCCAGACAAGGGGAAAAAGAACCTAGCCGCTCATTTAATCCCACTTTCCAGCACCTGACCCGTAGCCTTGCAGGTTCCAGCTCTGTAGATGCAGATCCAGGTACTTTTTCCCCCAGGTGGGTTTCCTCCGGGTGCTCCGGTTTCCTCCCACAGTCCAAAGATGTTCAGGTTAGGTGGATTGGCCATGATAAATTGTCCCTTTGTGTCCAAAGATGTGCAGCTTAGGTGGGGTTACGGGGATAGGGTGGGGGGGTGGGGGTGGGGGGTGGGGGGGGGGGGTCCTTAGGTAGAGTGCTCTTTCAGAGGGGTGATGCAGACTACATGGGTCGAATGGCCTCCTTCTGCACTGTAAGAATTCTGTGGTTCTAAAGTTGTCATTTTTATAATGTAGTTCTCTAGGACCTGCTCCAGGTGGTAAAGTCGGAGGGGTTTGCCCAATAAATGTGTAAGGAACTTACAGCTGAAGAGTTTTCAATTTAATTTCCAACTTGTGCCCAATACGAGTGAGATAAAGTGTGAGCAGCCACACTGCCTGCCTTACAGGAGGTCTGAATCACTTTCATTTGAATGTAGCCAACAAGCATGTGTCAAACGGTGCAGTTTGTTTATTGTGGGAGTGTGAAGGAGAAGATGAACTGGGTGAACTGGCTCTGTGCTCCTGCCCCAGGACGGGCAAGGAGAGGGATGTGTGGGTTGGCAGCGGATTGAAATGTCTTTGTGTAGCTCGGAGGAACTCCACAAAAAATAGAAGAAAGTTTTGGACCATTTTTTCAGACCAGCTTCCAGTTGTCTGTCTCAACATTGCTAGTTCGGCTCCTTGCTGTCGCATTAAATAAGTGGCTGACTGTTTCTAACACAAACGCAGATGACTATTGCACATTGGATGCTGTGGGTGAAGAAGAGGACGACACGCTCCCGGACGCGCAGGTCTCGACACCGGTGCCCACACCACAGCCTGGACTGACGCGATCTCAGCCCCCGACAGACTTGATCTTTAAGTCCACTTCACCCCCGCTGGACTCTTTGTTTTAAACAGGGGGTGAATGTGGTAAACCACTGTAATGTATAATATGTGTATTGTGGTAAATGGCCACTGTATTATAGGTAATGTGGTAAACCACTGCCCGATGGCTCCGCCTCCCCTCGGGCCGGTATAAAGGTGGCTGGTCTCCACCTCTGATCCAGTTCGGGTCAGAGGCCAGGAGGCTTTCTGTTTAGTATTTTAAAGCCTCAGTTACGTTCACCACACGTTGTGTGTTCATTGATGGCATATCATGGTAAAAATGCCCCCCCCCCCACCGGGCGTACTTTGTTGCGCGGCCGGCCCCTGAACCCCCACGCCATGTTGTTTAGGGGCCGGCACGCTGAGGAAGTCCCCCGCGCATGCACGGGTTGGCGCGGCGCCCATTTGGCGCCGAAGAGGGAGGCTGGAGCGCCGTGAACCGCTCCAGCGACGTGCTGGCCCCCTGTGGGGGACAGAATCGGTCGTCCCCGCGCCCGTTTCGCGCCATTTTACTCCTCAGGGAAACAATGGATTGTAGCCAAATTGCTTGCAAGGCTGAAATTATCTCATTACTGTGCCCTTTCTGTGGTTCTAGCCTTTGGAACCATTTCACGATTACATTTCTAGCCTCACTGCTCAGACTGCTGGGTTAATGCTAACCAGAAAGAATTCCAGTAGCTACCGGCTGACCAAACAGCTGGGTACCATCTCTCAACTCCTCAAAGCCCCCTCAAAGTCTATGATCAGTGCCTGCCAAGTGGTCTAAACACAGAAACCTTACTGTGCTGGAAAATCATGTGTTTCAAGCATTTTTGTGTTGCTTTTTCCATAAAACATATGGAATAAACTTCGCCATGAAGGAAACAACCTTTGGGCTTTGACTTATTGGACTGTGGAAATCACATGAACTAATATTCATTTCTTTGGTTCTTTTACTGTTGTTGATCTTCTTTTCTATCCCCCCCTCACTGTGTTGTGTGTGTGTGAGGTTGTGAGTGCTATCGTGCCCCCCCACCCTCTCGCCGCGTGGATTTGAATGTGAATAAACTAATCTTCTGAGTTAGTCATAACACAAGTTTGCTGTGGGTTATTGTTAAATTGGATCAGACAAACTGAGGGTTTGGGTAAATGTACCAGGGTCTACTTGAAGAATAATTCAAAAGTACCTCCGCTTACGGACAAATAACAAGAGAATAAAGAGGCTCAGGTTCTCTCTCTCTGCCCAGAAGGTATAACATATTCTACAGATCTGTTGAAGATTTTGCAATATGACCCAGGTGTGACGTAGATTTTGCACTACTGTACCAGAATTAAGGGGAACTATTGACCAAAATATTTCAAACCTTTTTTTTTCAATTTAGAGTATTCAATTCATTTTTTCCAATTGAGGGGCAATTTAGCATGGCCAATCCACCTACCCTGCACATCTTTGGGTTGTGAGGGCGAAACCCACGCAAACACGGGGAGAATGTGCAAACTCCACACGGACAGTGACCCAGAGCCGGGATTGAACCTGGGACCTTGGCGCCGTGAAGCTGCAGAGCTAATCCACTGCACCACCGTGCGGCCCTATTTCAAACCTAATCAACACATAGCATTTATTCCCTGAGAGTTTTTCAAAACAGCAACATTTGACACCAACTTGTTTTTGGGAGACAGACTGCCTTTGCAGCTGGGGGTGGTTATAGCTGCAACTGTGTACGAGCTGTACCTCTCTTCCTCCTCTTCCACTGTACACAGTTACCCTGCTAAGGATATAGGGGGCGATTCTGCGATATTGAGGCCAAGTGTTCGCGCCGTCGTGAACACCGTCGCGTTTCACGATGGCACAAACAGGACCCAACCTATTCTGGCCCCCACAGGGGGCCAGCACGGACCGCTCCAGCGTCCTTATGCGGCGCCATCCTGCGCATGCGCGGGGAACGTCTTACGCACGCCGGCCTCTCACTAACATGGAGCCGGTGTTCTGGGGCCGCGCGCAGAAGGAGGTAGGCCCGGGGGGGGAGAGGCCGGCTCGCCGATCGGTGGGCCCCGATCGCGGGCCAGACCCCATCGGAGGTCACCCCGGTGAAGGAGCCCCCCCGCTTCCACAGGGGGCCCCCCTCAGCGTTCCGCCGGCAGAGACCAGGGGTGGACAGCGCCGGCGGGAACCTTTTGTGACGTAGCAGCTGCTCGGCCCATCCGGCCGGAGAATCGGCACTCGCCGGTTCTCCGAGCGGCCCGGTGCGAATCGCGCGCCGCTGGTTTCCGGGGGTGTGTGGGAGAATCGCGTGCGGGGGTCGGGGCGGCGTGGCGCGATTCGCGCGGCGCCCCGACGACTCTCCCACCTGGCGTGGGGGGGGGAGGGGGGAGAATAGCTCCCATACTGTTTCCTTCCTTTGATGTTACCGTATCAAGATAACCCCGTGGACCAGGCATTTAGCACATAGCTGCATATTGTACTCTTCGCTATCCACTTTGAACTCACTTCTTCCACAGTTTTAATACCTATTTCTATTTACCGTTGTTCATCCCCTCGTCACTTTGATAAACACTTGTTTTCCTGCTGCTATGCTAATTCCTATATCAAACATCCCTTTCAAACAGATGCAGTCCTATCAATCCCAGTCTTCACTTCATTTTAAGCAAATGTTATTTTTAAATCTTTATTTTATTTGATTCTTGAATCTTTCTTTTACTCCAATATATTGACAGTATATTACACATGAGTCTGAATGGAAGTGCAGTGCAATTATTCTAAAACTCTAGTGTCAGCATGATAGGACGGGTGAATAGGGTAGTTAAGAAGGCATACGGGACACTGGCCTTATCAGTCATAGCATAGGTTTTAAGAGCAGGGAGGTTATGTTGGAGATGCACAGGACTTCGGTTAGGCCACAGCTGGAGTACTGTGTTCAGCTCTGGTTGTCATGATATCCACATTAACATATCATGGTGCAATCACACACACACTGATGGACAGGTAGACGGACCAATCAACACACACGCAACATCACAGCCAATCACCAGTGAGAGCCACGCACTATAAAACAGGGAACACCACAGTTCCCGCTCATTCTACCAGGAGATAGCTCAGAGCACAGAGCTCACAGCGCGCCACTCAGACATACACCATGTGCTGAGTGCCCCTCTAAGATAGTGCTAGGGCTGGGTCCACAGGTTAGCTGGTGAAGTACGAACCACAGCCAGAAGTTAACAGTTGTTATTGTACAGAATAATAAAACAGAGTTGTACCATCTACAACCGTGTTGGTTCGTTTGTGTATCGGAACACCCAACACGACACTGGTCACTGAACTATAGGAAGGATGTGATTGCACTGGAGGGGGCGCATAGGCGATCCACCAGGATGTTGCCTGGGATGGAGCATTTTAGCTAAGAAAAGGCTGGACAAATTCAGGCTGTTTTCTTCAGAGCAGAGAAGGCTGAGGGGAGACCTGATTGAGGTGTGTAAGATTATGAGAGACATGGACAGGATAGGAAGCAGCTGTTCCCCTTCGTTGAAGAGTCAATAACAAGGGGGCATAATTTTAAGATGAAAAGTGTGAGGTTTAGAGGGGATTTGAGGAAAATAAATTTCACCCAGAGGGTGGTGGGAATCTGGAATGCACGGCCTGGGATGGTAGTTGAGACAGGAAACCTCAGAATCTTTAAAAAGTGCCATGACATTCAAGGTTATGGGCCAAGTGCTGGCAAGTGACATGAGTGTAGATTTGGAGTAGTTTTTATGTTGGTGCAGGTTTGATGGGTGGTTAGGCCTCTTCTGTATTGTATGATTCTTTAAGGACTATAATCGTCTGCAAAACAAACTGTAACTTACATTGGTTAAAAAATGAAAGGGTATTCTTATGCTGTTGATGCGTCAGTGCAAAGAACCAGTGAAATACAAAAGAAAACATGGTAATGCATTTTTATTATTGCCTTTTCTGATGTCAAACCTGTAATAGGCGAGGGAATATGGAGAGAGGAAGCTGGAAATATTATTGCAAAGCCTACACCAGTGGGAAATGGGGGAGGCTCTGCAACAGTGATTAGACAATCCAATACCCAGTTGTTAAGCAATGCACGGCCAGCAGCTGAACCCCACAGAAATGTATCATTTGCTCAGAAAGTGAAACTGAAGTACACGCCATCTCTGGGGTGTGATTGCAAAGGTTGATCAGCTTGCTAATGGGTTAACTCCCCAGTGACGGCAGTGGACAAATCCAATGAGCATAAAATGTTTGTGCCTTGATGCGTGTAACATGAACAGGGCGAAGCAATAAAACAAACCTACAAGAGTGTCCGTGAAAAGGAATTAAATCACAGTTTACTGGTCTGAAATGTTTTCCACATCTGATGCACTCAGTGGAGTTTGGCACTTGGGCTGGCGTTCACAACTGGTGACCTTCTAATGCACCCCCCACCAGAGGCAGCGAAGTCAGCATGTCACCAGGTGCCTTCTGGAATTTCCATTGCATTTACTGGATCAGTCTTTTGTTTTTTGACCACAAAGGGTGGCATTGACGCAAGCATCATTGTTTTCCAATCCAATCAGCAGAAACATGATACCAAACTCAACAAGTTTAAAGAACAAAAAAAAACTGGACGAACAATTGGGAGCTAAGCAAAGACCTGTGTGTGATCAGTGTGAACTGATTCATCAGGGTTCTTACCAGAGAACATGGCATGAAATTTGCCGACTACGTGGGAGGCAGCAATTATGGACAGACCCATCACAAGAAGAGAATCACAACAACTTCTCGGAATGGTGATTACGTTCCACATCTGATTAGCACCGTCTCTAAGAACTTTGGAGGTGATCCTCTGTGGAGGTTTCCACATTTGACAGCTGCAACGTTGGTAGAAGTCATGGGAATACAAGAAACAAAGCATTAACTGTTGTTTGTCCTGGATTGATGCAGCTCTTCGTGAGAACCCTGGCAAAATTTCAACTGCCTTCCCTGTTAAATAGGACATTTAGTGGTATACTTACATTAGCATGCAAATACTAGCAAGATTTGGGAGAAACATTACTTTCTATGATTCATAAAGGCTTATAAAACCATTCCGGGAATAGGTCAAAATGCGTTTGGTGCCAGATTGATGGAGAGATGAAGCCTGGAAAGTACTGTTTGCAATATGATGTACTTTTGGGGTTGGTTAAAATGGACAAAGGAAGGTAAAAAATATAGTAAAAAGACAGACAAAAGCTCCACTGGTTGACCCAGCATGTACCATCCAGACCCAGTGAAGTCTACATGTACCATCCAGACCCAGTGCAGTCTACATGTACCACCCAGACCCAGTGAAATCTACATGTACCATCCAGACCCAGTGCAGTCTACATGTACCATCCAGACCCAGTGAAGTCTACATGTACCAGCCAGACCCAGTGCAGTCTACATGTACCATCCAGACCCAGTGAAGTCTACATGTACCATCCAGACCCAGTGAAGTCTACATGCACCAGCCAGACCCAGTGCAGTCTACATGTACCATCCAGACAGTGCAGTCTACATGTACCATCCAGACCCAGTGAAGTCTACATGTACCATCCAGACCCAGTGCAGTATACATGTACCATCCAGACCCAGTGCAGTATACATGTACCATCCAGACAATGCAGTATACATGTACCATCCAGACCCAGTGCAGTACACATGTACCATCCAGACCCAATGCAGTATACATGTACCATCCAGACCCAATGCAGTATACATGTACCATCCAGACCAAGTGCAGTATACATGTACCATCCGGACAGTGCAGTATGCATGTACCATCCGGACAGTGCAGTATACATGTACCATCCAGACAGTGCAGTACACATGTACCATCCAGAAAGTGCAGTATACATGTACCATCCAGACCCAGTGCAGTATACGTGTACCATCCAACAGTGCAGTATACATGTACCATCCAGACCCAGTGCAGTATACATGTACTATCCAGACCCAGTGCAGTATACATGTACCATCCAGAAAGTGCAGTATTCATGTACTATCCAGACAGTGCAGTATTCATGTACCATCCAGAAAGTGCAGTATACATGTACCATCCAGACCAAGTGCAGTATACATGAACCATCCAGACAGTGCAGTATACATGAACCATCCAGACAGTGCAGTATACATGTACCATCCAGACAATGCAGTATACATGTACCATCCAGACCCAGTGCAGTACACATGTACCATCCAGACCCAATGCAGTATACATGTACCATCCAGACCCAATGCAGTATACATGTACCATCCAGACCAAGTGCAGTATACATGTACCATCCGGACAGTGCAGTATGCATGTACCATCCGGACAGTGCAGTATACATGTACCATCCAGACAGTGCAGTACACATGTACCATCCAGAAAGTGCAGTATACATGTACCATCCAGACCCAGTGCAGTATACGTGTACCATCCAACAGTGCAGTATACATGTACCATCCAGACCCAGTGCAGTATACATGTACTATCCAGACCCAGTGCAGTATACATGTACCATCCAGAAAGTGCAGTATTCATGTACTATCCAGACAGTGCAGTATTCATGTACCATCCAGAAAGTGCAGTATACATGTACCATCCAGACCAAGTGCAGTATACATGAACCATCCAGACAGTGCAGTATACATGAACCATCCAGACAATGCAGTATACATGAACCATCCAGACAGTGCAGTATACATGTACCATCCAGAAAGTGCAGTATACATGTACCATCCAGACCTAGTGCAGTCTACATGTACCACCCAGACCCAGTGCAGTATACATGTACTATCCAGACAGTGCAGTATACATGTACCATCCAGACAGTGCAGTATACATGTACCATCCAGAAAGTGCAGTATACATGTACCATCCAGACCCAGTGCAGTCTACATGTACCATCCAGACCCAGTGCAGTATACATGTACCATCCAGAAAGTGCAGTATACATGTACCATCCAGACCCAGTGCAGTCTACATGTACCATCCAGACCCAGTGCAGTATATATGTACTATCCAGACAGTGCAGTATACATGTACCATCCAGAAAGTGCAGTATACATGTACCATCCAGACCCAGTGCAGTCTACATGTACCATCCAGACCCAGTGCAGTATATATGTACTATCCAGACAGTGCAGTATACATGTACCATCCAGACAGTGCAGTACACATGTACCATCCAGACCCAGCACAGTATACATGTACTATCCAGACAGTGCAGTCTAGATGTACCATCCAGACCCAGTGCAGTATACATGTACTATCCAGACAGTGCAGTATAATGTACCATCCAGACAGTGCAGTACACATGTACCATCCAGACAGTGCAGTATACATGTACCATCCTGACCCAGTGCAATATACATGTACCATCCAGACCCAGTCCTGTATACATGTACCATCCAGACCCAGTGCAGTATACATGTACCATCCAGACCCAGTGCAGTTTACATGAACCACCCAGACCCAGTGCAGTGTACATGTACCATCCAGACAGTGCAGTACACATGTACCATCCAGACAGTGCAGTATACATGTACCATCCAGACCTAGTGCAGTATACATGTACCATCCAGACCCAGTGCAGTATACATGTACCATCCAGACCCAGTGCAGTATACATGTACCATCCAGACCAAGTGCAGTATACATGAACCATCCAGACCAAGTGCAGTATACATGAACCATCCAGACAGTGCAGTACACATGTACCATCCAGACAGTGCAGTCTACATGTACCATCCAGACCCAGTGCAGTATACATGTACCATCCAGACAGTGCAGTACACATGTACCATCCAGACCCAGTGCAGTATACATGTACCATCCAGACAGTGCAGTATACATGTACCATCCAGACCAAGTGCAATATAAATGTACCATCCAGACCAAGTGCAGTATACATGAACCATCCAGACAGTGCAGTACACATGTACCATCCAGACCCAGTGCAGTATACATGTACCATCCAGACAGTGCAGTATAATGTACCATCCAGACCCAGTGAAGTCTACATGTACCATCCAGACAGTGCAGTATACATGTACCATCCAGACCAAGTGCAATATAAATGTACCATCCAGACCAAGTGCAGTATACATGAACCATCCAGACAGTGCAGTACACATGTACCATCCAGACCCAGTGCAGTACACATGTACCATCCAGACCCAGTGCAGTATACATGTACCATCCAGACAGTGCAGTATACATGTACCATCCAGACCCAGTGCAGTATACATGTACCATCCAGACAGTGCAGTATACATGTACCATCCAGACAGTGCAGTCTACATGTACCATCCAGACCCAGTGCAGTATACATGTACCATCCAGAAAGTGCAGTATACATGTACCATCCAGACAGTGCAGTACACATGTACCATCCAGACAGTGCAGTTTACATGTACCATCCAGACCCAGTGCAGTATACATGTACCATCCAGACAGTGCAGTATACATGTACCATCCAGACAGTGCAGTATACATGTACCATCCAGACAGTGCAGTATACATGTACCTTCCAGACCCAGTGCAGTGTACATGTGTGGTAGTCTGTGTGGAGGTATTACGGTACCTGGTAATGCTGGAACACCATTGGTAGATACTGTATGTTTCCTATTGGTCAAGCTGTATGGTAGCTCCGCCCTGCAAGGCGGGGTATAAGAGCCCGTGCCGTCTCAGCAGCCTTCATTCTGTACCTGAGCTGCTGGGGGAAACATCTAGCTTATTAAAGCCTTCAGTTGGACTACAACCTCGCTTTAGTGGTCATTGATCGTGCATCAATTTAATAAGCTAGATTTAAAAGGATGGAGCTCTGAATCAAGCCGGAGTGTCTGCAACTCAGCCCCCACGCGGCGAACTCAGCGGCAACCTTCAAGCACTGGCTGGCGTCTTTTAAAGGATATCTCGGAATGACCGAAAACACACCCATGGGAGAACAGAAAATGCAAGTCCTGCACTCAAGGGTGAGCCCGGAAATTTACACCCTCAACGAGGACGTGGACGACTTCGATGCAGCAATGGAGCTGCTAAAAGGACATTATATTCGCCCGGTAAACCAGGTCTACGCCCGTCATCTGCTAGCAACGAGGCGACAAATTCCTGGGGAATCACTGGAAGAATTCTACCGTGCGCTCCTGGTGTTGGGGAGAAACTGCAGCTGCCCGCAAGTTTCGGCGAGCGACCACACAGAACTCTTGATCCGGGATGCTTTCGTGGCAGGTATGCTGTCCTCCCAAATCCGCCAGCGATTGCTGGAAAAAGACAGCCTAGGCCTCAAGGAGGCACGGGCCCTTGCAGGCTCCCTGGATGTAGCTTCCAGAAATGCCCTCGCTTATGTTCCCGACCACGCAGCAGCCCCCTGGGTAGCGCGGAACCCCTCCGCCGCCGACCCCGAGACATCCCCCATCCCCCCACAAGCTTGTGCTGCAAGGCGGCCTGGCAACCCCAGGGGTCCCCGCTGCTACTTTTGCGGGCAGACCAAGCACCCCTGGCAGCGCTGCCCGGCCCGCGCATCCACTTGCAAGGGATGCGGTAAAAAGGGCCACTTCATGGTGATATGCCAGGCCCGTGCGGTCGCCGCGGTCTCCGGCGGCGAATGCGGACCGCCACCACAAACATCTCCACGGTCCCCGTGCGGCCAGCGGGCGCCGCCATCTTACTCCAGGGCCACGTGCGGCCCCCGGGCCCCACCATCTTGTCCCGCGGACGCCACGTTCGATGGATGGGCGCCGCCATTTTGTGCACCCCCAGCCATGTGCGACCAATGGGAGCCACCATCTTGGATGGACTCCCACGACCCCAGCCTCGCTGACCACACACCACCCGAAGAGAACATTCAACTGCTGAGATTAGCCTCGGTGACCCTGGATCAGTCCCGGCCTCGAACACTCTCAACTGCTACAACAACAGTACTAATCAATGGGCACGAGACATCCTGCTTAATCGACTCTGGGAGCACGGAGTGCTTCATACACCCCGACACGGTAAGGCGCTGTTCTCTCCTCGTCCACCCTGTTAATCAAAAAGTCTCCCTGGCCTCCGGTTGCCACTCAATAGAGGTAAAGGGGTTTTGTGCAGCAAACCTCACATTCCAGGGAAGGGAGTTTAAAAATTACCGGCTCTACGTCCTTCCCCACTTCTGCGCGGACACACTCCTCGGTTTTAGACTTCCGGTGTAATCTCCAAAGTCTAACTTTCAAATTCGGCGGCCCTATACCCCCCCTCACTGTTTGCGGCCTCGTGACCCTCAAGGTCGACCCGCCTTCCCTGTTTGCGAACCTCACCCCAGATTGCAAACCCGTCGCCACCAGGAACAGACGGTACAGTGCCCAGGACCAGATCTTTATTAGGTCAGAGGTCCAAAGGCTACTGAGGGAAGGAGTCATTGAAACTACCAACAGTCCCTGGAGAGCTCAAGTAGTGGTGGTAAAGACCGGGGAGAAACATAGGATGGTCATCGACTACAGTGAAACCATCAACAGGTTTACACAGCTGGACGCGTACCATCCCCCCCGCATATCTGACCTGGTAAACAGGATCGCGCATTACAAGGTCTTCTCCACGGTGGATCTTAAGTCCGCCTACCACCAGCTCCCCATCCGCACTAGTGACCGCATATACACTGCCTTCAAGGCAGATGGGCAGCTCTATCACTTCTTAAGGGTTCCCTTCGGTGTCACCAACGGAGTCTCGGTCTTCCAACACGAGATGGACCGAAAGGTTGACCGGTACGGTTTACGGGCAACATTCCCGTATCTCGATAATGTCACCATCTGCGGCCACAACCAGCAGGACCACGACACCAACCTCCGAAAATTCCTCCAGACCGCAAAGATCCTTAACCTTACATATAACAAGGATAAATGCGTGTTTAGCACCGAACGCCTAGCCATCCTCGGCTACGTAATGCAAAATGGAGTTATAGGCCCCGACCCTGAACGCATGCGCCCCTTTATGGAGTTCCCCCTCCGTCACTGCTCCAAGGCCCTGAAGCACTGCCTAGGGTTTTTCTCTTACTATGCCCAGTGGGTCCCCAACTATGTGGACAAGGCCCGTCCCCTGATCCAATCCACAGCTTTTCCCCTGTCAATAGAGGCCCGCCAGGCCTTCAGCCGCATCAAATCAGACATTGCAAAGGCCACGATGCACGCCATCGACGAGTCCCTCCCCTTCCAGGTGGAGAGCGACGCGTCTGACGTAGCTCTGGCGGCCAACCTCAACCAAGCGGGCAGACCCGTGGCCTTCTTCTCACGTACCCTCCTTCTCACGTACCCTCCATGCTTCCAAAATCCGCCACTCCTCAGTCGAAAAGGAGGCCAAGGCCATAGTAGAAGCTGTGCGACATTGGAGGCATTACCTGGCCGGCAGGAGATTCACTCTCCTCACTGACCAACGTTCGGTTGCTTTCATGTTCGATAATGCACAGCGGGGCAAGATAAAAAACTATAAGATATTGCGGTGGAGGATCGAACTCTCCACCTACAACTACGAGGTCTTGTATCGTCCCGGGAAGCTAAACGAGCCTCCTGATGCCCTGTCCCGTGGCACATGTTCCAATGCACAAGTGGACCGCCTCCGAGCCCCCCACGAGGACCTCTGCCTTTTTCCACTTTATCAAGACGCACAACATGCCCTACTCCATCAAGGAGGTCAGGACAACCAACAGGGACTGCCAAATCTGCACGGAGTGCAAGAGATGGTGCAAGAGGGAGGGATTCAAATTCCTGGGGCATTGGAACCGGTTCTGGAGGAGGTGGGACCAGCACAAACCGGACAGTCTGCACCTGGGCAGGACAGTATGTAATGGAACCTACGAGAGAACAAGCGGTCCTAGATCTGGTCCTGTGTAATGAGACAGGATTGATTCATGATCTCATAGTTAGGGATACTCTCGGAAGGAGCGATCACAATATGGTGGAATTTAAAATACAGATGGAGGGTGAGAAGGTAAAATCAAACACTAGTGTTTTGTGCTTAAACAAAGGCGATTAAAATGGGATGAGAGAAGAACTAGCTAAGGTAGACTGGGGGCAAAGACCTTATGGTGAAACAGTTGAGGAACAGTGGAGAACCTTCCAAGCGATTTTTCACAGTGCTCAGCAAAGGTTTATACCAACAAAAAGGAAAGACGGTAGAAAGAGGGAAAATCGACCGTGGATATCTAAGGAAATAAGCGAGAGTATCAAATTGAAGGAAAAAGCATACAAAGTGGCAAAGATTAGTGGGAGACTAGAGGACTGGGAAATCTTTAGGGGGCAACAGAAAGCTACTAAAAAAGCTATAAAGAAGAGTAAAATAGGTTATGAAAGTAAATTTGCTCAGAATATAAAAACACATAGTAAAAGTTTCTACAAATATATAAAACAAAAAAGAGTGGCTAAGGTAAATATTGGTCCTTTAGATGATGAGAAAGGATATTTAATAATGGGAGATGAGGAAATGGCTGAGGAACTGAACAGGTTTTTTGGGTCGGTCTTCACAGTGGAAGACACAAATAACATGCCAGTGATTGATAGAAATGAGGCTATGACAGGTGAGGATCTTGAGAGGATCGTTATCACTGAGGAGGTAGTGATGGGCAAGCTAATGGGGCTAAAGATAGACAAGTCTCCTGGCCCTGATGGAATACATCCCAGAATGCGAAAAGAGATGGCT